>NC_025692.1:18938194-18995130 GCF_000633955.1 Camelina sativa | reverse complement strand
CGACATCTTGCATCTCCAAACACATGCATACATACCTACATAGATACACACATACACATACATACAATAGAACCTCTATAAATTAATACTCTTTAAATTAATATTCGCTATAAATTAATAAAATTTTCCGGTCCTGAGTTGGGCCGGTGTTAAAAATAACACAATTTGATAAAATAATAAGATAATAATTTTTTAAAAAAATCTTTGTAAAAATATAGTCCCAACAATATTATAAATTAATAATGATACAAACTAGATATATATATATATATATGTATAATTAAGAAAATTTAGTGAAATATAACTCTATTGTTATTTGTCTATTCTTGGATTTGCATTCTAGTTGGAGCTCATTTCTAATCTTTTTCATTGTATTAAAAACTTTTAATGTTGTCTTCTCAAATCGCATCCAAAAATTGAGGAGAGTCGTAGTTGCAGTAATTGTTTTTTTACATGTAATTGGTTTTAAAGGCACTACAATATGTTATTCGACTTCATCATTACCATGAAAGATAATACCAACAATTTTTTTTAAACTCTAAATTTCTAACATTTATCATTTTTACCTAGATAATTAAGTAAACTACTAACATCAATCCTATTACAATAGCCAAGATTATAAATTAAGAAAATTCTATAAAAATGTGAATCATAACAAAAGTATCTTATTTTGTAATATAAAATTTTCAAAATTATGAAAATAAAAAAATCTCTTCATAAATTAATATTTTATTAATTTATCGATAAATTAATAATTATTAATTTATCGATAAATTAAAACCTTTATAAATTAATAAAATTTCATGGTCCTGACCTTATTAATTTATAGAGGTTTTATTGTATATGCATTTATGGGCATTCATGCACACACACATACTTTTCTGATTCCTTTTTTCATTGCTTCTTTGCTTTTATCGCAATATATTTACATGCTTTCAGAGTTACATGCTTAACGTGTTTACTTGTTTCTTTCTCTGGGTCTGTTACTAACTTCATTGTTTGCTTATTTGCTCAACTTGTTAGTTTGCTTCCTTATTTGCTCCTTTGATTTTTCTGCTTAGTATGCATTGCTTCTTTTTTTTTGCTTCTTTGATTCTTCTGCTTAGTGAATTACTTACTTCTTTGCTTTCTTGATTCCTCTGGGTCTGCTTAATTAAGTACTTGCTTCTTTCTCTGTTTTCTATTGCTACATGAACATGATCCACATGTTTACTCATTCAACTTGCTTATTTCAATTCTTACTTGATTTTAAGTATTCATTACATTTAGTTTTAGTTAGTTTGTTGTGATTACAATATTTATTTATTGGCGCACGTACTCGCAAACTAACTAACTAGAGCTTTCTTTTCATGTTGTCTAACTTATGTCAATATGCTTGGAGTATAATTTATTAATTTAAGCATTTATTAATATGCGATGAGCATATTATTATCTGTTACTATGTACTATTCGTGAGACTTTAGAGCCTTGTCGAATAATGTTGTAATTATTTCTTTTTTTTTTGTTAAAGATGTTGTATTTTATTTCTTGATTGGAGGACATATTGGTGTACGAACAAAAATTTTGCATAAATAAAAATTTAATCGATTCAATTAATACTACGTGAAATGGAAGAGAAACTATCACTTCTGAAATGTCTTCCTAATATGCTGCTGATTTCAGGACTTTTTAAAATTAATAAATCTAATTAAAACGCATGTTAATCAGGTTTTTTTCTTTTACAATTAATCAACTTCTACATTTTCTGATAATATAATACACAAGTTTGAAGAGCTGAAACTTAAAAAGAGACAGTTGCAGCTTACTTGCATTGCATTCATGAAAGAGATGGAGCATAGAACCGATGGATGTATGTAGTAGTAGCCTATCACAGTGAAACCAATGACGCGATAGGGAGACGAACGTGGGATGCGTGCCAAAAGGCCCAAAACGTTCGAGAAACAAGAAAATTCTCCTAAATACATGCCTTTAGACCCCATGAGAATCAAAATAGACCCTCATCTCCAAATAAGGATGAAAAATCAATACGAAAATAAAGGATGAAATTGAAATGAAAAAAATAATCTGAAAGAAAGAAAATTAATATAAACACAATTCTTTTAAAAATGAGAGAAAAAAATAAAGAAAAAGAAAAAAAAACGTAGAATTCTTTCTCCAAAAGGGCTAGGGTTACGTTTATCCGATTTTTCTTCCTTGAGAATTGAAACTGTCTATTTTGATTCCTTCTGGTTCAGGATTGGATTATCATGAAACGCTCGATCAGCCCCGACCCTTTATCCTCCGCGAAGTTGCGGCCGAAGCTCCTTCACCACTCACAGAATGATGATGATGATGATGTAGGAGCAGAGGGCAATTCTTATTGTCTTCCTTATACCTCAAGCGATGATCACTGCTCCTTCCTTCCTGTATCTCAGCCTGTTCCTACGTTTAACTATGGCCCCGGTCGTGTTAGCGGTATATGCGTTTTCGATCTCGGATTTGTTTTTTTTTTTCTTTTTGTTTGTGGTTCGTTCGTTGCTGATCCTCTAAATTTCATATCATCCATTTAGCTCCACTAAACATAAACATAAAGAAGTACTTAGCGGATGCGTGTGAGTTGCTAAAGCCAATCATATTAGATGATGAATATCAGTCTGTCGATATCCCCTGCACAAAGATTTATATGGCCGTTCAGCGTGCTTGCTTTGCGGATGCGGATCCCGAAACAGTACAACTGCATATTTTCGGTCTTATCGAGCAGGAGTGTGAGCCACACCTTGCTTCGGTTTTACAGTCTTTAGCGAAGCAAATCAGTGATGATCCTTCTGTTTTGTTGCCACTCGTGTACAATTGCTGGTTAGACTTTAGAAGGAAGATGCTGTTTGTGTCTGACTTAGCCATGTATCTGACATGTAATGAGTATACACTGTGGGACGGGTGCCAGAAGCTTTTCCATAAGCAACTCTCCATGACCTCTCAACTTCAACATCAAGTTATTACCGCCATATTAGGACTCATCACTGATGAAAGGTAAGTAAGACGAGTCTCTTCCTTCCTTCCTTGTTCCACTACTCTCACTCTTTCCCTTGCATTTTTTTTTTTATATGTCTACCAGATCAGGCAAGACTGCTGACAACACGAGTCATTTCCTAAAGAATCTGATGGAGATGTTCCATGGGCTGTCGAAAGATGTGTTTGAGAAGCCTTTCCTTGATTCTACTTCCAAGTTTTACGCCGAGGAAGCAGAGAGAATCCTGCAGCAGTCCGACATTTCCAACTACTTGAAATATGTCGAGGTTACATACATATCAAGACCTTAAAGTATAGTAGCCTTTTTCATTTTTTGGTCTGCTTATGCTATATTCTTCTGGTGATTGTTTGTTTGTTTGCAGGGGGTTTTTCACGCCGAAAGGAAAAAATGCCGGGAGCATTATTTCTTCTTTGCAGGTTGCTGCTTACAACTACCGGGAGTTTTAGAGAGGCAACTACTGGAGGCTCACCTTTCTTTTCTTGAAGAGGGTTTTAAGCTATTAATGGATGAGAGTCTCATTGATGACCTTGGAAGAATGTATCGTTTGTTCTCTAGGGAAGATTATTTGCTGGTTTATCTAGACTGCAGTTTGAGATCCTACATCTTGGCCAAAGGAGAGGGAGCGAGGCAAGAAGGATCCTTGCATGAGTTGCATACTAGCATTGATAAGATATGGCGTCGATGCTTTTTTGAGGATGAATTATTGGATAAGACCATCAGAGACTGTTTCGAGCGTATGGGTCTGCATGTGCCGGTATGACTTCTACTTTTCTATTTGACCCCCCCCCCTATAAAAGTGTGTGAATTCTTTTTGCTGGGTGATTTTTCCGATCAGGATCAGTGGGAATGCTCGGAGGATTAAAGCTGATTTGTCAAATGCATGGAGGGTCGTTTATCTTATGTTAGTAGACGTTGTGTTGTTTATTCCGGTCTTGTGTTACGTTTCTTTATCAGCCAACGGGCTAAATATGTTAAGTAATACATATGCTGTTGATGTTTCTTCAGAATTGACTACATGGTGAACAAAACAAAAAAAAATGCATGTATTCTCAAGCTTTTTTTAGCATGTATTAACATGTATTACTACATATTACTATATAAGAAAGTGAATTATATTCAACTACATTTTGAATTACTAAATAACCTGCAGACCAACGGTTCATCTGAAATATTTTAGCTTTGATCCTTTTAAATTGATCATATGTTGATTGTTAACATATGTTGTCACATCCCATCCAAGTCATTCATCCTCCATTAGCAATCGCATTTTTTTCAAGTCCTGAAATAAGAAGATCATATTCAGTCAGTTGCATTGAAGCCAAGGTAATGTGGTAAGTAGAATCCACCCTTGGATCTGCCATAATTCTTCTAAGGTGGTAAGTAGAATCCACCCTTGGATCTGCCATATTTCTTCTAAACCATTTTTTACCAAACAAGCTCCAACTACTCAATATGGTCAGGTTAAAATAGTTAAGAAACAAAACAGAACAAAAGCTGAAAAAAGGGATGAAAGTTTTCGAACTATTAGGGTCAAGTTATATAACGTGAGCAGGACGTTTGTCTCTAAGATATGTTAATTGTGGCTATGTGACTCAACAGCCATCACACCCTTAGCACAAAGTTATGGATTTTCCAGTGAAGGGACCGCTCATTCCAGGCGAGGGAAGGACAGAGTCTCGGTTGGACGTGAAGGAGAGGAGGAGGAGGAGGAGCGATCAGTGGGCGCGAGAGGCAGACGGAGATCGATCGAGGTATACATTTACAGTGGAAGATGCAGATACTAAAGCGTCCCAAATCTTGGAAATTGAAGTTTTAAAACAGGAACGTGAGTGGCTATGAAAATGAACAGAGTGAAGTGGCTATTTCAAAAGTCGATTATCATGAAAGAAGAACCAGCTTCTTGGAGATTTAAGTTTTAAAATATGTTTATCTTTGGTGTTATGGTGTTCCACGTTTGGCATAAATGGAAGTCTAAACACCTACAAGCAGTTTTAGAGTGGAACTTCTTGTGTTGTATCAACTCAAGGTGCTCACTAGATTATCTGTTTGTGCTATGGTTTATTTGTATCAGAAAGCAACATTCTTGTGAAAATGAATCTTTTGTCATCGTATTGAACACAAGGAAGAAATGAAAGTATAAATAGTTCTAGGTTTGACGATATACATAAAAGAGTTTGTTTTTCTTAAGCATAAAATTTTATTTACTTCTGATCAGGTCGGGATTGTAAGCGTGGAACCGAAGCTCTCTAGAAAGCAAAGGCTTTTCATTGTTTCACATCAAAGGACTACGCACGCTAACAAAGTCAGTTCTCATTTCAACGCAAGATCAATAAAAGGTCAACATCGGGAAGGTCGATGTTGTGGTCAACATCCTTGTTCCTTTCTCACACAGAGCAGAAAGAACCAAAATCAGGTCCAGTACAATCGAAAGTTAAGTAAAACAGATATGTCTTGAATCTAATTGGTTATGGTTAAAAGAGTGTTCTTCCATCTTTAGCTTTGTTTTGTACCTATTTGGCCTCCTTTTTGCCTAAGAACCGGTTGCATTAGAGTTGGCTAAGTGGAAAATGTCTAAGAGATTTGAGAGTAACACAATACCAGAAACACAAGTTTATCGGAGTCTAAATAGTATTTAACAACAAGGAGGTAGCCACAAAAGCACAAAATATCAAACCCATAAGTCTGCATCACCACTTAACACGAACCATTAGCTACTTAGCGTATGCAAATCTCTCATGTCATCTCTTCTATTTGTAGAAGAATTGGCCAACCTAAGACACCCAAATAAAAAGTCAATGCAGAGGAAACAAAACAAGAAAAGTTGGAACCGTGTTCTTAGGTCATTTGGGACATTATGCTTACCTTTTCATCAAACTCAAAAAAGTTAAGTGGACCATTTAACTTAGAGTTCAGGATTCATACCATATTTATCAATATAGAATGAACCTCTATAAATGAATACTCTTTAAATTAATACTCGCTATAAATTAATAAATTCTTTCCGTCCTGAGTTTGGCCGGCGTAAAAAATAACAGATTCCGATAAAATAATAAGATAATGTTATAACAAGAGGTTTAGGAAATTGTTCTCTTGTATTATTCATCTGTTGCATAGGATACAACATATATATAGGATACAATATTAGGGTTTAGGGTTTATACTAATGAACTATAATGGACATCCATACAACAAAATAATTATTCATAACACTCCCCCTTGGATGACCATTATAAAAATGTAGTCTCAAATGCGTATATGAGATACTGCCTCGTTAAAAATCTTACCAGGAAAACCCAGTGGGAAAACCATGGTTAAAGGAAAAAGAGTTCAGCGCGCTTTTACTCCCCTTCTTGAGTACATCACTTGAAATCTTCAAAATGACGCAATTCAAAATGATGAACTAACTCCTTGAAAGTAGTGGCTTGAAGCGTCTTGGTAAATATGTGCTCCAAATCTTCACTTGAACTATAGTACACGTGCATCGCCATTCTTCAATTGGTAATGGACCTCGCAAATGACTCATCTTTGTCATTATCTTCGTCTCTCACAATCTCATCAATGTATGTCAAAGACTTAGAAGATGATAGTCTTTCACCATTGGAATCATAATATTCCTCTTTAGGTGTTTATCTTTCGCGTGTTTTTTTGTTGTTTCATTAAAAACCTTTCATGGAAAAACCAGTGGGATAAAACCATGATAAGGGAAAAAGAGTACAACCACGCACATAATCATATTTCTCCCCCTGAAAGCCTCATCTTCAGGTTATACATTATGATATTATATATCATACTTTCTGAATTGCTATAAACAGCGCTTTCAGGTACAAACTCATATGATCATCATATATTATCCTGGGTCCATTGAACTTCAAGTCATTTGAATCCTTTCATATAGAAGATCTATTTGAAATTTAAGCCCAAATCTTCTTTTACATACAATCTTCCATAAAATCATCTTATACATAGGAGTATTCATAATCTCCTTGTAAAATTTTCTCTTTCAACTTTTCTTCTTAGTATGGTACTACAAGACCATTTTTCTATGTAAGATAATGTAAGCATCTTGAGATAACATCTCTTTCATCATATGTCAAATCTGTAACCTCAAGAAATTTCATGAAATATCTGATCTTATACAATCTGATTTCTCCATCTTTCAGGAGTAATATTTCATCACTGATTATTTCTCTATATATTTCTTGGTATGTAAATATACCGGAGATCAGATAACAAGAACCACTTGTAAGTGGTAAAGAGATAAGAGACACATATATTTTTTTCTTTTAACGAGGTTCAGCAAAGGTCTACGTCCTCAAACTTTCTTGAAAATACTTCTTGAACACAATTACAATTAGTGTTCAATCTCGGATTTACACAACTCTAAGATCTTCTCTTAGATTGTTCCCGATCTATTTTCAACCCACTATAAGATCTTTAAGATCAACACACAGGATTCTCTCATAGAGATAAACTCTCACCCTTTTCTCTCCAAAGGTGTCAAAAGGCATCAAGACTTTTTCTGGCTTTTACAATATTCTCGAGAACTATAAAGTATTGCTTCTAGCAATATAATCACTTTAAGGGATACTTTTGACAGTTTGAAAACCTTCTGGATAGACTGAATCAAGTCTTGCTCTTATTTCAAACTCATAAGGGATTGACATAGTTGCTTCCACCATATGAGAGTGAATTTCTCATAATAAATATCAAGTATTTATGAGAATCATTGTACTACTACATGTACTTTATTTCTCATAAAGATCCCTTTTTGTCCCACTCATTTTACACTTTCAAGTGTAAGGACTACAAGTCCAAATATTATTTCTTTAAGAGACTTAAACTATTTCATAGTTACTTCTTTCAATGATTAACCAATCATTCCTTGTGTACATTTTTCAATAAAACTTTTCTATTAACCAAGGTTTATGATCCTCGATTTTTATCAATAACATCATCAACTGCAACACTGCATGCAAACATATTACGACGTCGATTTGCTTTTTGGTTCCTTTTCATTCGAGACATGACTCAACTTGTTGAGATTTCCTTTCATTATGATTCTCAGGTACCTGAATCTCTTTCTTACTCATGTCTACATCTCTTCTAGAGATTTTCCATAACTCTTTTCTTCCTCGGTGCCATATTAATTTATGCTCATTTTTCTTTTCCGAGGATGCTTATATTTGGAACCATAAGTCTATCACACTTCATGCGATCTTTAGACTTACTAGCAGTTGATATTATCATTCTAGGACATTAATATTAATTGGAGCACAGCTGGTATATGTGACTTTGTCACTCAAGGTCAGAAAATGGCTCTTGCATGCTTTTAGCATCTTTGCAAACTTTGCCAATAAATTATCTTTTTAATTTCTAGCGCACATTTCTTAGTATGAGGATCAAGATAATTTCTTCCAATATATTTATTTACCAGCTGTTTATTTTCTCCCCCTCATGTTGGAAAGACTGACTCACTGAAATAACAGTCTTTGAATCTCGAGATATTCAATCATCAAGAGAGATCTATATTCAACATATTTCCAACATTCTTTCAAATCCCATTTTAATCATTGTGGTGGAGCAACTCAATATGTATAACACATTTAGATGGGATATATCTGGTTTCTGACCCAAACCAATAGTAATGGGGAGTACTCATGATTATTCGTTGGCATGATGCGAATTACTTGACATATATAGTCATTTATGTCAATTACTTGGCATAGTTTCACCACCATTGTCAATTAACCAAATACTCTCGCAAACTCCATGTTGTAATTTAATAACAAACATATATAGTGGATGATCAGTCCACAATATCGCTTTGTATACGTACCAAAAAATTGACATTATCCAAATTCATGAGGCCGGTGAAAACCATATAATCGGCTTGCTTTGTAAAGCAGCACACATAATAAATCACTAAGAAAACTCTTCACGTTCTCTAGTGAATGTTTTCGGAAATTTCTGATTATTCTTTCGCATCATTACTGAACCGGAATGGCTTAATCGGTCATGCCAAACAGTAAGATTTTCACAAAGCATTTTATTTTCTAGATAATACATGTAATCTCTAAAATATTTTTCTTGTCTTGGGTAATACTTATGATTTCAAAGTATTTTTCGTTTATTGTCTCAACATGATTACTTTTCAAATCCTCAAGATTTGAACTATCATATGAGTAATTAAACTCATTTTGGATGTGAACATAATCTTATATCTGTTTCATCACCTTTATATGTGGGATTCCTTAATTCTCCCCCTCGAGATGATGACACTTCATGTCTATCAATCTCGATTTGAATCCCACTCTATAATCAATAACATTCTCAAATTGGGTCGTCTATTATATCTTAGACCTATTTAACTTTGAGACTTGGTAGACTATAACACATTAATATCAAATTATGTTCCCATAGACAATAGTATATATACTCTTCAAGAGCTTTCAATATTTTTTCTACTAGTTCTTAATATTGTAGTAGAATAGTGGAAACCACTTATAGCATAAAGTCATATTCACTTCAAAAAATAGACCAACCCAATAGGATGTAATTCACATCAACATCTCATAATTTTACCCATTCACAAATAACAAAATTATAAAATTTTAAAAATATTTTTCATTATATTGTGTCTACATAACAACAATATTTTATAACAAGTAAAATATATTTTCTCTAATATATTTCCAACAATGATATTATTTTACTATTATATAATCTTGGTAATAATTGGAATGAAAATGATTTGTATGTATTCTCTTACAGACTTTTAGTCATTTACTTTCTTTAGATTATTCTAAAAAATAAGTTAATTTTAATGGTCATATACGTGGACTTAAACCTTCTCATAGAAGTGATGCCAAAATATTATCAATCATCATTATTTAGTAATTTGTTACTAGATTTCCAATTTATTTACCAAAGAAGGGTTGAGATATGATTTAAAATATTTAATCATGATATTATATCTAATTTTGATTAGATTTAAATTTGTGATTAAACAAATATAATTCACAAATATTATAACAATCAATTCATATCAATGAGTGTTAGATATATATATATATATATTATTTTTCTTTTTTTAAAAAAATAAGGAGTGTAAACCGTACACTAACAATACATATACACGTTCCTAGTGTATAATATGCATATATGTATCATCAAGTCAAACGATACTAAAATTTAATTAAACAAATGGTTTATGTGTTGATCACATAATGTTCTAATGAAAAATTTTAGTTTTATCTATTAAACTTAGATAATGTGATAGACAGATAAGTGATCTCATATATAGAATATCACAAGAACTGTTATTGTTGCACCAATATATAATATGTTATGCGTGTCTTTGACATATAAAAATCTCATGATTTTACCAGATTAACAATTATATAAACATGAATTAATAATTGATCACCGTCAATTTAGTTGTAGTTATGCCTTATATGTAAAATCTATTTAATATGCAAAGCAAATTTAGTTGTACTTATCTTGATAGAAGAATTGAGTCATTAGCTCGCGATAATAGGCTTTTAGGGGTCGGCTACGGGATTCACCAATCATTAAACCGACTAACACCATCTCCAGATTTCTCTTAACATTCATTGTATTTTCCTACGAATAGTTCTCTGCTTCATGATAATTAATCCAACAAATCGACTAATTAAAACATTATTTCATGAACACAATAAAGCATGAATCTATAAAGAATTGAACAAATAATAAAACTTGTATCATGCGGCAAGTTGGAGGTTACACGTATAACGAAAGTATATGTTATGGATTCCATAAAACAGTTTGAGTGTGATAAATAATATATTAATCAGATCAACGTAATACATAAGTGAATAATCAGATGATTATTACTATCAAAATTTAGATCATCGATTAACTAAACCGACTCGAAAGCAACGATGGACCAAAGAAAACAATAAAAAATTATAAAGCAATAACCATATCAGATGTGTGTACGAATTGGTAATACCATAATCAATAAAATATTAAGCCCTAACAAACAGATCTCCTTGTCAAGCTATAACTAAATACACGTATCCAATAATTCAAGCATGAATAATTATAATTCTTTACACATAAATTAAGCGTTAGACGGTAATTATGAAGCATGCGGCAAAAGTTATTTCTGAGATGAATTTAAACAAGTCCGACAAATAATATGACATGAACCGAATGATAAAAAATCATGAGTTACTTATCTTTGACTGTTTGATCGGAGGTGGGAGAGATGCCGAAAAAGTTAGATGACATCGGAGCCGAGATTTTGATAGCAATTTTGTTTTAGGATTTCGTGCTAATAATGTGTTATAACAATAGGTTTACAAAATTGTTTTCTTGTATTATTCATCTGTTGCATAGGATATAACATATACATAATACAATATTAAGGTTTAGGATTTATATTAATGGGCTGATAATGGATATTCATACAATAAAATAATTATTCATAACAGATAATAATTTTTTTGGAAATCCTATGTAAAAATATGGTCTCATCAATATCATAAATTAATAATAAAATAAACTAATATATATATATATACATATATATATATATATATAAGAAAATCTATTGAAATATGACTCCATTGTTATTTGTCTATCCTTGAATTTGAATTTTTGTTGGAGCTTATCTCTAATCTTTTTCATTGTTTTTTTCTCAAATCGCATCCAAAAATTGTGGAGAGTCCTATATGCGATAATTGTTTTTTAGTAACTGATTCTGAAGGTACGACAATATCTTCTTCGACTTCATCATTACCATGAAGGATAGTAGTAGCAATTTCTTCTAAACTCTAAACTTCTAACATTAATCATTTTCACCTAGATAATCTAGTTGTCAAAAAAAAAAACCTAGATAATCTAGTAAAAATTTGACATTCATCTTATTACAATAGTCGAGATTATAAATTAAGAAAATTATTTAAAACTTTGAATGATAACAAAAATAATAACAAAATTATCTTATTTTGTAATAGAAAATTTTGGAAATTATGAAAAACAGAAAATTTCTTCATAAATTAATAAATTATTAATTTATCGATAAATTAATAATTATTAATTTATCGATAAATTAAAACCTCTATAAATTAATAAAATTTCATTGTCCCGACCTTATTAATTTATATAGGTTTTACTGTATATGCAAAAGTTTTAAAATACAAAGAACTCACCTCTTAGTGAAATAGGGCAAGGTATTTAAGGGTTTGAATTATTGTTCGATCATCACAAGGTGTTGGCAAGGTATTTAAGGGTTTGAACTCACCAATTAGTGGCCATGGTGGCAACCATTGTCTTGGCAAGTCCATGTAGGACTCCAGGAAGTCACAAGGTTATGTTTTCCAGTGATGCTCACCGTATCATGATGTCAGATCGTCGATTTCACATGGTTGGAAAGTGGTATTCTGGAGAGTTTATTACTCAAATAAAGTCTGTAACCCTTTCTAGACTTTCGGATGAAGACTATGCTCAGATACTGTCGGTTTTATTCTCTACAACAACCAGGGCAATGGGAGTTATCGTTTCATTACCACGTGAGGTCTACTATTTTTATTTGAAGAACCTCGAAAAGAAGATGAGGTTGGCGAAAATGGATCTATGTTATTTCTACCAGCTTAAGGCGCACGAATGTATTGGTTTACAAGATGTTGGGAATAAACATTTCATCTGATGTTGCCTTGGCAAGTCCATGTAGGACTCTAGGAAGACTTCAAACTGAAATGACATTACAATGCAACTGTTCAATTTGTTATACAAACGATAGTCATTAGTATTTGAGCAAATTCTTTATCTAATAGTCTTGAAAAACTTATAACATTTATTTACGTTATAAACTCCTTAGAATACCATTAGCAAACACCCATGTTGTTAAATCTGGTATTTGATATGATGGTATTGATCATCAATTCAATACCTTATATATAATCATTTATTTGAATTGTACAACTTGAACTTAAATGGCACAGTAATCTGCTATTTCAATTTTCTAGTGCAATGACATTGTCTTGCAACTTATACTTAACCTTAAACAAACCAATAAAATACATAAATTATACAATTAGAAACTCCAAAACAACTAAATAAAATCTTAATGTTAGAGGTAATCTAGCTTACATTTTGTAACAATGAGTACCGACAAGAAAATCTCTCTTCCATACCTCATAGTTCAACAAGGTTGAGATTTTAGTGGAACTCACAAAAACAATTTATCACATATATCAATATTCAAAAAATACTATGCATTATGTTATAAAATTTACAATATTTACTCAGCAATAATGACAATAATGTTTTTGTTAAATGGCCATAAATTTGATTATTATAAATGCTCGGAATAACTATTAGCATACTATATGTACCAATGAGATGGTCTTAGAAGTATTGATAATTTAGTCCTTCATGTCTCAAAGTTTCTAAGATTGTACCCAAACATTTATAAATGTTATAAATTAACCCATTTGAGACATTTTGAGACAATCAAAATTTGACCAATTGTCTTGTAACTCTAATGCATAGCAGTTTGAGTTTGATTGTGAATTGTACTGGTTGTGTTTGTCTTATTCCAAAATCCAGGTTTACAAGAGAGAACCAGCTAAAGTTATGATCAGTGTATCAGTAGAAGGAAGTCCTGGTCCGGTAAGGACTTTGGTTAAACTGAGTTGCAATGCCGAGGAGGTGATCAAGATGGTCGTGGAGAAGTACGGTAAAGAAGTTCGAACACCGAAGCTCGATAGAGATCTTACCTTTGAACTGCATCAGTCTCATTTCAGTATCCAATGTAAGACTCCATATCTAAGAACCAAACAATATAGCTTCAAAGTATTTGAACTATTGAGATCAAGTTGTAGAACAGAACTAACATTAACACAAAGTTTTGGATTGTTACTAACCCTGTAGGTTTGGAGAAAACCGAAGTAACTGGTGAAATAGGTAGTAGAAGTTTCTACATGAGAAAGAGTCGGATTACGGTGAGAAGGAGTCTTTCGTCATCATCGAATTTAATCGAATCTTTCATCGCACAGAAGATTGGGAGAATCGTGAGGAGGACAAAGGAAGATATGGAACATCTTGGTATGTTCTCAATGAACTACAAAACCGTAGTATTTGTTTCATAGATATGTTTTAATGGAGCAGCACATAATATTTTCTTGTGCTAGCTCCAACTTCATACAATTGGTTCACTTCTTTGTATAAATTTATTTATTGTACAACAGAGATCTGTATACCTAAGCGTTAGGTATATCTATTTGTCAATGTACTCTACTATGATTCGGGTTTCTTCATTTTTATATGAAATACGAATTGTAACAGAATGGTTTCATTTTTTATATTCTCTGCTACTGCTATGAGTCTTTTGTACCCTGATACTAGTGAGCATTTTTGGTTTACACCCAGTTTTGGTTCTGGCTCTGGTTTTTGGTTTAGGTTTGGTATATGAGAAACACAACTGACTAAGTTGTAATAATCCTTTTGGTTTGGTTTAATTTACTTCAGATTTTGCCATTTTGGAGAAGAACCTGCTGATGTAAAAAAAAAAAAAACCCAATGCTTTTCGGTTCTAATTGATTTCGTTTGGTCCATTTCAATTTTGTTCCGGTTTAATGTCCACTTTGACTTAATTGGCTGATTGCAATCGAGCATATTCAGTTTAGTCTTTTTAGTTTTCTTTAAAGAGTTTTGGTCAAGTATACACATATTGTATTCGTTTTTTTTGTCAACTTATTGCATTAATTTATTTTAATGAAGAACGTTACAAAAGTCACATAAAGGAAACGGATATGCTTTTTAATAAAGGATATTCTTATTTCATACTTTTATAAATATTTAAAGAAGCCATGGTCGGTTGACTCAGTTCATGTAGGCTACCACTCAAATAAATTCAAGCTAAATAAAGTCAGAAATATATCCATTCTAATATAAAATCAAATGTGGAAAAGAAAACCAAAAATATCATGGTTATTTCAAATTTATATTATGAATATAAGAACTGAAGAAGTAGCTTATAGATGAAAAATATCAATACGTATATATATCAAGAACGTAATTAATAGGCACGATCAAATAAGATTTGGTTACTTGCAAGTTGCATACAAAAAGGATTTGATTGTATGTAAAAGAAACAAAAAAATATATTGTTGTCAACCCAAAGCCAAATCCCAAATGTCAAACTTCCAAATATGCGATATTTCTCAATTTGCCTAGGAATATAAATAAGTAGCTTCATCCAACCAGATCCAGTGGGATTATATATAATTTTTATAAATTTAATTCCGTATATAATCCCTGTAAAATATCAGATTATATCTGTATAATTCCTAAAGCTTTGACCAAATTACAACAAACACCGTCCGTATCTCGACGTTAGAAAGACAAGGCGGAGACGACGGAGATTCAACGTTGCAACACGGCGGAAGACGACGAAGGATGGGTGATCTACTCGATTGGATTATCTCCTTTTTATTCCTCGTAACCCTTCTCATCATCGTTATTTATCAGGTTTGATTTATTAATTCGTAGTTTATACTAAGTAAAATATTTAGTTTATGGTAATTTTTATACAAGGTTGGATCAGTTCATCAAAAAAAGAAAAAACTAAAAGTTGTCATTAATTATTTCATCTAAATATAAGTTGCAATGGTATTGATGCAGCTGACATGTTTGGCGGATCTAGAGTTCGATCGTAAAAACCCTTACGATTCATCCGCCAGAATAAACCGGTTAATTCTACCGGAATTTGGTTTGCAAGCACTTTTGTGCTTATACTATGTCTTAACCGGACATTGGTCTATGGCGGTTTTGTCTCTTCCTCACCTTTTCTACAACATTAAACTGTAAGTAAATTTTTTTACTCAATCATGTCGTATTCGAAACTAACCTGGTACTCGGTTCACGTAATCCGGTTTAATTTGATGATGTTTTCTCTTTGTTTATTTCCGGTTAAAAGGTACGTGAAAAGGGAACATTTGGCAGACGTGACAGAGATATACAATACGAATAAATGGGAGCAAAAGAAACGAGTTTACAAGATTGCTCATATCGCTCTATCCATTTTTATCACATCCTTTTGGTACATTTCTTTATCTTCAATCACTATTAATCGATATGTTTACGAAAACAAAATCATAATTGTTACTTGTTTTTAGGTTGATACACTCGGCATTGGGAGACATCTAAGGTTGGAGAAATCACCGGACTTCACCGATTTTGTTTAATTTGCCATGACAAATCATTATGTAGCTCTTCATTTTTTGTTTTTTTAATGAATTTTGTTGTTCTTTTTTTTTTCCTTTTGTATACCTCTTCGGTTCGTTACACAAATAGTAACGACGATTACACATGATTTAATTTATGAATTTAAAATGTATTTTTTTTTTTTTTTAATGTATCTTCATTGTGGGAAATTCTTGATCCTTACATTGCAAGGTTCTACTAGGCTATAAGGTTTCTTGTGTCTCTTGAAACTAGCGAAGCTTGATGTGTTGTACTATAGACGTCGTAGATTAAGTCAAGAGAATCTGTTCTGGCTTTGAATGCTTTGATTGGATTAGAGATAGTGAGTATATCTATTGGGGCCTTGATGTCTGATCTGGTTCTTGAGCCACCCTAAACAGTTCAAAGAAACATGTTGAATTGGCGAACTTTATTTATAGTAACTCAGTTCATGCTCATGAGGTTACTACTATATCTTTATGGATTATGTGGCTGTCTCTATGTTCAGACCATTCTTGTCTGGTGGGGTTTGAATTCTAATTACAGAGACATGAAACTAAGCAACAACCTTCTTCGAACCAATTATTCCGGCAAGATTAGTGTTTCTTGGACTGAGATGATTTTCAGTAAGGTTACGCAAAACTAGGTGATGTTTTGGTTTACCAAAGGAAGCTATGAAACACAAAAAGTGTTTTTTTTAAAGCTTAAATTAAATCGTGTGACATTTTGGGTTTTATACTCGGACAATATAAAACTCAAAAAAGGTTATATCGGGCTAGTTTATGTTGATGCTAAGTCGCAACAATATTAATAATACGGGAATTTGGGTTAAGATAGGAGCTAGTCTTTTTTATTAAAGTTGAGATGAAGTAAGTAAAAGTTTACTTACTTGAGTACAAGACGAAAGAAACGACTAAGTGCTAAGCGCACATAATACGAAGTAGTTATTTGTCTTTCTCTCTTTGATTGCTCTTTTTCGGATTTTGTGCCTGATAGTGACCTCTGATATGTATAGTGAGTCGTTGATCTGAAATTCTTTCTCTCTTCTGCAAATTACTATTTTACCCCTACTGTTTGGTGGACCGAATTTACGACCTAAGACATTCTTGAACGTTGGGGGCAGAGCCCATATCCAACAGTTTAGAGTTTGGTGACACGTTTCGGACTTTCGATTCAGGGGTGAGGTTATGTATATGATCCAACATGGCATCGAGTTGGACATTCTGTCAAGTAACACGCTCTGATCGACCTTTACATGAAAAAAGATTAACTATATTGAAGAAATTCATATTGTTTAACATTCAGATTAAAGCAATCTTGGTTTTATCTACCTCTGCTTTAGAGAGAAAGATATTACCAAATCGAACAGCCGGGCAACTTTGAACCGATACACGTGTTTCCTATTTTGATACAATAACTTGCAAAACCAGAAACCATGACCGGTTTTAACAAAAATATAATTAAACAAACAAGATGATTCAATCCGATTTAAATGATGGAAATCCTACATGAAAACAATGGGACCAATATAAGACCCTAAACCCTAAAACACTACCATTATATTAAACCCCTAATGTGGAAAAACCAACCGAAACGAACTTGATGAACCGAAAATACAGAGGAAGATTGAAATCATTCAAGTTAAATTGACGTTAATATCCGAAGACTTGTTTCTTGGATCAGGTGCTAAAGAAGTCTGCCATGTATTATTATTGGTAGGAAGAGAAGACACTGAATGGATTGTCCGGTGATCAGCTGCACTAGAGATAGGAACCGCAGCGGTAGGACTCGACAACATGAAATCGTGTTTGTTCTTCTTCGGTTTCTGATCTTGCTGGTCCGTGCCAGCTAAAAAACTTCCGACAACCACCTATTGTATTCAAACACACAGACTTAAATTTATTTTTCGGTTATAGAAACTTACGTCTTTTTGGACAAGCAAATATCCTAAAAGTACCTGAACCGGACTCGCGGCTACTAATAAACCGGCTACGCCACCGCCTACTACACGGCCATCGGGACTTGCTAACGATACGCTCATTCCTCCGGTTCTACTCCGAGTTCCGCCTGAGTCATTAGGCATGAATGAGCCGGACAACGATAATATCTCAAACCGACCCTGAAAGATAACACAAGAAATCATTAAAATATATATTAAATCAACAACAACAACAAATTTTGTTGATGAGATAAAAATCACATACTTCGTATGTCAATGTGCCACCAGAGGAATCAGGCTGACGAAGTGTAACACTTGAAATTACACCGTTTGCTGATAAAACGCATATGGCACGAGGTCCTTGTTGCGAAAATGAGATTATCTTCATAGTTACATCCTAATTATTCCAAAACACATCATCGAAACTCATATAACTAAGATATATAGAACAACAAAGGGCCGGATCTAAGAAAAATAGTTTGGATGAACTTACCTCGCCAGTGTTGACTGTGATTATATGAGGTGTAAAATTACCACCGACGGAGCAAGGTACCCATTCACCTAAACAAACATGAATTAACGTAATAAAATTGTCACTAATTTAACCTTACTGTTGCATTTAAGAAGCGACAACGAACAACATGACATATATATGTAGATACTTGTAACTTTAGGACACATCCATAACTATAGACAAATTAAACATAGATACGAAACATAGAAGAGATCTAATCTATAAGTTAGAGACCCCACTTATAATAAAAGTATGCATGAAAATGAAATCCCAAAAAACCCCAATTCTTTTTTTTTTTTGTCAATACTCAATAGAGTCAGATTGGTCTACGAAACAAGATTCCGACAAGAAAAAGAAAAGAAAAAAACTCTCTAAAAAAAAAAACAGAGCAAAGAAGACATAGTTACCTAAATTCTCAACTTGGTGATGATGATACTTTGGTCTGTTAAAAGAGTTGGTTGGTTTCACTTTACTACGTTTCTCAGAGGCGGAGAAGTCGATGACGTGTGAACCCGGCGGCGGAAGATGCGACGGCGCCGGAGCTGATGAAATAGGCTTAGGAGATAACGCTACAACAGTCCCGTCAGGTCCGTACTTTCTTGGCCGTCCACGCTTCTTCTTAATTGGTCCACCGGAGATACCTTCCATCGCCGTCGTCATCGTCGTCGTTTCCGTAGATATTTGCGGCGGAGGAGGAGCTGTGTGATGAGACGACGGTTGTGGTGGAGGAGGAGGAGGAGTGACGGAGGGGGGAGATTGGTTTGAACTTTCTGATTTTGAAGCTACGTGAAAATCTGACGGTGCGTCGGATCTAACCACCGTAACACCGCTGCCGTTACCGACGGTTGTTCTTACAGCTTCTCCGGTAGACTCCATATCTAAAGCCATTAGCTTCTTTTTTCTTGTTTTTGGTTATTTTCTCTTTATTTTCTTCCAACTTTTTTTCAAGAAAACATCAAAGATTTTGGGTTTTTTGATTAAAGATAAACAAAGATGATTAAGGATAAAGAAATATAATTAAGATCTAGAACAAGATAATTAAACTGAAAATATAAGAAATATATTGCTAAGAACAGAGGTTGGAATATTAGGAAGGAAAATAGGAAAATGTTGGAGAAGAAAGTGAGGGAAATTAGATTTATTTATGCTATGTCATTTTAGATTGAATAAATAAAATAGTATGATAATCCATTTTTTGATTTTAGAATCTTGACATTAAATAATGGTATTTTATAATGGATTTGATTTTCTATTGTATGATTTGTTTAATGATTTCAGCTAATTTCCATCGTAACTTTTTGTTTTTCCATGTCTGTCCATTTTTACTTTAATATTTAATAAATAAAATAATGTGAAAGGGAAATGTGTAATAGCGTGTTACTGTAATATACTAAACTCACAATGAAATTATTTATTAACTTCTTTTTTTTTAGGAATATATAGATATTCGTGTTTTTTTAGCTGGAATCCGATGGGAAAGAATTAATAAATAAAAATGATAATTAAATAAGAAAATAGTATAGTAGACAAAAATTTAAGTGGCTATACAAAATTCATTTATTAAAAAAAACAATTTGTGAATGACAATGGCCTGCGTGTATATTGGTTTCTCTTAAAATAATAATATACAATTTTTCTTGCCATGGGTTTTATTTTATTTTTAAATACTCAAAGTTTTCCAATCCAAAAAATACTTTTCCTTAATTAATAATCGGGCTTTGGAGTAAAGGACAAGTAAAACTAGGCTGCTAAAATGATGAATAAATAAATTATAATAGAAATAACTTAAATTTATCTAACATCTAACAATTAAAAAGGCCAAAGGCAAGAATGACAATAACATGGGGCCAGCAAAAAACGTATCAAATCGCATAAATATATATATATATATATATATATTTTTGTCATAGTTTTCCACAAAAATATAGTATAAAGTTAGTAATTAAAAGTTCCAACTTCTAATCTTCTCCCCCACTTATCCAATTGTTTCATTATTCCATGGAAAATTTTTGGAGCCCAATTCTTTCACTTGATCAATATTAACATGACAAACGTGATCGATGATGATAGGGTTAAACTTAAATGTATGAAGTTTTCAATCATCTAACGAGTCAAGAAATGTTAGTATATAGGTCAACTTTATCTAGGACGAACATGATTCTCCAAATACATGTTCACTTTTACTTACATTGACACCACATGATCATTCTAATATAGTTTTCGGTAATAATTTTATGCATGACAGCAAAAAAATTATGTCAAAATAAGTGGACTCTTGTCCGATTCTATTTGTGCACTTGAAGTAATTGGAGGTCTTGTTTTGGCCTTGTTTCTCGCGGCGAGTGTTGAAGGCCCATCGTGCGTGTCGGCCGTTTTCGGTGGTCGGAAGTTCTTGCTCTCTGTCTCTATTGCTTGTAGACGATGATAGACCAAGGCGGAGACTCGTTTTCCTTCCCTAGCGCCTCGCATCTTAAGCGGCGGAACAAATTTTTTTTTGTAGATCTATTTGCAGATCTCCTTCTTCCTGGCGTTTCCGGCGGCGGGGCTGTGCTTTCGCTTCTCCGCCTTCCTAGGACTCGCATTTTCCAAGTCTTCTCTTGGACTAACCGCTGCGCTTCGACTCGTGTCTACCGGAGGTTGTGGACTGCTCTCTGACGGGAATATTCGCTTCGAGGACGACTAATTACCAGTAGCTAGTTGCTTCTGTCTACTCCGTACGTGTCAATTCGGGTGTTTGGACTAATGACTCGAGTGGTTTTCAGTGGCTCTGTCGAGTTCGTACCAGCCTAGCTGGTGGTGTTCTTCGACTTTCGGAGTCATTGAAGCCTCGGCCTCTCTTTCGTCTCTCCTTCACTCAGGTTTCAGGGCATGGCTACTGTTTGTTTCATTTTCGAGTCTTCTGTTTTAACAAGCCTTGACTTTTGGGAGAAGCACTTCTTTGTTGGCATCTTCTGCTCGTGGACAGTGGTAGGATTATTAGGAGAGTGTTTCCTCGTGGCAGGTCAAGTTCTTTTGTCTTTACGGATGCTCTTTTGTTCTCTCGTGTGGCTGCTGTAGTGTTTGATTTGATGATGATTTAGTTATCGGTGGTAACTAGCTTTCTTCACCATTTGAGAACGTTATATGCATACCAAGACTTTTGGTTTCGTTCAAGGCCTGGTTTTGTTGTGGTTTGCTTTTGCTGTTGTCTCAAGGTAGAAGTTTGTTATGCTCTGCGTGCTGCCTCATGCTTGCGTTAAGATTTTGCTATAGAGGAACTAGTAAGGCTAATGGCTTTTGGTGTGGTGGTGAATTGTTTTTATTCTTGCTCTGCGCTAGCCGACTTCGAGGAATGAACTTGGTAGAGGGAGCACACACTGTTAGCATAAGTTGGCTTGTGAGGCTTCGGTCAGGGAAAACTCATGGACTTGATTGAAGAATCGCTCACATTTTGAGGGGAGAGAATGTGAGCCATGATTTGGAATTCTTGACCGTTGACATCTCGGTCTTGGGCCCCTTTTGAAAGTCTTCTAGAGCTAAGTGTCTTCTGCAACTCGGCGGTCACAATTTGCAGTTGCCCTTCTCTTTTTGCAACACATTCAGGAAGAAAAACAAAATCGTCATCGCTTCATTTTACTCTCGTAGTTCTTTCGCTATGGTTGAGTAGATAGATCAAAAACTTTGGCTACTTTTTTATGCTTCTATGTTTTTATTATTTTTGCCATGAGACTATTAGCTTAGATCTATAAACGTCGATTGTAAACCCTTACTATTTTTCATTTTTTAATGAAATATTTAAATTCTTTAAAAAAAAATGGATGTTTACATTAACCTAAATTAAAATATTTTGTTATGTTTAGTTTCTGATGGTTAGTGATTACTATTTAGTTACTCCTATTTTATATTGTTTCGTGTATTTCTGGGAATCCGAAGGTCATTTTTAACTTTTACTTTTTTATACTTGCAAACCTTTTTAAAATATTGAATATTGTTATGTGTTTGCTTTACATTCATTTCTTTCCTTTTACATTTCCCAAAGTCTTCGTCACAATTATAGCTACCCAACTAATTTATGCCCATTTTAAAATAATAAAAGAATTCTAATAATTAATACCATTCTTTTATTGAAGTAAAATTGTATAGTTTGAGTTTTTGTCTTTTTGATTTGTAATACAGAATAAAATCTTTTAAGGAGATAAACAACGACAGTGGAAAAATTTGAATTAAAAGATTCAGATTGTCGAACGTTGTTGTTACAGTCACTTAAATATTAGCAGACATAAATTTTTTATTCTGAAAATATAGCAAATTTTTACAAATTTCTAAATTACAAACAAGGTAGAGCTATTTAAATCCTGTTTTAGCTATTCTTCACTTTCTATATCTATTATGGAAATTTTTATTTTAAAAGTAAACATAATGCAAAGTGCATTTTGTTTTCTTTTATTCTATTAAAGATTTGATGAAATTATAAATAATTAAATTACAGGAAATGGAAGCAATCATGAATCGTAAAATCATTTAAATATAATTTTATTTTGGGACCACGAAGCATCTAGTCATTGACCAATAGAAATGCACATCTAATTCGCCAAAAAAAATTAAAAGAAAAAAGAGAGAAGAAGATTAATTAAATAACCTGGAGTTTTAGATAAGAACGAACCATTTATTAATCGTCTAATGTTTTCTTTATATTTTTCAAACGTTTAAACTTAATCTTTCTGTAAAATTAAATATTATAGTGATGTGCTCGATGTGCATTTCCTCCACGACTTTATTTTATTTTATTCTCTTTTAATAGAGATAGAGTAAAATATCGATTTCACATGGCTTTTTTATTTGGAAAATTTCACATTTATAATTGTGGTCGGCATTTCTGACCTAACTTGGTTTCATTATACAGCTCACTGCAAAACATAAAATATTTATAATTGAAAAGCTATATATTTTAAAACAACAATAGTTATTTATCAAATATTTATTATATATAGTATATACACCACTTGATTAAAAACTTTGACCGAACCCAACAAGAAGTTTACATTATTAAGTAACTTTTTTTTTTAGTTACTTTTCATTTTTCCCTAACTTTGTGAAGGACTTTTTTTTTTTGGTTAAATCTACTCATATTTTTGTTTTTTCCTCTTTTGACGTTTGTATTTGTTTTCATTTTTATCAAAAGTATGTCAAAGAAATACAACATTTTCTATATATTTTATAGTAATATGTAAACCCATTATAATTTTGTGCGTGTGAATGGTAGTCATACCAAGAAAAGGAAAATATAACGTAATTATAGTGTATTTATTAATATTAGGTGGTGGTGCTGATATTGCATGTTCATTTCTGGTGAAACTGGATTGGTTACAACTTACAAGTAATCAATATTATAGCTTTTTTTTATTATTAAAGAAACTTATCATGGCAAATTGACAATATGTATTTGCAATACCCCATCATGTGAACCTTTTATACAAAAATAATAAAACTATCGGCGTGCTTTTAAGAAAGATAAATAATTTGTTGTCACTTCCATATTCCAATTACAAGAGTTAAATATCCCTTGTCATACTTTATTGTTTTTTACCTTTAACTAGATTTTAATATACGATATACCGAGTACATATAATTTTTATTATTATTTATATTCTATATTGTTTTTGTTTGTTAAATATTGGATATTTTACAAATAGAGAAATAACTAAATTTTTTGACCGTTTGTACGGTTACATGTTTATATTAATTTTTAATCTGTAATATACTTTATGACCATTTGTTTGTTATATTTAGTTTGTTTTGTTTAGTGTTTGAAATTTTATTTTGATTTTTAATTATTATGACAAAAAAAATAAGGGATCTAATACATAATAAGTTATTTATACGCTATGATTAAGTCACATTTTTCTTAAATAATTTAATTATTTTACCCAATCATATTTAAATCAACTTAATTTTATATATCAAAAATTCTAATATTAATAGTGTTGACAAATAATAAAATAAGAATTTAATCCGTGTTAACACAAATTTAATGATACTTTATTAATTCCAACATAACCATATTATATAGTATTTTAAACTTTTTAATTTTACATATTCGTAATATTTTAAAAATTTATTAAGAATCAAAGCTCACATTTTTTGAAAAATAAAATAGGAATCAAATTGTTGTTTTATTTGTTTGCAAAGGATTCAAAGATAAAAAATCTTCAGTACACAATAGAAGATATGATTGAATATATCATTGTTTTTATTTCCATATTGATTTTGCTGTAATTTTTTTAGTTGGAATGGCATGTAAAATATTTAGAAAACAAAATCTGAAATAATGCTATTTTGAAAATTTTATAGGGATTAATTTTGTAAATAAGTTTTTTAATAAATATAAATAAAAGGGTAAAACCCAAAATATACTTCAAAGTATATATAAATTTATTTTTACTTAATTAATCTTGTCATTCAAAACCTTCGTAGGTAAGTACACCCTTGATTCATCTTAAAGCAATATTTTATACTATTATCACAAATCGTTGACGTTGATTTACACATATACGCTTGACATTTGTTAAAAACCCTCTAAATTGCAAATCTTTTGATACATGAGCCCACTGTCGTAGATAGTCATTGAGAGCCCATCTAAATTAAGTCAATTTTCCGATAAAAGAACCTCAAACTTCTCCACTAATCCAAAACATTTTAATTTGTATTATGGTTTTGTCGAAAACACCAACGTTTTATTAATGTGTTAAACATGAGTTTGCTTTGTCTATCATATAAGAAACTTGACAAAATAATTTGGAATTTGTCGAGCGATAATTCTGAAACACTCGTCATAATTCAATCTTTCTTTCATCCGATTCTAGTTATTGGGTTAGACACTTAGACTGCGTCGATTAGCTCATGACTTACGATTGTTTCCATGCGCGGATAGTTGGAACCCTGGAGGAGATGAACTAGGGTTTGCTGTTTGTATTGCCACCAACGGAGGTTATGATGGTCGAATATATATATTAATGATTTAAATGTGAGTGAAGATGGTTTAAGTTATGACAAGGGCGATTATGCAATATATCTTTTCTCTTCTACTAAATATAGGGTTCAGTTACAAATAAATATAGAGCTTTTCATATGTTATAGTTGACTCTGAAACATGAGATTTATTTAAGTTAAATTAAGTTATGCAGTTAAGAAAAAAACTTCCATTAAAACATAAACAAAGATCAATGGTGAAAACTACGTACTAAAATATCTAGGCCATGAATGGTAATTAGTTTTTAGATGGTTTTTGGTTTTTAGATTTTAGATNTATTGGGTTAGACACTTAGACTGCGTCGATTAGCTCATGACTTACGATTGTTTCCATGCGCGGATAGTTGGAACCCTGGAGGAGATGAACTAGGGTTTGCTGTTTGTATTGCCACCAACGGAGGTTATGATGGTCGAATATATATATTAATGATTTAAATGTGAGTGAAGATGGTTTAAGTTATGACAAGGGCGATTATGCAATATATCTTTTCTCTTCTACTAAATATAGGGTTCAGTTACAAATAAATATAGAGCTTTTCATATGTTATAGTTGACTCTGAAACATGAGATTTATTTAAGTTAAATTAAGTTATGCAGTTAAGAAAAAAACTTCCATTAAAACATAAACAAAGATCAATGGTGAAAACTACGTACTAAAATATCTAGGCCATGAATGGTAATTAGTTTTTAGATGGTTTTTGGTTTTTAGATTTTAGATTTTGAATTTTGGTTTCTGATTTCTTAATTTTTAGTTTTTGCTATTGAATTTAAAATTAATAAATAAAAAATCAAAAACTCAAAAACTCAAAAATTAAAAATGTTCTCGTTGAAAACAATTATTTTTTACAAAAACCACAAATTATGGTTTTTAGTTTCTCTTTGAAATGGCAAGAAACCACCCAAAAACTAGTTTCTCTAAATGCAAGGGAATCTATTTTTTGAAAATCTTGAATGGTAAAAAAATAGATTTTCAAAGAATCAGAATCCAAAAATTACTTAAAATCTAGTACACATTCAAGGCCCTAATATAATTAACTAACCTTAGTTCACTCCTTGAGTTATTCCAATTATTAACATGCACGTATCAAAATATATCCCACAAGTCATAACTCCAACTTCAAATATAACATAAATTAACGACAGCACACACAAATTTCATCATCACAAAGACTCGTTTGTAAAAGGGATTTCTTGGAACTTAAACGAAGCATTGCCCGCATTTTCGCGTTCAAATCTAAACACATCATCATCGGACAATGGCATCACTTGTCTGTCACCAACTTGTCGCGGTGGTATAACCTCACTAAGCCGCGGAAACTCGGTGGTATCGAGCATTTCGCTACTAAACAGCAAGTGAGTCCCACCACTGCTACTCCTGGGAGGCGAGGAGAAATCTGCCGTGGCAGAGGTGTCCCAGAGAAAGACGTGGAGGCCTATGGGGACTTTTGCGTGACGGTGCAGTGACAGTTTCTGGCTGAGCGAAACTGTGTCGTAGCAGCGAATTGCTCCTGTGGATGAGACCATCCAAGGCAATACCTTCTGGTTACCCACACGGGAAACCACTAGACGACGTGATGCCTTGGCTGCTTCTCTGTACAATGAGCTTAGACCTGATCTTGCAGCTGGTGCATTATCGTCTTCGTGGTCCGTCACTGATGAAACGTAAATGAAACCCTGTCCAAGAAATGTTTCAATTCAAATATTAAAATGTAATTTTTTTTTTCCTATTTCATTTTCATTTGAAAAGCTCCTGCCAATTAAAATCAAGTTACAAAATACTTAATGTACAAATGAATATATCTTTGGTTTGTAGGATATGATTGTAGTTGAATAGTTGATTATGATTTCATAAAAATTGATGTATTCAACTTAATTTTTTGTTTTCTAAAGTTTATTTTTTTGCTAAATTATATGTAAAATTCCACCTTCATAAAACGATAACTTTTCCAGGTGTAAACAAAATCTGATGTGTGTGAAAACATCCTAAAGTCATAACTCTATAAAGC
This sequence comes from Camelina sativa, assembly GCF_000633955.1. Lineage (NCBI taxonomy): Eukaryota > Viridiplantae > Streptophyta > Magnoliopsida > Brassicales > Brassicaceae > Camelina > Camelina sativa. Next base: position 18,967,420 of record NC_025692.1, on the reverse strand, counting down.
GGAAGAACATGATTTTCTTTGGTAGTTTTGTCTGAACTGGTAGTAAAAAGTCCCGAATATTACCAAAAAATAAAATAAAAGCCATGATTTGAATTTTAGTCCCTAGTGATGCAACAAATTCCATAAAGATATTTTTTTTTTACCTCTTCAGTGCGGCTAATGGAGAAGCCAAGTTTGGTATCGTCATCTTTGAGTTTGATTTCGAGTGGGAACTCAACACCAAGAGGAGCAAACCAAAGCCTAACCGCTCTCACCACACCAATATCAACTCCATGATAATCCTCGAAACCATAGAGACTAGCGTTTGCAAGATTCGACAAATCCGCAAGTGACGTCGTATTAACCGTTGCCAACGCTGTTTCTCCTGATATCTTTTTTTTTTCCATATAAAACACAATGCAATCAACATTATCATATCAATCTCTCTACATAAAAACAATGTTACAAAAAAATACCAAAATCTCTAACCTTTGTGAGCAAAGATTCAGTCTGAATATTCATAAAGACAATAGGAACACCATTAGCTTGTGAACAACTTAACCAAGCATTAGCACGAGCAAGTGTGTCTTCCAAGTCGTTGTACCGAGAACCTGATCTACCATAAGCTATAGTTTCGGAAAAAATCGTCAAAACATTATTCACATATAGAGATTTATAAAAATGAATGTGTGACTAACAAGTAAGAACAATGTCTATATATTACCAGAAGCTTTGGGAAGAAAAAGAATGGAGAGGAAATTGCTAGAACGAGAGATTGGTAAAGCTTCTTGCATTCGTCTTTCCCATGGATATGAAACGTAACCATCTTGAAGCTTTGCTCTCACCAATGCTTCCACCATTCTTGATCCTCTTGATTCTGCACATCACATCGTTTATCAAATTGGGGATGTAGCTCAGATGGTAGAGCGCTCGCTTAGCATGCGAGAGGTACGGAGATCGATACCCCGCATCTCCACATATTTTACTTTCAATTATTTTCATCAGAAAAGAAAACAAATCATTTAAAGATTCTTCTTAATATTAAAAAATTAGAAAATAGTAAGATTCTTCTTGGTTAGGTGGTCAAAAGAATTTTTTTTTTTTTGTAATAAATAATCAAAATATTCTTTGTTGTTAAAGTTTGAGCGACGAAACAGTCTTAGTTTATAATTAATCCTTAAATAAAATAACATTCCACTTTCAATAATTTTTATAAAATAATGAAACAAATCATGTAAAAGAATTTAAATATTAGAAAATAAGAAATAGTAACATTCTTGGTTTAAAGATTTTTAAAATAAATATTCTTTGTTGTTAAAGTTAAAAACGAAGCAGTCGTAGTATATAACTAATCATCAAATAAATAAATGAAATAGATTTAATGTTTTGCAAGACACACAAACATGCTCCTTCTATGTCAAAAACATCATTTTATTATGAAAATTTAAAACATAAAACTTTGTTTTATCTTGATCGACGACAAATTCGTATAAATTAAGCTTAATACAAAAAGAAAAAAAAATCGTACGTATTAATAAAAACAGCAATAATAAGATTCACCAACTGAGAAACACGACATGAGTTAAAAGGAACAGGTTCGTGACAAAAAAAAAAAAAAAAAAAAAAAAAAAAAAAAAAAAAAAAAAAAAAAAAAAAANAAAAAATTAAAAGAAACAGGTCAACACGTAAGCCACGAAAAGTCAACCAAAGTACAAAAAAAAACAAAACAAAGAGAAGATATTTTAACAAAACCGAGTTAAACTCAACCCACCTTGCAAACCGAGACAATCCGACTCAGTCCGATCCGAAAACCCAACGGTATAATTCGGGTCATCAATGGATCTAAGCATGTACTGTTTCTTCCCGGCGGAGTCATTAGGAACAATACAAGCAGAGAGATCGGAGAACTCATCGGAGCCACGACGAACTCTCACAACGATGGAAGTTTCTTTATTCCTAAAAGAATTGTGTAGAACCTTCTGAAGCCAAGCTTTGCCTCCTTTAAACGGAGCTTTGAAAATAGCCGAACCGGGTCCTGAACCGATCCGGATCTCTTCCACTATGTCTCCGGTTTGAAGCATATCGCCGCTCCATTCTTCGCTTTTGGAGCTTCCTTTTAGACAGTCTATGGAGAGGACCACGGTGTTTCCGGGTCGGGTCGTGGATTCGGGTTGGTAGCTACGATCCATAGAGATAGAGGAGCTAGAGAGAGAGTTTGGTGAAAATTTTATGAGTTCTGATTTCTAAATTTGTGGAAATGATTCTGTAACACGGAATCTTCGAGAGAGAGAGAGAGAGAGATGTATATAAAAGTCGTACTTGGCTATGATTTTTGTTCGAGCTACTAGATATTAGGATAATTTTAAATCTTAAACAACGCCACTTGTCATGGAGCTAAAAGCTTTTCGAATTTTGATTTGGTTTTAAATAATTCATTGTTAATCATATAAGACCTTTTTAATGAAAAAGTAATAAATAATTGTATAAGATAATGAGAGCATCAGTTTACTTGAAAAAAAAAACTCCTAAACCAACATTTAAAATGAAACAGAGTGAGCAAAAAATTATTGTTGATAATATTATTTAGAATTGAAATTTATTCCAAACTATGTAATTCAGAGTTATATAAACTATAATGTAATATATCCGAATTTTTCGGTCAACTTATTTCATTTGATGTTGATTTGAATAGTAAAATCATTTTTGAAACAACAACTTATTTTTCACTTATTTAAATTATTATTTTTTCCTTCTACTTATTTTAAAACAAAGTACATATGGTTTCACTAATTAAATTTATAAGATAGTTGATTTTTTTGAATTATTGATCGTTTGTTTTGTTCATCGATGTATAATTCTTTTTTGGCTATCGATTTCATAATTTATCAGCTTCTTAGATATGCCGACTCTACTAGTATAAAAGTATACTTTTCATTGTTTAGGAGACATAAAGAATATCACCCTAACCAAAAATAAATGAATATTAATTTTCCATTTTTTACAAAAAGTATTATTTTATGAAAAATATCTATATAACTATAGTTAATTTAACTCAAAATCATACAAACTGAAGTCCGCGCTATGCGCGGGTATATTTGTATTAATTTTTTTTAAAATTGTTATAAATTTTATAATTACATAAATAGCTATACATTGATTGATATGTAGTATGTAAAAATATTATAGTTTTTTAGTTTTGGTTTTTTATACAAATGTTCTTTTAATCATATTTCTTTTTTATTTATACAAATTAAATTTAGAAATAGTTTTTTTCAAATATTTTTTTATTTCCATATATCTTGAATGGTGAAAAGTCTTAAAGGTACAAGACGGAGTTGAACATTTTGTGTATTAATGTTCTGATCCATGCTTTTTGTTTATTTTTGTGTTTTCAAACATTTTGTTTTTAAGCATCTAACATTTCGTCTCTAAAAGCTTAATTCAATATGCGCATATGCTTTCTCATTCTTTAGGAGATATGCAGCTAACTGCAACACACCTAGAGCAGGAGCAACACCTACAGGAAACCCACCCATTACAACCATCATTATCCCCGTTGTACCATTCATCATCTCTTTGATCATAGGCAATACACAATTTTTCACCGTCTCTTCTATCAATCCATCAAGATTCTTCCCATCGCTAAAGTCACCAACCCCGACCACATTCTCATTATAATTAACAGATTGCCCTGTCGCATGGCCTCCAATTATTATTTATACTAGAAAAAGATATGGTTTAATCGAATATTTTTATGTTAATATTCTTTTGTTGTAAAATAAGAATGTAACTTTTATATATTCCATGTTTGACAAAAGAAAATTTACATTTATTTTTTTCTATATATTATTTTTTCTTTTTATTAATAATATCTTATTGTAGAAAATATTTAAAATTTTAAAATGTTAATTAGTGAGAAAGAAAAAAATGTAAATCAGTAACATGTTGAATCCCGAATGGTTGTTTAAAATCTTATGTGAACAGCTTAAGAAGCTTATAGCTCCTACTTTTATTTAGTATAGATTTATATGATTGTTTTTGATAGTTTTTTTGGATAAAATATTATGCAATAAAATCATAGCCTATCTAGCACTTACATCTTGATCCGACAAAATCATCTCGAATGACATACCAACATCCTTAGAACAATGTGTCCAAGTATGCAGTATCTTAGCTTTAATACACCATGCATTTTTATAGAGTTTCAGACGGTTTAGCATGGTAAACTGAGAAACCATTGTCATTTTTTTTTGTGTTTTCGGTATGAATATGAGTAATGTATTCTGGTGAAAGGAGATTTGCATGATTTATATTGAAAGTTTGGAAGATTCTCATTAAGATTTTATTTTCAATTGGAGAATAAGATCTCGGAAATCACGATTAAGTGTGATAAATTATCAAGATTTTATTCATTTTTATGCTTCATAGTATATTTTTATTATCTTTAATAAGTTTGTTAACAATATGGTCTAGTAATAAAATCTGCCAAAAATAAATTTGGAATATTCTCTTTAAGTTTTTTGGAAATAAGGTGCTTCCGAAAATAAATTTCGGTTGCACCCACTATTTATCTTGTAACCAATTAATCTATCAATTTAAAATATCTTCTTTAAGATTTTTGGTAACAAATTAATATATCAATTTGGAATATCCCCTTTAAATTTTTTGAAAACAATTAATGTTGTACCTACAATTTAACTTGTAACCAATTAATATATAAATTAATCTATAATTTGTAACCAACTTATTAAAGTTATATAGTCTACTAAACAATGTTGTGTACTTCCGTTTTATTATATAGGAGATATTTGCGGCGTTGGTGTTTCATCATCTCTATCAAATCTATCAGGGATTTCGAAACCCTAGTCGATATAGAGATCCAACCAACTTTGCTTTTATCTCTCAGGTAAAATTCTCGCTCTTATCACATTATCCTAGAAACTTGATCGATTCCCTACAAGTTATATATTTGCACATATCAGATAAGTTCTCTATCTCGGTGCTTTAACCGTGTCAGTTTATGTTTGATTCCCGTTCTATATTGAAGACCTCATTTTGAATTTGATTGTTTTTTTTAGTCTTTTGAATGATGGAGGCAGAGTTGGCCCCAGTATCGGTCTATTGGGACATAAAGAGGTTCCCTGTTGGCTATGATGCTCGTTGGGTGGTTTCGTGTATTAAACGCAATTTGAGGAAGTTAGGCTATTCTGGACCTATCACCATCATTGTCGTTGGGGTACTATCAAAGGTCCCTCGTGACATCCTAGAAGCGGTCTTTTCCCTGGAATCTCTTTTTTTTTTTCACGGCCAGGTTAGGATATTCTTCTTCTCATTTTTTAGGGGGTGTATTGAAACCATGATTTTGGAGAATTTGATGAGATTTAGGAAATTTGAATTTTGATAGATTTTAGGGAAGTTGATATGATTTATGGTAAAATTCTTTTAAATTCCACCTAAAACCATGAAATTTGGATTTTTGTATTTTTAACTAAACAAATCCTCTCAAATTCTCTAGAATCTCTAAAACTTATTAAAATCAAAATTCACAAACTGTTTTAAATAATAGTGAATTTTAAAGTAGATTTTTAAATCATCAGTTCAATAACTGTGGATTTTAATGGACTTTTTAAAATCCATAATTGAATAATATAGGATTTGTAAATTTTACACAAATCACTTAAAATGTCAAGTTGAATACACCCACCCCTTAATAATTAGAGAGACAGAGCCATGTTTCAAGGTATCTTTCTCCGTTATTTGGAGAATCCATCTGATTTAATGTTTATATCCCGTCCAATATCAAAGGTGTCTTATCTTCTCAGCCTTCTAAATAAGAGATACAACACCATCTTCCCCTTCCCATTTGATTCTCCCGCCTCCACTAACCTACTCTGGGAAAACTTTCTTTTGTCAGGTGTGTGTTTGTCCTCATCTCTCTCTCTCTCTCTCTCTCTCTCTCTCTCTCTCTCTCTCTCTCTTGGCCTTGTTGAATCCTTCTGAATTAGCTACTATTTTTTTTGTCTGCAGGTTCAGGGCCACTTGAGGAGGATAAGTGCACTGAAACAGGTAAACCTGCCTTCTGGGTTTGCTCTGTGTGCAAGCAAAAAACTGGCACATGTTTTGATAATTTCATCATGCATCTCTCTGAGTCTAGAACATGAACAAAGGGTAATTAAGAGCATCCTAAGCCCAAGTTTTGTCATTGTTTAACTGTTTTTTTTACTCAAACAAGCTCTTTTCCCGCAACTATTAGTTTTTTCATGACTCATTTTCGTTTTCAAGCAGTTTCCGCTCTTTTTCACCCCCAGTGGGTACGTGGAGGAGGCTCCCCTTGATTCCTAGCTATCTGAAGATTTCTTCTAGGTTTGAGTCCAAAGACGAAGACTCTTCCAAAGCCCGAGTTGACCCTACCTTGGTGAGTGAAGAAGCAACCAAAGGCATGTTTTGATATCTATCTGAAAACGTTGAGATTTCTAATCTTTCAAATTCTGGTTTTTTCTGGATGAAAACTAAATCATTGTAGGCTTATTAGCGACTAAAACACCAACCACTATGTTGGACTTAGAGATGTCATGGTGCCAACTTTATGATAGTTGTGGAACTTGTTTGTTGGTCTTCTATTATCAGACTTATCTTCTTTTTAAGAAGTTGAGTATCTTGAAAACCTAACCTATACTATATTTGTTGTGGAACCCAGTTGGTAGTCTGAAATTAAGGCCTTGAATGGATGTGGTTTTTCAAATGGTTTTTGGTTTTAGATTTTTTGAAAATCCATTTTTTAACCATTCAAGATTTTATGAAAAATGATTTCTCTAAAAAATAGGAAATCAAGATTCTTGAAGATTTTACTAATTTCTTAACAAAATCCAAAATCCCACTTTAATGAGTTTTTAGATTTCTTCTAGGAAACATTTTTTTTTTCTTTCTAATTTTTCATTTGTTTCTAAATTTATTTTGCAAAATCTAAAAACCAAAATTAAAAAAAAAAACTAAAATCTGAAAACTAAAATCTATAATCTATAAACTACCTAAAATCTCTCGAACATTCATGGCCTAAGATTGTTTTATGAGACTTTTATTTGTGTGTTTTAAAGAAGTTTGATCACTCACTATTTTAGAATCGATATGTTGAATGTGAGAATGATTGTTTAAATGCATGTCATTAGGGATGTTAAAAGAGGTTTTTAAGCCATGTTCAGCTCTGGCCCTGTATACATTAAGCACTTTAAAACCCTAAATATGAAAAAAGCCTTGTAAAATTAATATTAAAGGGTTGAACCCTCCTCAGCCCTGGCCCTGTAACTTTCTTTTATTTTATTTCAAAACTCAAATCCAACATTTCTAAAAGTACAAAAACTCATCAATATCCAAAACTCATGCTCTGTAAAACAGTTCTAAAAATTCAAAACTCAAATGTATTTCAAATCAAAAGAAATCAAAATTTGTTTATCATTGCTATTTAAAAACTCAGTTTTGAACTCTTGGCCAAGCACCTATTAAAACCTTGATGAGATTCTCCGAGAAAAACACAGTGTCGTCGTCTCCCATCACAATCCACCTCACGTTTTTCTCAGACTCTGTTATGTTCAAAAGCCTAAACTCGGTTTTGAAATGTGAGAAACAAAACAGACCATGTTAAACACAACCACCTTATGAAGAACCACAAACAAAGAGATAATTTTATTAAATCACCAACTTCATCATATGTTAGACTCTCCAACTCCTGCTATTTTTGTATCATTATTATCTTCATCATCAAAATAATCTCCAATGTCTCCTAAAATATTATCATATAAGTTAGTCAAACAATTTAAAACAAATTAGCAAGTGCAAACAATTGAAATTTTACCTTCAAACTCTGCAAATCCACGCAACCAGTTTCTAGTGCAAACTAATGCTTGAACATATTTGGGAAGAAGTCAGTTTATTGGAAGTGCTTGAATCGACCTTGTAATAAGCTGACTCAAGTATTTGCAACTTCAATCTCAGATCCAAAGCTGCTCCCATAGTAAGAATGATAATGTATTGATTCCAGTACTTTGCAAAATTCTTTTGCATCAACGGAGCCATTGTTCTCACATAAACATCATCACAAATAGAATATTTCTTCAGCAACTCAATTTTCCACACCTAAATGAAATAAACATTGGCTGTTGGTTACTTCACTCCTGAAAAATATGTGGTTATGGTAAGAAATAGTTCTAACATGTCACATATTTTCTCGCCTCGATCCCATTCTTCCTCTGATGGTAATGAACCGTAATCTCTCTCATACAAATTCAAAATACCAAACACTTTTCTGAATTTTTTAGCTCTAGCCAACATCTCATATGTTGAGTTCCAACGAGTTGGAACATCTAAAGATAACCCAGCTCCACCTTTGATTCCTAAGCTCTCAACGCATGTTGCAAATGATTCTTTCCTCCACTCATATAGTTTTACAAATATGACACTATTTCGAATATTCTCCAAAAGACTATTGGCTACATCCAACCCTGCTTTCACTATCAAATTTAGAACATGCGCCGAGCATCTTACATGCAAAAACTTTTCATCACAAAACAGTCCATTATCAAGACGATGCTTAATAATCTTCAGCATATATACTATCATTGGCTTTAGCATTATCTAGAGTGATAAAAAAAATCTTCTTTTCTAAACCCCACATCTTTAAACAATATAAATTTTCTTAGCAATTTCTTCACCATTGTGTGGAGGTTTGAAATCACAAAAAGCCAAAACCTCCAACTATCATCAATGTAATGTGCAGTAACACAAATATAACCCATGATTGTACTATGAGCAGACCACAAATCCGTTGTTAAAGACACTCTGCCTTGGCATTTCGAGAAAAACTCTATCAATTTTGCTTTTTCTATCTTGTATCTCTTATACACATCAGCTCCAGCAGTTTGTCTACATATATGTTGACAGTCCGGATTGAGAAATGCATCCCTAGCTCTAACCTTCTCATATTCAACATATCTAAAAGGCAATCATAATATATGATGATTTGAGAAGTCATCGCTATATCAATTTTGTGATCATACTGAGGCCTATCAACAGATTAAGGTCTATTAGGAAAAAGACCTAGATGACGATTCAATGTTGATGTTCCTAATGACTTCGTATCTATTAATAATTTAATATAACAATGGTGACATCTAGCCCTTTCTCTTCCATCTTCCTCTATTCTTACAGAAGTAAACTCTAGCCACCATTTAGCTCTTAGACATTTTGGATGTACCGGTTGAATGCGTGGAGTCCTTCTCCAAGTTCGTCGAGCTGGTCATGGCCTAGGTGTTTGTGTTGGTTGAGTCATGTTTTGTGCTTAACTTTGTTCCTGAATCATACTTGCTTGACCTTGTCCCTGAGTCATACTTGTTTGATCTTGCCCCTGAGTCATACTTGCTTGACCTTCTTCATTCATCTCCATCTCCATGTAATAATTTTCAGCATTTAGAATTGCAATTCTTTCTAATGACTGCAAATCCATACTGCATCAAATTGACAATTATCAATTAGATCTTAATACAATTAAATTTTCTAAACATAATCATAACCCGTAAATACTAAATACAATCAAATTTTGTAAACATAATCAAATTTTCAATTAGATCTCAAAATCTAAGATCACAAAATTTAAACTGATAAAAAGAAAGATAGATTGAACCTTACTTGAAGCCAATTAGAGCTTGAAGAAATTGTGAAACATGAACTTGTGTGTTAGTGAATCAAGGAATCGTCTTTGTGGCTAAAGAAGAAGAGAAGAAATGAGAAAGAAAAGAAAAAGTTTTGTCGTTTTGGAACAAATGTTTAGAGAAAAAAAAATAAAAGAAACAGGGCCAACTCGAAATTTAGCATACTCAGGCCCTATATCAACACGATTTTATTTTACATAAAAATACATAGTTTTTTTTTTTTTTTTGACAAACGATATGCTTCCATTCCATTAAATAGAAAGTAACATACACAACAAGTAGAATAGCTTAAACAACAACAAGGGAGGGCATAGATAGTAGCAAACAATATAAGGATAGATAGTAGCAAACAATATAAAGAGCTTGAGAGCTATGGGCCAAATGCTGGGTAGAATTCTGGAACTTGTGAGGTCAAGGCATATCGATGCAGCTTCCATGAGCAGGTCAATGGAAGGGATGGTGGCCATTGTCTTGATTCGGAGACTAGATGGCGACGAGAATTTCAAAGCTGAGGATCTCACCGAAATGAGAAGGTCTACACAAGGTAGCGCTTTGACAAAGGTGTGAGCGGGGTTGAGAGTGCTCTGATTACCGGTCACTACAAGGGTGGTTGCGGCTTTAAGGTTGAAAGGGGGATGCTTGAAGAGTTTGTGGTAATCACTACTCCTTGGAGTGGTGGTTATAATGCCACTAATCTTCAAGCCTAAAGGAGGGGACTTCAATAAGTATATGATTGGCATTTAGAGAGGGCTTAGAACAAGGAAAATGTGAAGAAAAACTGGCTAAACATCGGTAATCCCCGCTCCATAGGGGTGGGATCATAATGCTGAGTTTCAACCTGGTTATACGCTGGGCTGAAAAAGTCGAAAGTTTGGTGATATGCAGCAATTTGAAACAACGGATGCAAGCAGCGGAAAACGCCAGAGAGACGGGTCAAGGTTACTAATGTGGCTCTGCGATGCATTCCTCCATACCATAGTGATCAACTGGCCTCAACATAATTAGATATTAAGCAAATCAGAAGAGACCAGAGGAAACCTCGACTTGACCAAGTACAGAAATCCGATTCTAATTGAAACGACCGGACCCGTTTTTTAAAAATAAATTATAAATAATAATAATAATAATAATAATAATAATAATAATAATAATAATAATAACAATAATAATCTACAACTAGTGGTCCCATATCCACTAGCCACCTAACCACAATCAAACCAAACAAGAGAAAATAAACAATACCAATATGCAATATGTATTCAATAATAAATTACCAATATTATAACATAGCAAATATCCAATAACCAAACATCAAAAAACATAGAACCAGCAACCTAACAATGTTCTAATGACCCAACTCTAGCAAACTAGCAATGCCAGACAACAACTGTGACAACCCGTCCCGTGGACCCCACTATCTCACCGCTAGCTTGCCCCCATGGACCCCGAGCTGGCCCTGCAGGGCATCAATCCTAACCCCTCACCGTGGACATCCAAATCTACCAGTAGGTTATTAGTGCGCCAGGCGTTCCTCAAACCCTGGTCCCCACCCTTTAACAGCCTTCCCACAGGACAAGCTGTCACCAATTGATTGGATGTGAGTTCCTTTCCACGGTGAGGGGTTAGGATCGATGCCCTGCAGGGCCAGCTCGGGGTCCATGGGGGCAAGCTAGCGGAAGGCAAGTGGGGTTCACAGGACGGGTTGTTACAACAACCAATCGAGTCCCTAGAACATCCTCCTCTTCATTGCCTTGATTTCACGATCACACTTTTCCTTTACCTGCACCACAAACACAATTTGAGATGCATGAGTATTTGATAGTCACTGAGTGAGACAATCCTCCCATCTACTGGGCTATACACACAAACAACTGAGATACCAATGTCCAAAACAATCAACAAACAAAGCATACAAACCAGGGAACAACACATAGTATTGCTGGACGGGAGGTGTCGACCGACACCAGCCAAGTGTCAACCGACATTGGCTCTTGGTGTCGACCGACACTATCCCACAGTGTCGACCGATGCTGCTCACTGGTGTCGACTGGCACCCTCCTGGTGTCGACCGACACTGACTCTGCAATCGTGTTTCGCTCGAAGCTAGAGTCGAATCTCGCTTCCTAACACATCCAATCCGTCCAATACTCAATCCCAAAGCCATATGAATCCGTAGGAACCCTATAGCAACCCAAACAAGCAAGAAAACACCACAAACAACACCAAACAAGCAAGACAAAGGAAATCTCACACTTAGATAAGCCATGGTCATGCACTCACCTCTTTGCAGGAAGATTCAGACCAACAACAACGAATCCAACCCTCCTAGCAAGCTTCTAACACCTTCCCAGCCTCAGATCTCCCAAGAAAAGCCAACAAATCTCACAAACTCTCTCAAAAACTCAAGAACACTTCTCCTTTCTCAAAACTCTCAAAAGCGGCGACCAGAGAACTTTCCAAACCCTTTCTCTCGACCAACCACTTAAATATCTCGATTCAATGGTTTTCTCTAAACCAAACCGACCAAAATCGACAATTAAATCGAACTGGTCGAACCAGAAATTAATGGTGTCGATCGACACTACCAATGGTGTCGATCGACACCCATCGCCAAAACGCATAGTTTTGGTTCACGGATGTTACACTAATGATTTTGAGCTTGAAATAAATTTAACACAACCGGTTCTGAGGAGGCAGGCTCTACACTCATAAACATCTTGTCGAGTACACCCAATCAAACCGGGGACACAAAGGTCTAAAGGGCTTGGGTTTAAAACAGCTTTAGCGGATCTAAACATCTTCCAGTTCAGGGGCAATGCATTTGACCAAGATAGCCTATCTGTCAGGGATTTGGGTAAAGAGTGAAAGTCAAACCTGGACCAGAGCGGAATTAATGGTGTGTGAGGGAGCGCCGAGGATGTAGGTTTCAACATCAAAGTATTCATTGTCTCCAGTGTCAAAACAGAGCTCCCGTCCAGCTGCAGCCAAGCAAAGCACTTGGTGAGGGAAAACAAATCCAAGGAGCGGAGAGTTGTTACGGTTGACAGTGTTAAGAGGCGGTAAGACCGGCGGAAACTGAGGCAATTGGGGCATTCAAGGGTCTCAGCGAAAGCATCTCGTGGCTGGGACCACAGAGGAGCAAGCCCATCGAGATGATTCACCGGATGCTGAGGCAGGGGAAGGGGAGAACGAAGCTGAAGCATGGTCGGAGTTGGGGTCCAAAACCTCGAGGAGACTCTGGGGAAAACAAGAAAACAAGAAACAAAAGAACAAAGGAAGCAGCAAATCATGATATATATGATGATCTGAGAAGTCATCTCTCTATCAATTTTGTGATCATACTGAGGCCTATCAACAGATGGAGGTTTATTAGGACAAAGACCTAGATGACAATTAAATGTTGATGTTCCTAATGACTTCGTATCTATTAATAACTTAATACCACAATGGTGACATCTAGCCCTTTCTCTTCCATCTTCCTCTATTCTTACAGAAGTAAACTCTAGCCACCATTTCGCTCTTAGACATTTTGGACGTACCGGTTGAATGCATGGATTCCTTCTCCAAGTTCGTCGAGCAGGTCATGGCCTGGGTGTTTGTGTTGGTTGAGTCATGCTTTGTGCTTAACTTTGTCCCTGAATCATACTTGCTTGACCTTGTCCCTGAGTCATACTTGTTTGATCTTGTCCCTGAATCATACTTGCTTGACCGTCTTTATTCATCTCCATCTCCATGTAATAATTTTCAGCATTTAGAATTGCAATTCTTTCTAATTGCTGCAAATCCATACTCCATCAAATTGACAATTATCATTTAGAGCTTAATACAATCAAATTTTCTAATATAATCATAACCCGTAAATACTAAATACAATCTAATTTTGTAAGTATAATCAAATTGTCAATTAGATCTCAAAATCTAAGATCACAAAATTTAAACTGATAAAAAGAAAGATAGATTGAACCTTACTTGAAGCCAATTGAGCTTGAAGAAATTGTGAAACATGAACTTGTGTGTTAGTGAATCAAGGAATCGTCTTTGTGGCTAAAGAAGAAGAGAAGAAATGAGAAAAAAAAAAATTGTCGTTTAGAATCAAATTATGTCGTTTTGAAACAAATGTTTAGAGGAAAAAAAAAACAGGATCAACTCTAAATTTAGCATACACAGGCCCTATATCAACTGATTTTATTTTACTTAAAAATACAGGGTCTATAATTTTAACACGAGCTGAGCCAATCTTGTAACTTTATGCCCTTTATAACAACCCTACGTGTCATCATCCTTTTTAATTTTAGCGGCCTTTAAATGCGTGTTTGTGTTTCGGGTTCAGAAGTCGGTCTTATATTGTGCAGGGAGTAACCATGATTTTAACATATTAGAATTAGAGATACATTAGAACGTGCCATTTATATATTCAACTAGATTAGGACTCGAATATATGCTGGTTTGTAAATTGTAATTAAAATATTGAACCTATGTCAAAGAAACAAAAAATATAATAGAATATAATATTAGATGATATGTGGAAAAAAAGACTATAATATTATTTTGAATTTTCTCATATATCTTCATATGTTAGGTTTATTTATTCCTATGTGAATGAGAGTATATGAGATGTGATAAAGAAAGTATAATATTGAATCGATCGCACATAAATTTAGTAATAATTATTCTAGCTTAAAACATTTTTGATATACATGTTAATTCATTTATTTTTTGTTTGAAATTTTGAAGATTTTACAGTAATTCTATTGAAATATTATATTAAATTTAATCAAACCAAACATAAATGTAAGCATAAAGAGTTACCATTTGATCCAGCCAAAATATAAAAAAGAGTTACCATTTGAAATCTAAAAAATATGCTTTTAACCATAATAAGTACCCATAAAAAGTTACAGTAATTATCTTGACCATGTTACACGAGTCAAAAATGCAGCGACGGATAAGCTCTCACGTTATGCTAATTCTATGTTTCCTTTGTATCAACTGTTTTGATGAACCGCTTTATTGGCTGTTATAATGTTTTAAAACCTTTTATTTCTTAATATAAGTCAGATGTTAAAAAAAAAAAAAAAATTGCTCTGGTAATCTCTAACGTTTTTTCTGGTTGCTCTGTTTTACAGCTTTGTTTTCTGGCTGTAAGTGGTTGTTTTTGTTTCTTATGTTACATTCTTGATTCTTTTAATTGGTTCTATTGAATAAGTGTTGGAAAAAAAAAATCTTGACGTGAGTTATTAGAAAATGAAGTGAAGAATATTAAAGGGGTATTCTCAAAACATACCTTTTTTGGTGAGCTTCTTTTTAAAAATAACTTAAGAATACCATTATTTTTAAAACTATATTAAAAACGTAATTTTATTCTTAAAGAACTAAACTTAATTTTCGCTGTGCTGTTGTTCTCTTCTCCATTGTTCATTCTTTTTTCCTCGATTGGCGATCTTCATTCTTCTTGTTCGAGCGATCTCTGCATCCCTTCCATCATCATCTTCATCAATCTTGTTTTGGGATTCGTGTTCGTTGGATCGAAGATTCACTTTGTCATGTTTGTGGTATAGATTCCGTTTTTCTTTGTTATATACATCAATCTGAAATTGATTTTAGATCAAAAATTCAGATATGCCAAATTGTAGTGGATCGATAACGGTGGTAGAAGTTTATCTGACGAATTTAGATCGATAAATGTTTTTGATATGGATTTAGATTTTTGTTACCTCTTGTAACTTTGTAAAAGCTCTTGTTAAACCATTTTAAAATCCAATTTTAGATTGGTCATAGTTGATGGATAAAGGTGGTTGTAGTTGATCTGACGAATTCCATTGTAAACTCTAATAAAATTCTTTTTTTAAATCGTTTTATTTTGGAACAGATGGAATCCAGTGATTCATTTGAAGCTCTTTCACTACCTAGAAACATATATGATATGGTTCTTGTACTAAATGATGCAGCCACCATATCTCAACATTCAGACTTACACCTTATTAAAAAGGTTAGAAATGTATTAGGAGATGCATCTTTCAAGGAGCTTGAAGATTCGTTCCTTGGCCCTGTCATCAAGCTTGTTGCAAAAAATACAGACATCAAATTTTTGAGGAAAATATTTCATTATTTGATGATGAGAAGGCTGAAGAGAATTCTTTCTCACAAGCATTTAACCAAAACATTTAAATTTAAAAATACTTTTAATCATTCTTATAACATATTTAATTATTAAATATATAATTATTAGACTAAAAACATTTTCAAAACCCAAAGTTATTCACCTATTTTAAAAATATGATTACTATTAATATATTTGAAAAATAAAAAATTGAATCATCACAATAATCATAATCATAGAGGATTGACTTATTAAAAACCATTTGTTTAATTAAGTGATATTTCATTCAATATATTAAAAAAAGTTACAAATAAATTTAACCTCTGATTACTATGCATTTTATAAGACTAAAATTTGAAAAATCTTAATAATCATTAACAAAAGATTAATCTGAATAATTTGTGGAGTCACATAGATATTCAACACCCACACAAAATGAAAAAATGTAATAGATTAATATATGAACTCAAAGTCATATGCTCTTATATGAACTCAAAGACAAAATGGATACTATAACATAAAAAAGAATTGCAGCGTTTTATCATATTCATCAAATTCATATGATTCGTGATTTAGTAAAGTTAATTTACATAATTAATGTGTGTATATATATATATATATCGTACCTAATGTACAAAACATGTATAATTTCAAAAGTTATATGTGATGATTTAATCATGATCATCCTCTCAAACATATTAAGATTAGAAATGAATTTGGAATAAAAGGACTAAATTCAAACTTCATTTATGCTTATATTATGACAATTTGTTTTTTTTTGAGCATATAGATATATTCAAATAAAGATGACATTCATTGAGAGTATTTTTTTAAGAAAATAGACACATTTTCATTTCAGAATTTAATTATATTTTTCCATAATGATTTTTTTGTCTAATTTCAAAAGTTATATGTGATGATTTAATCATGATCATCATCTCAAACATATTAAGATTAGAAAGGAATTTGGAATAATACGACTAAATTCAAAATTCATTCATGCTTATTTTATGACAAAAAAAAGTTTGTGCTTATAGATATATTCAAATAAAGATGACATTCATTGAGAGTATCCTTTTAAGAAATGAATTTTGGAATAATATGACTAAAATCAAAATTCCTTCATGCTTATATTATGATATAAAAAAAATTGTGTTTATAGATATATTCAAATAAAGATGACATTCATTGAGAGTATCTTTTTTAAGAAAATAGATACATTCTCATTTCAGAATTTAATTATATTTTTTTTCCATAATAACTTTTTTTCTCTAATATTACTCTATGTATAGAAAATTTTAACAAACCGACTAACTTAACAAATTTAAATGGCCTAATCGAAAATATTAAATCATTCAATTAGATTATCTCCAAAAATAAGTTTCAAATCCGATTGTTACTAATATATAAAAAAAATAACTATATAAATTATTGAATAATATAATGTATGTTATTATGGTTCCATTAAAAAATATGCAAATTGTTGTGTTTACTCTATAAAATATAAAAGATATGAATTTGATATTTAGAACACACAAAAAATATATATTGCCACAAATGGTAACATTTGATCAATATTTTATCCATTACATTTAAATATTTCACGAATGAATTGTTCCTTTTCACACGAAATAAACACAAAAATAAAATAAAATTTAGTTATAATTTATTTAAGAAGGAACAATACTCCACTAAATGGGCCGTGTTGGGTATTTTCCAATCTTTAAAGCCCAAGCGTACGCCGATGAAATGAAGAAAACGACATCGTATTGATAATCTTCTTCAACCTCCACAACTCTCTTCTCCTTCCCCAAATTGACGTTCCTTCACTTTTTCTTTTTTTTTTTCCGTTATCCAAAGAAGAAGAGACACACTCGCGAAAATGGCGGCTCACTCTTCTTGCAACTGTGCTTTAGCGAATCCGATCATCTCACGAATCGATTCTTCCTCTAAGCAGAAGAAACCATCTGTTCCATTATACTTCTTCTCTACAAGAAACCCTTTGACGAATCCATGGTTAGGCGTTGTTGATTCATCATCCCTCTCTCTCACCTCTCCCGTCTCCGCTCTTCAAACCAATCGCCGTAGAATCCATAAATCCGTCATCTCCAGCTTACCCACCGCGTAAATTTCTCACCAAATCTTGAAATCTAATTTTGATCAATTTTAGTCCGCTAAATTCTAACAAATAACGTGCTCTGATTTTGTTTCAGGAATCCAGATTCAGTGGTTTCTGATGCGAAAAAGCCAAAGTAAGTGTAGCGAGAGTATTGAAATTGCTTTGCTAATGGATTTGAAAGTATTCTGATTTGATTTAGGGTTAAAATGTAGATGGTCATGGAGAGCAATTAAGTCGTTTGCAATGGGAGAGCTTGAAGCTAGGAAGCTTAAGTATCCAAATACTGGAACTGAAGCACTTCTCATGGGTATTTTGATTGAAGGTACCTTTATAACTTACTTTTGGTTTTTATTTGCTATCAAAATTGAGATTGATACCTAAAAGCTTCATTAGGATCTTCTTGGTGGTAGTGATAAGTGTGGTAATGTTGATTGAATGGGCAGGAACTAGTTTTACTTCAAAGTTTTTGCGTGCGAATAATATAATGCTATACAAAGTTCGTGAAGAGACGATCAAGTTACTAGGAAAAGCAGATTTGTATTTCTTTAGCCCTGAGCATCCTCCTTTAACCGAAGATGCTCAACGGGCACTTGACTCTGCTCTGGATCAGAATCTTAAAGCAGGTTTGTGTTTTGTTCGAACTCAACTTGTCACTCTAGTGTTTTGAATCTCATTTTCTGTGAATTGGTGATATAATTGTCGTTGTGAGAGCAACATTACCTGGATATAAGTTTGTATTGATTGGTTAGTTTCTTAGCATACTCTGAAGTTTTCATGTCGTTGGCTAAGGCTTATCAATCTTGTGGAAGAGAGATAGCTTTGTTTAGAAACTGTTCCAGTACATGCATACGGTGATAAATGTCTAATGAGAGCAACATTACTTGGAGTCTGGTAATTTGTTAGCAGCATACTCGGAAGTTTTCATGTTGTTGGCTTATCAATCTTGCGGAAGAGAGATAGCTTTGGTTCTAAAAAAATTCCAGTATATGCAAGATGGTAATAAAATGTCGTTAACTCGTTGTGAGAGCAACATAACTTTTAGAACAGTTTATACTGATTGAGAGTCTGGTAATTTCTTAGCCTACTCGGAAGTTTCATGTCGTTGGCTTATCAAATCTTGCGGAAGAGAGATAGCTTCGGTTATAAAATGTTCCACTATATATGCATATATGCATGCTTCGATTATAAGACAGGAACTTAAGCACTATTGTTATTGCTTATTGTTACAGGTAGTATCGGGGAAGTAATGCCAGCACATATACTACTGGGAATCTGGTCTGAAGTTGACTCTCCAGGTCACAAGATATTGGCAACCCTTGGTTTCACAGATGAAAAGTCTAAAGAGTTAGAGTCCTTTGCCTCTAAATCTGGCTTTCTAGATGAGTAGTATATTACATCTGTCATTTCTCCATTAATGCAAAATCTTCAAATTCATAGTTGCAGTTTGCAATAATGTGTCCATCCTTACTGATTCTTATTTTTAGTTCTTTGCTTTGCCGTAAAGACTTAAAGAAGCTTTTCCATAGAAATTACTAACACTGGATCCTTGAGTTTTACTTGTTATATATAGCATCTCGACTTTAATTGTCATTGGCATTTCTTTCCCCAAGTTAGATTTTTATATCTAGAGGAGAAACGAATTTACAATGTCAAGCCGTTCTCTAGACTTGAACGCCAAATTTGCATACATACCAATCAATGGCCTAAACAAGAGATGGTAATTTCAGTGAAATGGAATGGAATCTTGGAGACTTGGTGATCAATAATTTTCGAGTCTTTTTGTGAACAAGAAGAGTAAAAACTTTGAGATTTGGAAATTAGAGAAATACCTGAGTTTTCTGTAATACAATTGTTTGGAACTAAAAAAAATACGTATATTTGTTTTTAATGACCAAAATACTAAAGATGTACCACTAACTAATAGACTTTAATACTAAAATTTAAAGGTCTCTATTGTTTTAACTTTTAACCCACTAAAATAGTCTATTTTAAACTTCAATTTTAAATATTAAAACCTTAACCGAAATCATAATCATGATCTAAGAAAATGAGACTCTGAATCAGATACACTAAACCTTAAACCTGAAAATGGTGTATTTTCTTAATTAATGTGTTAGCCTATTATTTTAGTTTAGACTTAATAAAATTCGAGATCTAGACTTAAAAAGTTAACACCATGGAAAAGACAATCCAAATTTTTTTATTTCTAATGTTTAGCAATGAAAATCCACAAAGATTCTGAATTGATGAACTTCGAGCAAAAATATTAAGTATATAGTTTGACCCTGAAATAGATCCTGAAAGGTTGGACGATTAACTTGTAATATTAATTTCTTCGTACCAAAGTCATTTGTTATTTTAGTTCAGATACCTTAGAATTGTTAACGATGATCTCATTCGAGCATTCTTATTTTTAATAACTTTATATGTACGAGCTAGATTGTTATTTCATCACTCTAGAAATAATAATTTATTATAGAACTATTCTCTCAAGACATAGAATATGATGTGGAAAAACCTGTCAAATATGTTTTGTATATAAGATGGAGTAATAGTAATTTTAACAAAAGTTAAGTAACCTATTAATGATTATAATTACCCCGTAATACATGATCGCGTTGGATAGTTCCATGACAAATAGTTTTAAGATAGACAGTTATAAATATATTAATTTGTACCACATTACATTATATATCTCTAATAGATAGACGATTTTACAGTTTGCTAAAGAATGGACTTAAGGGAATCAAACCCTAAATTTGGATTTAACTTAAAGAGATTTTCATACAAAAATACATATAGTGTATATGGGTTAGACAAGTATATCTCTACACAAAAAAAAAAAAAAATGTATATCTGTATAACACAATTTCAAAATTCGTTATAAAAACTAAATCAATCAAAGCTATAACTCAGAAACTCATAAGATTTATTAACCTAGAGCCTATAGACGTTGTGAATATGTTAACGATTCTACTATGTAATAGTATGAAACTAAGAAGACATAATTAATTATTAATCACGAGATTCCTCATGGATAGAAGAACCGTTGATATAGTATCATGTCATGTGTGAGTTATTTTTAGCTTCAGCTTTGTCATTTAGCTCAATTTTGTCTCCACTTAGTCTCAACAATGCCGTCTTAATGCTCCACTAATTATCACGTTATTATTATTTAACTCACATGCCCCCACCACTTTGACATTAATCTCCTATTATCACGACTTTTCATGAATACTAGAGTCCAGTCCAGCTTTTCATTATTATTTTCTTATCAAACGATTAGGCTATAATTCAACTTTAGGGTTTCGGATATTTGTTAAACAGTTTGTTCTGGGGTCATGATTTATTTAACAGTTTAAAAACATGTCAGTTAAAAATAACTATAATGTGCTTAATACTGTTGATATTTTGGCTGATGATATATAAACATGTATCTTCTTCAGGGCAACAACTTTTTTCTTTTTCCGTTTTCAAATAAAAAAATTGCCTAAATAGAGACTTCAAAAATCTTATAATTAAACTTAAACGCCAGTTTTTGGAAAAGAAGTTAATTTACAATATAGAAGACAGTCACCGATATATTACTTTAGCTTATAATTTTGTTGCGGATTTGTATAGGGAAAAAAAAGCTAAAAAATATCTCATTTATTTTTTATTTGGAAGTTTAATATTTTGTTTTTTTTGTTGGAAAAAAATACTTCATCTAATTAGTGTTGGTCTAAAAATACTTCATTTCTAAAGTTGTTGATAATTTCGTACCCCTTACTTAACATCTGTTAACGGACGTTAAAGAATAAGTCGACGGTATTACTTTATCAATACACGAGTTAAATAGATATATACAACTTGTTAACAAATTATATTAAACAGTTAGTTTATCATGGTCTAGTGGTAACAAAGAGTTTGTTTCCCAATCTGAATTTGGGTTCGAATCCATGTATATGCGTTATTATTTTTCCATTTTTTTTAAACTAATGGCAAATTTGTAAATATATCTTCTTCTTCATTAGCAACAGCGGTGATGTCCAACCGTCAATTGAACCAACGAACATATCTCCGACGGCATGGTGGTGGCTACGGCGGGGACGGGTTGAGAAGGAGGAGGAGTGACATCGGTAGGGTCGAGTTTCGGGTAAGGAGTGAGAAGGCGTGGCGGCGGCGGGAGCGGAAGAGATACCTAGGTATTGCGATTGGAGCTTTTGTTTTGGGTTTGGCTATTCTTACACTCGCAGGTTAGTTCTGTCTCATCAGACGGAGAAGAAAGATGCAAGAACCTTAGATCTATTCGGTGGTTCAACTTTAATCGACGGATGCATACCACCGCCGGCCACCGCTGCTACAGTAATAAGAATGAAGAAGATGATGTATTTACGAGTTTGCCATTAATTACAAAAAAATAGGTAAAAAAAATCCAAGGGTAGATTCGAACCCAGGTTTCTTCGAAAAAAATAAATTTTCAGTTACCACCACACCATGAGAATCTAATAATTAACTTCTGTTTAGAAGTCGTATATATCTATTTCATACGTGTATTTACAAATTACGACCGTAAATTAATTCTTTAACGTTCCGTTAATGGATGTTAAATCAAGGGTACGGAATTACCAACAACTTTAGAAATAAAGTATTTTTAGACCAACACTAATTAGATGAAGTATTTTTCTTCCAACAAAAAAAGACTAGGTATTAAATTTCTAAATAAAAAATAAATGAAGTATTTTTTAACTTTTTTCCAATTTGTATTTAAATCACCAATATATTATTTACTTCAACATTTGTTAATCTCAGTAGATACTACATTATTCACATTTGTTTGGGAGGGGACCATAAATTGAATTCGTGAGGAAAGCAGAAGCACGATAAGATTCGAGGCAATTAGGTGCCATCCACATGGGGACTTAATTAAAATTATATAATTAATCAGCTTAATCTACCAACTTCTTTCTTTATTTAATTGTTGTATCCAAGTTGTGCTCATAAAATTATTAACATATTCAATTTGCCATAGACTTTTTTTCTTCTTCTAAGCTGATAGGTTCATTGATTTGTTTAACTTATTTTAAAGATATGTGACATACTGACATAGATATAATCTATATTTTCTTTGTGGGCAATAAAAGTTAGGTTTATAGCTTTAATTAACATTACAATTGTGTATGCTTTACAAGCTTGCATTCCTTTGGCCTTTTACCAATATGTAATGTCTGTCTTTGCCTCTACTCCTTTTTTTGTCTTCATCACGAATTTAACTTTGACAACGCATAATCTGAAAGTTTAGTAAGCAATTAGTTTCTATCTCTAAAATGCATTACCATTTTCATTATTGTTAACGTTAACTATACCAACAACAACAAAATATACGATTTTCAAAGAAATTTATCTTACATTTTTAATATTGGTCTCGTATATATTGTAGAATTATGAACTTACAGTAATTTTCATTAGATTTTTTGAAAATATCTAACAAGTATGAAAATGACGCAACTTGAAGGGTTTTTTTTTTCACTCCAACAACTCGAGTATTTTTTATTATTAATTTTTTTTTCAACAACTAGAGTATTATATATGTATATATCTTCATGTAACCACAACCATGCATACTAATAAGTTACACGTTGTTTATTTTACCATATAACGCATTGTGATCTTAATTCTTTTTTTTTCCGGCCAAATGCTTGTTATTTTAATTAGGAAATGTTGGAAGACAGTCTCTTGTGGTTACAATGCCTTTTTTAGTTAGCAACTAACTTTTTTTTAATCTAAAGTGACTAGCTTTTTCAAAATTTCATGGTAAAAAGTTTTTAACAATTAACTTGATTTTAAAAGTTTGATAATTTTCGTATAGTTTTTGAAAGTTACAAAAAATATCTAATAGTAAAACATACAAAATGTGCTGAAAAAATTTATGACCAATTTCCAAAAACTTCGTACATCATAAGTCAAAAATTATATGATGAAAAATGCGTTCGATATGATGAATAGTTTACCCCCAAGAGTTCAACAAACTTTGTTCATGGATAAGTGAGAAATGTTATCCTCGGCTATATTTCTTTAGATGCTCCCTTACTCTATTTAATTTAGAGCATGTCATATAATAGAAATGGTTTAACCGAACTTGTTGATAGTGACATACAAGATGAATAGAAGAACATCGTATTAATATATTATACAGAGTCTGATGTCAAATATGTTTCTAACAATACTCATACTTTAACAAATTTTAAACATAACCTACTAAATTACAGGTTTGACAAAAAAAAAAAAACCCCTACTAAATTACAGTATTAAACTAGACACTTAGTAATCCGTAAAATTCGGGATTGAAAGCTAAGCAGTCCTCTCTTTTTGCGAGCTTCTGAACTCAAACGCTGTTTGATTCATGCCTTTTGAGGAAAAAAATTAGAAATTGCAAAGTGACCTCATTTCCCAAAAACTTTATTTGATTTTGTTATTTGTAGATAATAATCACACTTCAAATAGTACTACTCCTATGACGTAAGGTTATCCTTTGTATTGGGATCAATTATCGTTATCAAACCAACAAACAAAATTGGGCATCTCTTTTGAGAATAATAGTACCTAATAATATATGGAAATTAATTAAGTAAATACTAAAAAAAAACTGATACATAAATAATACGGTTTAACAGTTGATACGTGTCGTATGCATACATGGCTTTAGAGTAAGGAATGATCGAATATGGTAACAATAATCTATACTAAATAAAAGTAGGAACAATAAGCTTTTAAAACTGTCCACCTAGGATTTAAAACCGCTATTAGGGATTAGCCATCTCACTAATTAACATTTTTTAAAAATACAAAACTTTCTATATTATTAAGATTATTTTTAAAAAAGAAAAAGTTTAATCTATAGAAATAAAATCTATATAATAAAATATTACAAAATAAATGTAACTTTGCAAATATTAGTTGACATAATAGCGAGTCGATTTTTTTTAAAATAGAAATTTTCTTCTTTTTGTGTTTCTAGAAATTGTAAAAAAGTAAAACCCTAAATTATGAACGTATCTTAGTTTCTTATAAATACTTTACATTATGTTCATTAATTATCAGGTCATGGCTACCTATTGTTTCTTATTTGAATTGTGCAAATTTTTTTAATCGTACTAATCCATTAATAGTATTTAATCGTAGGTTGTATGGAATCAACGTCGTGAATTGATACATGGAAATTTAGATGCCGCTTGAACCGGTGAATTTTTAACTTTAATGTTTGATTTTATGTTTGCTATATTGTGTTCTAATGGTTTAGTTGTTCGCCAGAAAATTGGATCCAATGTTTTAGGATAATTTTCCAAGGTATGCTCTCATCTCTTCTCAGTTCTCATGATTTGTTATATGTTTTCATATGTGATCATATTAGCTAGCTTCTAAAACGAACAAGAGAGAAAGAAACAAATATATGCATGGTTTACATATATGTTTTACTTTTACGTTCCACGTGATCTTGAAAAAAAAGCTAGGATTCATCCTTCAGGTGATCTCTTCTACACTGTAACATATTTGTTTTTATTATTTAATGGGTGGATTTTTCCTTTTAATTTTTGTTGGTTAGTTCATGTGATTAACATGTAATCTCTATATAATACGACTACAGTCTACTATTTTGGTATTATGATTCAAGGTTCTAAGATTACAATTAGCTTTTGTGTATTTTAAAGGTCATGGAACAATAATGTAATCTTCTCCTTAATTACTTGATTTGTAGTCAATATCTGAAAGGTGCATATTGATAGTTGTGATGTTTATTTAATAAATAAAAGTTGTTATGTGCCTCTGTCGAAACTATTGTTATGTGCAACCCTAAGTCTTTGTAACTTGAGATTATAGCTGTGGCAGAGTCATCGAAATTGTATCCATCGTGACATATGGGATTTTGAACCGTTGTTGTATGTTGCGTTGTTGTCGTCGTTGTCGTTATATTGAGTTTGTTCTCCATCAGACTCCATCGAATGAAAAAAAAGAAACAAATGTCATGGATTAGTAGAGAGACGTGAGCAGAGAGCGAGGACTATTATGCTCCTTGGTTGAGATTATGTGATGAAGACGAGACGCGGCAGAGGTGGTGAAAACCATTAGCGGGTATGTGACTCATGTCTTGGTTGTGGCAAGTTTTGATGGTGGTGCTTGAGCCAAGACAGGTTAGATCTGAGAAGGGAAAGAGGAAGAAGAGAATGAAAATGAAAGGATGATGGAGATAAAGGTTGTGTTGAGTAACCAAATTTAGGGGTTAGCCGGCGCCAGATATGATGTCTTTTGCGATCAATCATATCCGCGCGTAGCGTGGATTAATAACCTAGTAATAAAAATAATAATAAAAGAATGTTTGCATGATAAACATAAAATGGTTAAGAACATAACTGTAAAACAAATGACAGTTCAAATTTTATTAAGTTTATTCTTAACACGTGCATAATATATATCTAATTTTTCTAAATATAAGAAAATGATTAATTTTAATATAGGCTTGGTAATATAACAAGGGAATCACATTCTTAATAGTATTCAAAAAAAAGAAGAATAAAAGATTGTAAGGGGGCGATTTTAATCAAACCTTTTTTATTATTATAATCTAACGTTAATATATGAGTTGCGATGTAATTAAGAACTTATGAGTCATATTGGAGATTAGCTAATCAATCTAATAGAGTCAAACAGCAACAGCAACTTCCTCGTTTGGTGGAACTGTGTTCTCGTATTAACTTGTTTTTTTCTCCCTCAATCATCTCATATAAGCTGGTCCAGGTAAAGAATACATTTATTTATTTTTAAATACAAAAGACCTAAGCATAATGTATACTTCGATTAATAATAATGCATCTTTAAATATTTTTTCTCCATGTGATATTGAACTGGATGATATCTTACTACTCAGCCAATTATGATATAATGGGTGTAAATTAAAGGAGTATACGTACTATCTAATGGAAAGTTCACCGATCGTAAATGTGTTTAAGGAGTATATTACTTTGTAAAAATTTGTGATACCTTTACCATTTAGCATACCTTTTTTACTTTTTGATAAAGTACCATTTAGCATACTAGTAAAATCTAAATTATTCTAGTGGTTAACCAAAGGTCGTCTAGTGTTACGCCAGATTTGGAGTTCAATTACCATAAATCTTAACTTGGTATCGAACAACAAGGAGAAGAACCAACTCAAAGGGAATCCATTATTATACTTAATCCAAGCGATAAAGAGGTGGTTTTTGAACACAATTACACAAACTTAACTAAACTAAGCAATTGAAATCAAACAAGCCAAAGGCAAACCATAAGAAAATAATGAACAAAAGACTAGCAAGATTCAAAATTACATAAATTAAAGCGGGAAATCAACAATTCAAACTAAACAGTTTTAAGCAATGGATAAAAGACTAGTCTTCGGGTTAGATTATTGACTCGAGTGATCACTAAATAAATCCAAGAATCTCTACCAATCTAACAATGCTAATCCACTGGTATTATATCAGTAATCTAGACTAATCCATTTCCATGTAATCTCTTTACTAATCATATAATAATTAACAACTTTCGTTTGCAATCAAATGATTACTGAGTATTAATTCCAAGCCTAACTAACCATCTAGAATCCTAATCATCAATTTTCATTGATTGGGAATGATAAGCACTCAAACACCTTACAATAAATTTTGTATGATTTAGACTAGCTTAATCAAACACTAATCTAGCATTAAAAACACATGGAGAGTAAAGTTCTAGCTAGTATTAAAACTAAGACCTAAAGCATCTTGAATCAATCAAAAATCACCATAATGTACGATGATAGAATAAGACGAATCAATCCATTTAAATAATTTCGTTGGACATATAGTTCGATATGAGTTTTATTTGAGTACTATATATGCGGTGATTTATATCTTTTGACTTTTGATGAAGACATACGATCCGAGGTGTTATCTTGAAAACTTTAAACATCTTAGATATTAAGGTTTTAAATCTTTGACAACAACAAAAAAAGGTTTTAAATATTCAGTAAATTCATTACAATTGATGCAGTATGATGTATGAACATATATAGTATATACCACATTTAAGAACATGAGGCATAAACCATTACACCAAATAGACCAGTCTTGTTCTAACGTCCAAAAAGAAAATACTAGATAGAATTATAGTTAATTCTAAAAGTACCACAAACTAATCAAAATGATTTTTCAGCAATTCGCATTAATCTTTCTTTTAAAAGATACATTATACTCCAAACATATATATACACTTTGATTGCTAATCAAAAAAATGCAAAACGAGAGGAAGGGGGAGAAGGCAGAAGGGCACGTGGAGAAGGAAAGAGCATGAGAGCCGACAAAGAGCATCTTTTAAGACATGGGTTTGCGTCCACAAGAGTCATGCCATTGCCTCTCCGATCCTCTCTCTCTCTGCACATTCAATTCAACAATCTCTTGTCTCTCTCTCTCGTGCTTTCTCCTTTGGGTTTGAGATTTGTCAGCGCCTTCTTCGCGTCTTCTTATTACTTCACTCTCTCCAATGCCATATCCACACATCGCATTGCATTCTATATCTTTTTCTTCATATAGTATATTGTTATACAATCAAATTTGTCTACTTTATTGCCCATGCTCCTGTTCAATAATATATGTTATAAAAACATTTTTAACTCTACATCTCACTACTTTTAGTACTTAGCCATGGCCATAACCTGCATTGCCCTAGAAGTTAGAAGATTCTTATTTTTATAGAGAAACACTTACATGTGCGCATATATATATATATATATATATATATATATATATACAAAATAAGTTATATATACTTAATTATTAATGTATACGTAATTGAAGATATGATGTTAGGTGTAATTACTACATAGGTTGTTGGAAAATGAAATATATCGGTGCTTCACAAAGTTATGAAAGTTGATTTAAACAATTTTTTTTATTTTTGACTGCTAGGGTTGCCAATATTTAATATAGAGAACTAGGATAACTATATGACAGATTTATAATAAAAATTAATGAAATATATGTAATTAAAAATTTTGAAAAGTATATATCCATCGATTATCGAATTATAGTCATTGAAAAGTCTTTGCCAGTATTTAGAATCAGAAAATAACGAACAATCTATATCATGTAAGAGTAAAATCTACTAATGAAAAAAGAGAACCTTTAAATAAATAAGATCGTTAATGTAAACGAGAGCGATTGAAATGTTATACAAAGAAAAAATGGCGTAGAGGTAGGGACCAAAGCACCGCCTAAAACATGAGAATGATGTCATTGTCATAAGCACAAGCAGAAAAAAAAAAAAAAAAAAAA
>NC_025692.1:18935449-18937743 GCF_000633955.1 Camelina sativa | reverse complement strand
AAAGCTATCCATCTCTCTTTCACTCTTCCCTCTCTGTCTCTCTCTTCCTAACCCTAATTTACCAATCACCAACCAAAGCAAATTAAGCAGACAACCCCCACAGACACCTCAATCCCCCAACACATCTCATATAAACTAAAAAAAAATAATTAAATAATAAAAGCCTACCATAAGCCCTTTTCACTTCCTCTGCCAAGTACAACTCAACAGAAGAGAAGCTATAAACAAAGAGAGAAGAGAATAAGAAGACAAGAAAAAGAGAGAAGAGAGAGAGAGAGAGAACCTTAGCTTACCAAATCAATCAAAGAACAAGATGAAGAAGAAAAATCCAGCTTGATATTTGTTGTGAAAACATTATTATTCTTTTTCTCTTCTACCTAGCTAGAGTCTCTCCCAGGTCAAAATCAATTCTCATCTCTCCCTCACCGATCAATCTCAACATAGAAATGGATCCAGTTCAATCTCATGGATCACAAAGCTCTCTCCCTCCTCCTTTCCACGCTAGAGACTTCCAATTACATCTTCAACAACAACAACAACAACATCATCATCAACAACAACAACAACAGTTCTTTCTCAACCATCATCAGCAGCCGCAAAGAAACCCTGATCAAGATCACGAGCAGCAAGGAGGGTCAATATTGAATCGATCTATGAAGATGGATCGCGAAGAGACAAGCGATAACATGGACAACATGGGTAACAACAGTGGTAGCGAAGGTAAAGAGATGAGTTTACATGGAGGAGAAGGAGGAAGCGGCGGTGGAGGAAGCGGAGAACAGATGACAAGAAGGCCAAGAGGAAGACCAGCAGGATCCAAGAACAAACCTAAAGCTCCAATAATCATAACAAGAGACAGCGCAAACGCTCTTCGAACTCATGTTATGGAGATCGGAGACGGATGTGACATAGTTGACTGTATGGCTACGTTCGCTAGACGCCGCCAAAGAGGCGTTTGCGTTATGAGCGGCACAGGAAACGTTACTAACGTCACTATACGTCAGCCCGGATCACCTGCTGGCTCGGTGGTTAGCCTCCACGGCCGGTTTGAAATCCTTTCTCTTTCCGGATCTTTCTTACCGCCACCTGCGCCTCCTGCAGCCACTGGGCTAAGCGTTTACCTAGCCGGAGGACAAGGGCAGGTCGTTGGAGGAAGTGTAGTAGGACCGTTGTTGTGTTCGGGTCCTGTGGTGGTTATGGCGGCCTCTTTTAGCAATGCGGCGTACGAGAGACTGCCTTTGGAAGAAGATGAGATGCAAACGCCTGTTCAGGGAGGTGGGGGAGGAGGAGGAGGAGGTGGTGGTGGAATGGGATCTCCACCAATGATGGGGCAGCAACAAGCTATGGCAGCTATGGCGGCGGCTCAAGGACTACCACCAAATCTCCTTGGCTCGGTTCAGTTGCCGCTGCCACAGCAAAATGATCAGCAGTATTGGTCTACGGGTCGGCCACCGTATTGATTAGATTGCTACTCTTATATATATTACACATGAATTGAATATATTTAGCTATGTACTTATATATATGTAGCTATTTACTAATAGATCTTACATATATATAAAGCAAGCTAACATGGAATGATTAAAGAGGAGGTGTATACTAAGTATGACGAGAAGATGAAGACGGCGATGATGAAGAAGCCTTTTCCGATGGGTTTGTGGATCAACAATTGAGTAGATGTTTCAGGTTCTTCTTTGTTTATTTTTGTCTTGTTTTAGTGGTAGTTGTTTTTTTTAATGTTTGATTATGTGAGGTTTTAAGTTGTTCTTTACTTTATTGAGTTATTTGATGAATTTGATTCTTAATTATGTTCGGTTTGTTTTCTTTGTTTTAATTTCTGGTTTTAATTTCTCCCATTTTCAAGTAGTATAAACATTTTTTATGTATAGTTTTCTTAAAAAAATTATAGTTACAAAACAAAAGTTATTTTACGTGGAAATATGTTGTTTAAAGAGGTGGGTAGTTGCCATCCATAATTACCATATATGGTAAGTGTGTTCTTATACGGGTTCAATCTTTTCTTCGTACCAATGTCATTTTTTTGAGTTCGAAATAACTAAAGTTTGATTCTAAATATCAGAAGAAATTATAGGCCGAAAATTTCCATGATTTTGTCAATATATGTATACACACAATTCTAGGACGCTTCCAAGAATAGAAAATGGCTGGTCTCACTTGTGATTTTAATTATCGTTGGTGTAAAATTAGTTTTTCTAGTAGAACAATTAAAAGTAGGCTTTATATAGTGTCTGATACATTCCATAAAACCTCGTTTTTTTTTTTTTTTTTTTTTT
>NC_025692.1:18926781-18935439 GCF_000633955.1 Camelina sativa | reverse complement strand
TTTCAAAACTATCCATTTTCCATACCACTTTTCAAAATTACCTCTTCGAAAAGATCAACATTGTTGGTTCCTCATTAAACTGATTGAGACCCACCATTTATGGTCATTTTCTTATAATATATGAGATACTAAAAGAAAGGCACAGTATGTTCTAATGTTCATTCTCCTAGTTGAATTGAATCAACAAATCATGTTGTTTTCAGAGAATAAATAAAGTAAGAAACAAAGAAAGCTGTCCAATAAATACTATATCAAGTAAGAAACAAAGAAAGCTGTGCAATGAAGACTATGAAGTAAATCAAAGAACTAAGCAAACAAGTTAGGCAAATGGAGTAAGCAACGTTGAAATTAGCAAAAGAAACAAACAAGAACATGCTTACAATGTAATAAACGAAGCAATAAATCAAGAAGCAAATATACATGAACGTATGAATACATGTATGCACACATGATCATGAATGTATGCATGTATGTATTCACACATGAATACATGCCTGTCTCTAAGGGGTGGCAAGGTAGACAAAAAACTATGGCCCAAATTTTCTTTTGACTAAAACTCCTAAAGAAAAAGGATCCAAAAAAAACCATAATTTTTTTTAGTGTATAAAAGGCCTGCAAATTTATTTTGCCTAGGGTCAAAAAATAGTTTGAGACAGGAGATAGATTCAAGATTCCAAGCTGGGTGTAAAAGAGGATATATATATTGTTTTATCTTCTTTGGCAACTTTGTACTGACTCCAATTGATTTCATTGGCTCAAATGGTCCTCAAGCTTCTTCCCTGTTGAAAAATCACATTTGTTCATAGAATTCAAGACACCAAAATCTAAATGAACTGATCCGATTAGGAACAAGAGCACCAAAATTTACAATACTCTGATGCATTCATGTTTCTCTTACCACATCATGTTGATTTCTGCTGCGGAATGTTGTATTAATTGTCAAACCATGAACACTTCCGTACAAAATCCAGCCAAAACAGCAAAGGTTCATCACCATATATTAGCACTGATAATTTTAGCACAAAGACATGATACCTGAGAAAGATCAAATGAAACCTGGAAAAAGGGATGCATAGAAACGAAACTCATATCATAAATAATCTTCTCTTAGAGACCTTTTCCTTCACCGTTCATCGTGAGAGGGAAACTGATACAAATGAATTTTTTTTTTATCCGAACCTGAGAAAAGAAAATTATAACGGTCTTAAAGTCTTCTTCGAGTCTTTGTTTAAATTAAAATAATCTAGCGTTGGGATCGTACTAACCTAATTATGAAAATATTTGTAAACAGTCATAAAATCTTCATTTAAATGTATTTGGATTAAAATAATCTCAGCCGTCCAAGGTTGAATCGAATGATCACAACCGTCCATCACGAGTTAAGTGGACATCACGAATAAGTGGACGGCTGAGATTACTCGTGAAACTTGAATCGAATGATCACAACCGTCTGATTACTTTTCATTTAGTTTTATTGGTAAGAACTTTTCATTAAGTTATGTTTTAGAGTCGGTCAACTTTAGTTTAACTAGGCTTAAATTTTCTTGTGGGTCTAGAGTAGTAGTGTGAGATTAGTTAAACCACAACAAAATTAGTTTTTTTTTTGTTTGAATTAAAAAGAAAAAAACTGTCTTTTAAAAAAATTGCGAAAAAATAGAAAGTTACAATAGTAAAAAAAAAGTTCGAGGATCTATTTTTTTTCAAAAACATAGGCATTTTAAAAGATTTCATATGCAATGTTCATACTGTTACAATCTCGATTAATTGCATGACAAGCCACATAATTGTGAATGATATATATCTTCCTAAAGCCAGTTTCAGATCCATTTGTGATATATATCCTGGGCCGCATTGGGCCTGTAATGCTCATTTTTTTATTTTATTCAGTATGTTATTTTTGTTTGTGTTTCAGTTGTGTGTATGTCGTCAAGTTGCCAACAGAATGAAAATTAATCTGTGAATCTTATCTCCAAGTTCCATGAATGGTCTTTTTTCAAACAGAGTCACAGGTGTTATCTGATGACCCGACGACACACCACATCGTACTGATTTGAGACCCACAATTTATGCCCATTTTCTTATAATACTCCCTCTGTATCAGAATACTTGATATTTTTAGATTTTCACTAGGATTAAGAAAATAATTAACGATGTATTGTTATTAATTCAGAATAATAAATGATGACTAAATTTGGTATGTAATCGTGTGTTTTATTTTTATTTTTATGTCACTTGACTTTTTCCAACAATTGTAACCACTAATATATTAAATGCTTCATAATTATATTTAAGGTCTTTTCACATTTCTTCTACACAATACTCTTCAAAAAAAATTAAATTAAAATTATGTTTACAATTTTAATGATAGGAGTTGCTTTAAAAACGAAATTTTGTTTAAAATTTTCAAATTTAGAACCAAAACTTTTTTTTTCTGAAAAATGAAAATTTTAGAATGGAGCCAAAACCAAAATAATTAAGTTCCATTAATTTTCTATATATATTGACATAGATTTACATCATTTACTTAAAATTATCTATGGCTTTCCATAGTTTTAATCTAAATTTACAACCTCAAAATAATGAAAGAGAATTTTTATTTGATTTGAATCAAAGTCCAGCCATAGAACACAAACAAGAAAAATGATCATCATATGACTTCTGGTAATTTTCTTCATGATTTTCTTTTATTTTTTTTCCATGTTTTTTTCTTGTTTCGTTTTTGTTAAGGAAAAGGAATAAATGAAAACAAAACACGTCTCTGAGTATATATAGGAGTAGATAGAGTCGAATGTGAGCATTTATTTAGTTTTGACTAGGTCATTTTGCATGTATACATTTAATAGTTTAAATATTGTAAAAAGCAAAATCATTAAAGAGAAATATCCTAGACTAGCATCATTCTAGGTTTTTCTTCCAAAATTAGCAGACACGCTCAAGTTTTCCAAAACTAGTATTTTTCTAATATTAATTATTATATTAACTAATGACAAAAAGAGATAAAAAAATAATAATAATCAGAATCTTACAAGAAGCTTAGGGTCGTACTAAATCGGCAAAATCTCCGACGAATCCACAAGCTCTATTTTTGAAGAAAGAGCATGTGTTTGGAGCTTGGGTTTTCACAATGAAAGCTAGATTTGGAGGGAAGAACCGATAGAATTCGATTTGATTGTGGTGTTGATGAAGACGGCAAGCTTCAGTGAGAGAATTTTGTTCGCTGTTCTCGAATCTGTTAATCGAGGTAAGGATTGAAGTAAGGATTGAGTTTCTGGAATTTTCATTGTGAGATGTTGAAATTGTTCTTTGTAAATTCTGACTTGTTGTTGTGTGTAGGGATGTTAAAAGTGCAAATGAGGAACATGAGAGAGAGTTACCAATGATGAATGAGATCAAATAAGATATCAAATCAATTGGAGTTTTGGACTCTGGGATTTTGTTCATAAGCTCTCTTTAGTCTTGCTTCTCGTTTCAAATCATTGCAAGTCAGTTAACTAACAAAAAACACCAATCTTTAAACTTTTTTTTGTATGTTATTGTAATGTTTGAGTGAGCTTTTTGTTTGTCAAAACAGAGGATGTGTAGAGCACATTTTTTCAGAAATGGGGAAAGAGAAGCAAAAGAAACTGATGAATCAAGGCTTTGAAGCTTCTATAAGTATGTTATAGTGAAGCTTGTAAGGAAATGTAGATTAGAAGGACTGATTTGAATTGGTAGGTATCTAGCTTGCTATGAGTTTTTGAATTGTTTTGCTAATGGCATAGATCAACTTGGTAGTGTTTCTTGGGGTTTTAAGGTTAATCAATCTGGTAGTGTTGCAGAACTAGTTTAAATGTGGGGTGATATATAAGATATCTCTTAAAGTAATGTTAAAACAAAAATTGAATTCATGGACTGATCATGTTGTTGAATAAGGTTTCCAGCTCTAGCTCAAGTGATTGATGATATACATGATGACAAATATTTCAAGAACAAAGCAGAGAGTTGATGATGAAGATGGGAAAATGAGCACTTGAATGGAAGTTTCAGTTCGTCATTATGGAAGGTCTTCCTAAAATTCAAGAACACCTTCCTAAAAGCTATGGAATCCTTCCTAAATTTTTTTAAAATGTGTTTTTAAATCTCATTATATGTGTTTTGCTTTATTGTATCACATATTACTTCATTAGTGATGTATAATGATTTGATTTTGTACAAATATTGGTGTTTTACAATAAATGTAGCAAATAGAAATATCCAACATGATGTTTTAGGAAGATCTTCCTAAACGTCAATGACTTCTTCCTAAATTTCAAGGAGTTCTTCCTAAACGTCAATAACTCCTTCCTAATGCTCTTTTTTTTATTTTCATGACGGTCTTCCTGAAATTCAAGAAATCATTCATAAATATATGATAATCCTTCTTGAATGTTACATTCAAATCCTTCTTATATCTTTACCGGTGAAAACATAGCTATCTACCAAAATATCGAGTTAATTAATACCAAACCTTCCTGAATATGTTTTAAAACAAGTCTTTTGGTGAAAACCATTCAAACTATCTTTCATAACCAAAATCCTAATGCTAAAACAAAGACCATGTGAATACAAAGAATCAAACTGTAAATACTTCAATCTTGTATGAGCACCGTTCATCTTTGATTCTGAGTGTTATTGCAGCTCTAATTCTTCATAAACTTTTTATGAAGGTCATCCTGAAATTCAAGGAAATTTTCTTAAATTTTGTTCAATCCTTCCTGAATTTTCATAAGATGGAAGTAAGAACCTATATATCTTAGAGCATACGTGAAAACTAAAAAAGAGCAGAATATATTAACAAACAACAGTATCTGCAAGACCATCCAAAAAAAAAGCATAAGATAATAACAAAGAGATCAAGAATCTAAGAAAACATAAGATTACAAAAAAAAAACTAGAAAATATAATAAGAAAGGATGGAATTTTCCATTACCAAGTAAGCATCAAAGCACAGGGAGCAACACAAGTCCTCAAGCAAGCAATTGCAGTCTCATGTGTTCCTTTTCTCAGCAATTCAATAAATTTCTTCACAAGAAAAAATAAAATTGAACAAGAGTTACAAGGTTTAAAATAGATCCTAAACATTTAGCGTGGCCAAACATATATAAAAAATGATAACTTTTAAGTCATTTCATACATTTGCTTGTAAATTTTACAAACTGTGGCTTAAACATTTCACAAAATTGTATCTAAAGACAATAGACCTGATATGATCGTGGCCAGCAAGGAGACAGAAGCTCCAGAGCAACCGGAGATCGTGGGAAGGATCACTCGTTCAAGAGCTAAGGAGATGGCCAAGGAAGCTCATGCACTCATAGCTGACGGGTCATTCAATCTACCGAGGATCCAAGTCTTCAACATATCCACCCTGAAGACTTCACCCGGTAATGATAACTAGATAACTTAGGTGTGAAGTTTGTACTCTTTTTCCCATAGCTGAGTTTTGTCCCACTGGGTTTTCTCGGTATGGTTTTTAATGAGGCAAATGGATCACTACGTCGAGTTATCTAGAAGTCATTACCAATGGGGAATAATGTACTAATACAAGTGGCTTCCGTACTACTACAGATCACTTAAACGCTTCGTTGTTTTTCTTATTTCCTTTACACGCCCTGTTGTTTTATTTGGAGTGTCGAACCCTAGGGTTTATTATAAAACCCAAAAGCCACGCCTCCTTGTTTGGTAGCGAAGAAGTTGTATGAACAAGTATTGTCACACTTTTTCCTCACTTTGAATTCTAGAATGCGTTCTTGATTTCTGGGTTTCTATACACTTTGTGATTCAGAAACTCTTCACTTTGTTCTAATCCATACAACCACCTAAACATCTATTTNAATCCATACAACCACCTAAACATCTATCTCCATCGAACCATTGTTTTCATCATCCGATCTTCACACATCATCACTCAAAGTCATTCTTCCATCATCATCAACAAGATCACGTCGCCTATCACCTATCTTCAGCCTTTCATCGGAGTTCTATCCTAGGGACATAATACGATGAACTCCATCCATCTGGCATGTCTCTTGTTGAGCTTCTGTTGTCCTTTGAGATGCTTTAGGGACTCATGATCTGTGTGAATAACGAACTCCTTGGGCCACAGGTAATGCTGCCACGTTTGAAGAGCCCGGACCAAGGCGTACAACTCCTTGTCATACGTAGGATAGTTCAACGTCGATCCTCCTAGCTTCTCACTGAAGTAAGCTACTGGCTTCCTATCCTGCATCAAAACAACACCTATACCCACTCCGGAGGCATCAAATTCAATCTCGTTTTCATAAAGTAATGAAGTAAAAGAATAGGGGCGCTGCAATAGTACTGAAGTCTTGCACAAATCGCCTGTAGAACCCTGCTAGTCCATGAAAGCTCTTGACTTCTGCTACGTTTTTGGGTGTTGGCCACTCCTTGATAGCCTTGACCTTCTCATCGTCCACTCTAACTCCTTCTGCACTGACAACAAAGCCTAGAAAAACAACCTTAGTAGTACAGAATGAACATTTAGAAAAATTAGCAAAGAGGGATTGAGAACGAAGAACATTTAGAACTTGGCGGATGTGTTCTAAGTGTTCTTCTAGACCTTTGCTGTAGATGAGTATGTCGTCGAAGTACACAACCACGAAGATGCCTATGAAAGGTCTGAGAGCATGATTCATTAAACGCATGAAGGTGCTAGGAGCATTGGTGAGACCAAACGGCATGACTAGCCATTCGTAGAGCCCTTGCTTGGTCTTGAAAGCTGTTTTCCATTCATCTCCTTCCTTCATTCTGATCTGATGATACCCACTCTTCAAATCTATCTTTGAGAAGACTGTTGATCCACATAACTCATCCAACATGTCATCTAATCTCGGAATTGGGTGTCTGTACTTCACTGTGATATTGTTAATAGCTCTGCAGTCAACACACATCCTCCATGAACCATCTTTCTTTGGTACAAGCAAAACTGGTACTGCACATGGACTGAGACTCTCTCTGATGTGTCCCTTGCTCATCAGCTCTTCTACTTGCTTCTGAAGCTCTTTAGTTTCTACTGGATTGGTTCTGTAAGCTGGTTTGTTTGGTATAGCTGAACCTGGTACCAAATCGATCTGATGCTCTATCCCACGTATTGGCGGCAAACATGGAGGTATCTCTTCTGGAAATACATCCTTGTACTCCTCTATAATCTTTATCATCTCGCGTGGAAGCTCTCCTGCTGACTTAATACTGGTGAGTGTCTCTTTATACACAAACATGAATGTGGTCATTTCTGGATCAAATAGCTTGTTGAACTCGCTGTGATTGATGTACAGGCTGTGAGACACTTTCCCTGTATCCTTTCGGTTCATGTGAAGCTGATCCTTGTAGATTTCGCTGGGTGTAAGTGGTAGAAGAGTGACCTTGCCTCCTTTGAGCTCAAATGACTGCTTGTTGGTATAGCCATCATGAAACACTCTTCTGTCGAACTGCCATGGTCTTCCCAAAAGGATATGACTAGACTTCATCGGAATCACATCACAAAGCAGCTCATCTTCATACTTCCCAATTGTGAGTTTCACTACCACTTGCTGCGAAACTGTTAAAGCTCCTTTGTTATTCAACCACTGTAGCTGATAAGGTCTTGGATGTGAAGTGGTCTTGAGATTAAGCTTCTGTACCATCTCTTCACTAGCAGCATTAGTACAGCTACCACCATCAACGATCAAGGTGCAGACCTTGTCTTGAACCATACACCGGGTGTGGAAGAGATTCTCACGCTGCCCTCGATCATCTGGATGAGTCTGAACACTTAAAGCTCTGCGTGCTACTAACATCTCTCCCATGACTGCTGGTTCACCTTCTTCACCTAAATCAGACTCTGGTTCACTCTCTGAACTGTCTACAGGCACAATCTCTCCTCCTTCTTGAAGAAGAAACATCTTCTTGTTAGGACAGTCTCTGGAATAATGCCCCATCCCTTGGCATTTGAAACACCTGATATGACTTGTAGAGGTGCTACTCTTGGGCTTGAAATCGATCTTAACTTCCTCTTTGACTGTGGCTGTCGCGGGTTTGCTGTCCTTGGTGAAGGCGGGTTTACTGAACTCTCTTGGCTTGGGAATGTTAGGCGTAAACGTTGACCTCACTCCCTTTCTCTTGATCTGTGATTCAATTAGCTCTGCCTTATGTACCATTTCTTGCACATCTTCATAGTTCTGCAGCACTATCTTGTCTTGAATCTCTCTGTTCAAACCTCCAAGAAACCTAGACATAACCATGTCTTCACTTTCTCTCAGATCAGCCCTGATCATAAGCGTTTCCAGCTCCTGATAGTAGTCTCTTACAGACTTAGTGCCTTGAATGAGACACCTAAGCTTGTTAAGAATCTCTCTCTGGTAATGTGTAGGCACAAACATCTTTCTCATCTGCGTGACTAGCTGTTCCCATGTAGTGATAGCAGGCTCTCTCTGTCGATGTCGAGTAAGTCCCAGCTGCTCCCACCACAACAAAGCATAGCCATTGAATTCGGATATGGCTATCTTTACCTTGTTCAACTCATAAGTACCATGAACCTGAAAGTTAGATTCCATCTTCCTTTCCCAGTCTAGATAAGTCTCTGGATCATTGGTACCATGAAAAGAAGGATACTGAATTTTGAGGTGCTTCAGCTGCTGCCTCAAA
>NC_025692.1:18866528-18925877 GCF_000633955.1 Camelina sativa | reverse complement strand
TCGTCGTGGGCGTGTAGGATCTCTACCAGTTCTTCGATGCTCTCTTTCTGTGCTTTGAGTGTTTCTTCTCTGATTGAAACAAGTCTCTCTTCCCCTAGTAGGTGACTTAGCTGTTCTGATCCGTGTATGTTTGGAAGAAGCTCCCACGTGAGCCTTTCCTTTAGCTAAACGAAGGGCCTCCTTAGGGCTAGGTGGTTCTGTAGAACTTTGATTTGAAGCGTTAGATGCTTGAGCTATATCTTTTATCTGCTTCTCGAACTTGTTACTGATCTGCTCCATCTGTTGCTGGAACTGGGTAGACATTGTCTTGTTTGCTTCTGTTATTTGCTTAGCCATGGCTTGGTTCAAAGCTTCCATAGCTTCTGGAGAAAGCTCCATTGTACCTGCAAATTAAAGAAGAAACTCGAAGTAAACTGTTCCTTGAATGAGAAAAACGAAAATAAACTCTGAAACTCCGAATTTTTAAACAGAAAACACGACTGCAGACCTACTGTCGATCTAGACTATTAGAAAAAACGAACAATACCAGCCCTATGATGAATAAAATTCGAAATAACTAACCCTAATTGTAGTCTAATTCGAAACAACACCAAAACTAAATCCTAAACTCACAGAACTCGATCTAAACACCAATGAACAACGAAAACAAACCCTAAAAAAAACTAGACAAACGAAATAAATCAAGCAACACAAACGAGATTAGGGTTTTTAGGATCGCTTAGCCTTTGGCACAGAGTTGGCTCTGATACCACATAATACGATCTCCCTAGGATAGAACTCCGATGACAGGCTGAAGATAGGTGATAGGCGACGTGATCTTGTTGATGATGATGGACGAATGACTTTGAGTGATGATGTGTGAAGATCGGATGATGAAAACAATGGTTCGAAGATAGATGTTTAGGTGGTTGTATGGATTGGAACAAAGTGAAGAGTTTCTGAATCACAAAGTGTATAGAAACCCAGAAATCAAGAACGCATTCTAGAATTCAAATTGAGAGAAAAAGTGT
Organism: Camelina sativa; assembly: GCF_000633955.1. Classification (NCBI taxonomy): domain Eukaryota; kingdom Viridiplantae; phylum Streptophyta; class Magnoliopsida; order Brassicales; family Brassicaceae; genus Camelina; species Camelina sativa. The sequence goes on along the minus strand of NC_025692.1, from coordinate 18,924,867 downwards.
GACAATACTTGTTCATACAACTTCTTCGCTACCAAACAAGGAGGCGTGGCTTTTGGGTTTTATAATAAACCCTAGGGTTCGACACTCCAAATAAAACAACAAGGCGTGTAAAGGAAATAAGAAAAACAACGAAGCGTTTAAGTGATCTGTAGTAGTACAGAAGCCACTTGTATTAGTACATTATTCCCCATTGGTAATGACTTCTAGATAACTCGACGTAGTGATCCATTTGCCTCATTAAAAACCATACCGAGAAAACCCAGTGGGACAAAACTCAGCTATGGGAAAAAGAGTACAAACTTCACACCTAAGTTATCTAGTTATCATTACCGGGTGAAGTCTTCAGGATGGATATGTTGAAGACTTGGATCCTCGGTAGATTGAATGACCCGTCAGCTATGAGTGCATGAGCTTCCTTGGCCATCTCCTTAGCTCTTGAACAAGTGATCCTTCCCACGATCTCCGGTTGCTCTGCAGCTTCTGTCTCCTTGCTGGCCACGATCATATCAAGACCGTATCCCATCTCTTCAAGAACCAAACACATCAAATTGTCTAGTCTTTGCTACAATACTCGTCATGGAATTTCTATGAAGCCCAACAGATAATACAACATAAAAATTCCAGGTTCTTGAATCATGAGCTAATCCTGGTTTCTTTGCAGCCCAACAAAAGAACATAATTACAGGTTTCCAAGTATGTCCAAACTGTTCTAAAACCACTTTGATCAGATCGTTATCTACTTCTTCATAATTAGTACTCAATTCAACACCAGTGACCCCAATTTCATCAATAACATCATTATAATCTTCAGATTCAATTTCACCATCACTAACATCAAAACTACCACTAGAGAAAGCTCTAAAACCAATACTCACATCAAACAAAAGTGTAGAAGATTATGGCAATGGAGGGTGATAAATAGAAGAATGAAACAGACAATAGAAAGGAAATGACCTAGCACCGAAAAGCCAAACTTCCTCTTCTCCTCTCCCATCGATTATGCAACTTTTACAGGAATTAAATCCATCCAAATTGAATATTATCGATGCTTGGGCTCAATCACTGATTTCTCCTCTGCGGTGTCTCAATCACTAACTTCAACTTCATGAATCACCGTCGATTCAGATTCGATTGGGTTCACCGGTGGAACACCATCATTGGTTAGGTTTGGAATCAGAGAAAAGGAAGAGCGAGAGAGAACATGCGGTGGTTGCAATGTCACGATCTAGACTTCAATATTGTTTTAGTTTTATTAATCTATTTTTAATAAAATATAATTTTGTGCTAGTTTTGGAACATTTGAAATCATGTGCTAATTGTTGAAGAAAAACTTAAAATGGTGTTATTTTTGTCAATTGCCCATCATTAAATAGTTATTTGATTTGAAAAATAAAAATGCATTAAATACTCTAGAAAATCATCATTTTTGATACAAAATAAAATCCTAAAACATCAAGTATTCTGATACAGAGGGAGTATATGAGATAATAAAACAAGAGAAATACCCTAAAATAGCATTAAAACAAGTTTTGTGGATAATTATAGCACACATTCCAAATTTTTCCAAAAATATCACTATTTAACATGTTATAATATTTAAAATTAATTTTTATAATTTTTTTTTTAAGTTTGGATTCTCAATTTCACTTTTAGGATATAGTTTTGAGGAATATGGTTTAGTATTTTAAATTTAAAATTTAATTTTGAATGATTAATTAATACTATTTTTGGAATTTTAGAGATATTGTGTTAAATTTAGAAAAAAAAACTTATTTTAGTGCTATTTTTGAGATTCTCCCCTAAAACAAAGGCACTCTAAACATGTTCAATCTCTAAGTTGAGTTGAATCAAAACATAACAAAGGAGAAAAGCAAATAGATTCAATCTCACGACGTGTCTAGTTTTACAAGATAAACGTACGAGCAACTGAGACTCCATTTTAAGAGAAATCAAGAGCAGAAATTTTTCATTTTTGATTCATGGAAACCAAACACAAATCGAACATGATCACATCACATCAACATTCCCGGGAAGAAACTGATCAAATTGCAGAAGACAAAGAAATAACTTCAGAAATATAACATTTTGCTTTTTCAAATCCTCTGGACTTTATCGGCCTTAATCACCGGGTTGGCCTTTGCGATAGCATCACGCCCAACTTCTTTGAAATCAAAGCTACACTCATGCTTCTCCGGGTACCTATGATTCCCGCAAAACGTGCTACCGCATTTGCACTTAAAACCCATTACACCAACCTTCTTGTTACAGCTGAAACACCTGTTCGGTCGTACAGGTCTCGACGGCTCACCATCTTCCTCCGCAGCCGAAGACGGCTCAGCCGCTACAACAACGGTTTCAACAGGTGCTTGTTTAACTTCCAGAACCTGCTTTTGTTCCGGCGCAACGATACTGCAAGACGGAATCTTTAAAGAGTTCTTAACCGCAGCTTTGGCTACCGCGGTTTGATCTTCCTCGGCACGTAAGCTTCTGTAACATTTCGAACAGAGGTTCATGTTGGACGGTGATCCAAAGAACCCACATCCGTTATCGCAGAGCTTTGGCTCTGTTGGTGGAAAGCTTGTGCTGTTGTTCTGCTCAGAGCCCATTTCTTGTACCTTCTCAAATCTCACCTTCAATTAACAAAATAACAAAAAAAAAAAACCCATTTAACCTTTTTTATTAAGGTTGGCATCGATTCATTTACACGATTCGATTCAATTCGACCTAACCCAGATTCAACATAATCAAAATCGATTCAATTTGATTTAAACCCAGCTATATAAATAAGATCTATCACGTTAGTCAAATTAAGAACACGGATTAATCATTAAGAAATGACCCATAAAAATATTCAGATCTGTGGAGAAAAAAAAATTTCTGAAAGAGAGAAAATTTACCAGAACAAAGTCAGATCAAATGAGATTTTTGTTGCCACCAATTTGCAAAAAAAAAGCTTCCGGAATGAAAAATTTCAACAGATCGGTGGGGTTTCTTAATCTTGAAGGGATGGGTTCGTTTTTAGGGATTTGTTTGTTAAATTCTGTTCAAAAAAATAATAAGTTTTTGATCAGAACAAATCCCTTTGATTTAGGTAAAAGAGAAAGAGAGAGAGAAGAAGAAGAAAAGAAAAGAGAAGAGAGAGATAACCAAACACGCAACAATAGTTGATGAGAGAAATGAGGCTTTTTTGTTTATTATATAAATAATAATTAATCATTAATTTGGTTTTTTGGTTTACGAGTTACGACGACGACGAACGAGACACGGTTTCCTTCTTCTTCTTTTTTACGACGTCAGTGTTGGCGTGCTTTTGAATTGTTTTCAGCCGTTGGATCTGTTTACGACCGACGTTTTATGTGACGTTTACTCTGTTTTCTTCTTTTTTTTTTTCCTCTTCGAACTGCTTCTTTTGGGGGTAATGGTAGTATAGTAATAATTTACAATTTTAGAGATTAATAAGGTCATTTACCATTTTTCCGCAGTCCACTGTTTCCTCCTTTATTTTTCAACAGTCGTCCATTGGATCAATTATATAATTAAATGTTAAAAATAATTTAAACATTTTTGTGATGAGATTTACCAAAAAGTCAGAATTTTAACAAAGATTATTACTAAAGCAATAATAATAATTCTCTTGTTATTAAGATTAAGGGGGTTGTATTAAGAAAATGAATAATAATAATTCTCTTTTTTTTATGATTTTTTTTTTTTGTATTTTAAATCACTTGTATGGAAAGATACTCTACCAACCAAAACAGATGAGGTAATAGCTAAAATATTTATAATGTGTATTACAAAATAATTTGATGTAATCAGACATGACATTCTTCTTTTTAAGCATAACCACGAATCATTTTTGTATAGATAATGCTTAGATCATCTTCCACCATGATTTATATATGGGTTTTGTGCAAAAAAAAACTCTCCAACTAATTTTTGTTTGCACGAAAACCTTCCATATCTATAAAATACAAGTCAATACCACCAACTCGAAAGTCACCCGCAATATAGCTCTCCCTGTATTGATGACGTGGCATCCGTCTGTATCGTTTAAAAACGTAACAGAAATCAAAACGACACCGTTTTGTTATTCTTGAAAACGACACAAAGTCTTACATCTTCGTTGTTTTAAAGTTTCAAAGAACAAGTTTGTGAAGCATAAAATTCGATTTGGGGATTAGGGTTCATCTTTGGGTTACATTTGGGGAAAAGAGAGATTTAGGTTTTAGATTTCGATTAGGGTTGAGGATTCTATTATATTTAGGAATTCAAAGTTCAGTCTTTTGTTTCCCCGTTGATTTTTTCTCGTTCACAATGTCTGATTCATACTCTTCACCCAACACGAGTCAAGTTGAATATGACGAACCTGAGAATAGGATTCCAACTATTTGTTATTGTGGTGGAAGGCCAAAGCTTGAACCTTCTTTTACAAGGACAGACCCAGGAAGGCTCTTCTACACATGTCAAAATAGAGATGTAAGTTTTTCTATTTGGTTATATTTTGTGAATATGGTTGAATTATGGTAAATATTATTTGAATTATGGTCTAAATAAAAATATTTATGTGTAGGATGGAGAATGTCATATTTGGAAATGGTGGGATAAAGCTATGATGGAAGAACTAAGGTCATTGGAGCAAGAAACTCATGGCTATCCTAGTTTGAATCAAATGCGTGAAATGCTTCAGGTCCAAAGAGACGAGATTGCTCACCTCTATGATCTCCAATCGGAAAATCAGATGGTGTTGGATAGCCTTAAGGTGTTGATTGTAGATAAAAGCGATGGAACAGCTATGGAGTTGAAGAATGTGTTTGTTGCGGCTTTTGTTTTGCTTGCAATGATAATCTATTTGTTTTAGTAGAATAATAAGTAATTGCGGATGGAAGACCTTCAATTTTGATTGTTTTTTAAAGGCTCTTCAACTAGTTTAAGTGTATGGTTTTGTATTTTGATTGTTGGTGTAGAAGAATGTGTTCGTTTGTGAAATTTGGTGATGACATATATTTTGGTCGTTGACAATGACAAACACATTGTATTCTTATGACAATTTTAACAACAAACACAACGCATTAATAAGAAATAAAGTCAAGTTTAAAACACACAATGCTTAAAACACACAAAACTAAGGTTTGTCAAACACAAGTCAACTGAAAAGATTCAAAACACATGATGCTTAAAAACACACAAATAACACACACGATGCTTTAACTCATTTCTTCTTTCCACGTGAAACCTCCATTTTCTTGCGTTCTCTAGCTTGATACAGACTGCTTGGTAATATAGTGTTGTCTCGTGCATCAGTCACAGACCTGCCTACCTGAATATAGTCGTCACCAGTTACAGGACTGGTGAATAAACCATAACCTTCCTGCACAATCACAACACAACATCAGTTTTTCCAAAGAAAATAAACCAACATAAATAAGAATCAACAAACAAAAAGGCTTGGAAGGTCTCGCTATTGGTAGATACATGGGCCATGTGTCATACATAGGAAGTCTCTTAGGAGTTGGTTGTGAAGATGATGCATCATTATGCTGACTTTTCCGAGGTCTTCCTGGACGTCTTTTTGGGAGAGCAGATGAAAGGCTTGGAAGATCTTCTTGGGCTGGTCTTTCTAATCCAAGTTCAGTAGTTGAGGCCGATTCAAATGGTGTGTCAGCAGTTGGTTGTGAAGATGATGTACCATAAGGCTGACTTTTCCGAGATCTTCCTGGACGTTTTTTTGGGTGAGCAGATGAAAAGCTTGGTTGGGCTGGCCTTTCTAAATCAAGTTCAGAAGTAGAGGTTGATGCAAATGGTGTTTTTGCAGTAGCTGTCTTTCTTGGTATACCTGGTGGTTTCTTTGGCGGCGTAGGCATTGGTCCATTCTTGCATTTCAGCTTGTTGTGGCCTTCTTGTCCAGACAAGCTACAATGTTGCACATCAAATAAGAACGATAAGGTCAGAAATCAGAATGCAAATACAAAACAAAACAAAAAAACCTAAGATATTAAGAGAGTCTTACAATTTTGGTTCCTCTTTTAGAAAGCTTGGTTCCTTCCCTTGGTTCACCCTTCTCCCTCTTTCTCTTCTTCCCTGGAGGTCTTCCACCAGGCCTCTTGTAAGGAGGTGGCAAGACCCTGACTGTTGTAGTCACCTCCCATAGATTCATTTCATTCACACCACAAAGTCCATCAGCATAACAAGTCTTCAACTTCTGAGCGGTGAACCATGGAGAAATCATCTTCTTAGGATCTTGGTTAGTATTCTTCTCATGTTTAAGACAAGAAACAATGTGGCTACATAGGATCCCACTGACCATATACATTCTACAACTGCATTTGATCTCACCTCGCATCTGCACCACAAAACCTTCAATTCACACATTAGTTTTGTAGTTAAAGTAGCCAACCTCATAATTCCCTAATCCGCAGCTCAAAGGTCTACAATTCTTTGCCAAACCAATCTGCTGGTCTAGTAAAGCTATTGCTTTAGGAGAGTACTCTCCTTTTGTTTTCTCAGCCTCGGCTCTTTTCTTTTCATTGCTCACCATAACCCTTTTTCTTATTTCTTCCAGCATCTCAACAACCGGTTTAGTTCTTGCTATCCGGATTGTTGCATTGAATGACTCTCCAAGATTGTTTTCTACAGCAGCGCACTTTGAGAACTCTGTAAAATAAGCCCTACAAGAGATACACCAAGTTAGCAATCAAATAAAACAAAGTCATATCCCAAAAAAAAAAAAAAAAACAGAACAAGTAAGAGAGATTACCTTGACCATGGAAAAAAAGAGAAATCTTCAAGTCATTAAAAGCAGCAGGATCATACTCTTTCAGCTCTTGCATATTTCTATCAATTTGTTGTGGATAGTAAGAGGCTGCAACAGCCCAGAACATGTCCTCATATTCTGCTCCAGCATACTTCTTCTTCCAGTTGGCATAAACACGCCTTGCACACATTCTGTGTTCAGCATAAGGCAATACTACCTTCATTGCTGCAATCAATCATCAACCAAAGTCATCACTACCTAGTCTTAGTCTATTTCCTAACTCTAAACCCAAGTCATCAACCAAATGTTCAAGGAACCACAACCAGTTTGGCGTATTTTCACAATCCACAATCGCCCAAACTACAGGAAACATCTGATCATTGGGATCTCTTCCACATGCAACTAATAACATTCCTGTCATTCTCCACTTCAGAAATGTTCCATCTAGATGGAGGATCTTTCGACATGCTCTCTTCCACCCATTTTTTAAAGCAGCAAAGCACACATAAAACCTATGGAACCTACTTTCCCTTACCTCACATTCAACTGTGGATCCAATATTGCTTCTCTTCAGCTCAGCAACATAATCAAATAACCTAGCAAAATACTCTTCTTGCTCTTCATCAAATGTCTTAAGACATTTCAGCCGTGTCCTCTCACAAATTGTCCAAGGCACATTGATGTTGCCTCTTAGAAGCTTCTGTTGTAATTGATTTGCTGAGAACTTTGGATTTAGTCTGAATTCTTCTATGTAAAGATCAGCAATCCGAGAGTTAGTCAGCAAGGACACGACCCCTGGCCAAGTGCAATTATGCTCCTCATTTACGATCAGATTACTACTCTATTAGAACTGTTGTTGATGGTTGCTGAAAGCCTCCACGGGCATTTCTTTCCAGAGCAAATAGCAACTACACGTTTGCCATCTGACTTCTCATATTTGATGTCCCTCCTCTTCTTCACAGCATATCTCGTAACAGCTCTTTTAAAGGAATCAATTGTATTGTACTCATCACCAATACAAAACTTTCGATACTTGCTCTCATCTACCTCAACATGTGGACTGTCATCATCATCACTATCGCTGTAAACAATGTCTTCAAACTGAACTTCATCAACTTCATCATCTGACTCAGAGCCACTACCACCACTAACTTCACCATCAACCAATGTTTCATCGTCTGACAAATACCTCAACGCATTAGTATCAATGTGCCTACCTATATAAGGATCATCTTCCCGAACAATAAATAAGGTTAATGCACCAGCTCTGACTGCATAATGAACCACTTTCTTCAACGCTTCATCGTTATCAATATCTTCTTTCTTACAAGGCGTTTCAATTGGAAACCAAGACACTTTCTTCATGTTGTCTTCATACCCGAGGTGTTCCGAAAGAAGCACCAAAATCGAACGTAAGCTGAATGATTCAGCTGATACCAAACCCACTGTATGTCTCTCTCCTCCAAGATATTGGTCCTCAGCTGACCAATATCCTCCATCATGCATAAACAAATCAAAACTGAACCAAAAAAAAACAAAAATATTAGAAATCTGAAAATTTGCACATATCAAATCTCAGAAATGAATGGATAATAACAATTGATACTCTCAAAATCATCAATTCTCACCTCATCGTTGCCCTCCTTTGATTCCCCAACACTCAAATCTTCTCCCCGAATCGTTTCCCTTCAACTCAAACCCAACGAGATTAATTGCCATTCACCTCTTCGCTCTAACATATCCCTAATCGCAAGAAAACCAAACCCTAATCGAACCCAACCCAACGATGAACCGTAATCAAATCGAACATATCCCTAATTCTCTAAGAGATCTAAAGAAACCATCTCTGTTTTCCCCAAATCGAGCCCAACAATGAACCCTAATCGAACATATCTCAAATTTTACAATAGATCTCGTGAAACCTAATTCTCTATCTCTTTTCCCTAAATCAAACCCAAGGATGAACCTTAATCCCCAAATTGAATCTTCTTTCACGATATCGAGTTTTGTTTAAAAGATGACAGAACCCGAGTTTTGTTATGTGTCATTTTTGAGACTTTAAAACGACAAGGATGTAGACTTTGTGTGGTTTTCAAGAGTAATAAAACGGTGTCATTTTGATTTCTGTTACGTTTTTAAACGGTACAGACGAATGCCACATCATTAATATGGGGGAGGGGTTGTATTGAGGGTGACTTTCCAGTTGGTGGTATTGACTTGCATTTTATAGATATGGAGAGTTTTCCTGTAAAAAAAAAATTAGTTGGAGGATTTTTTGCACAAAAACCTTTTTATATATATAACAGATTATCAGAAACCTTTTCATTTTATTATTTTATTTATGTTAACTTTCAAATGGAAGAATCATCAATCATAAGACCTTCAATATATGGGTGGTGGCTTACACATCCCCCCTACGAACGAAGTACGAACCCAACCCCATCCCTAATGGTCGAGACATCATGCTGTTTTGACTTTGTAGAGCCAAAACCCCTTGCTGCCTTTCTGACCAATATGCTAAAAGTGAATAAACAGAGCCCAAAAAAAAGGGGTAAACTCTACCTTATTACTAAGAATTGAACAAGTGGCACAGTCAGAAGTTAATAAATTAAAGTCTAAAAGTGTAGAAGTTTATGTTGTAAGCATGAATTTGACCTTTCATTTTCATTGATAAACCAAACGCATAGAATCTGTCAGAATCTTTTTATGAGTAAAGCCAAAGAATTTTTATCTTTTCATGATTAAGCAAAGGACCATTAGATAACCTAAAGACCTCAAACAAAGGATTTGAATATTACAAAGTATTAATGCAGAAGGAAGATGCTCAGAAAAGTCAGAATATAGAATAATGCTGGGCTCATCCGGAGATTATCTAGAAGATACTCTTGTACTCAATAAAGGTATATATGGATCAAGAATATTTAATCAAAACTTATATTTAACCACATAATTAACATCCATTTTCCCACATGAATACAATTGTATTCTTGAGATATTGGTTGATTCCATGAAAGTCCCACCCTTAAATTTACATCACAAGTCTTACACATGAGAAGTAAATAAAGAAATTGTATTGTTCTCTGTTTTTTTTTTTAAACTCTGTTTTGGTTTTACTATAACCTGTTTTTGTATCATAACCAATCAAGACACAAATTTGAAACCATTATAAACTCTTTATGGGTAAAGTCTTGGTTCTTTTTATAAGAAACCATAACTGGATCATTACAGAAACACTAGATCGTTTACAAAGACAGCCTTGGTTCTTTTATAAGAAACCATAACTAGATCATTACAGTTACAGAAACACTAGATCGTTACAAAATAAACAATTAGGATTCATGTCACTACTCCTTTCTGTTTTTCCATATGGTAACGAGCGAGACACCCATTAGAGACATAACTACCGTCTGCAAAAGATAATCAAAAGAAAAACATTGTTAAAGAACTAAAAACCAAATAGATGCAACAAAACGGGGTCGGTTTTGAACTCACGGAGATTGCTGGAGGCACTCCAACGAGAGGATCTTGAAAGAACTTTGTCGCGAGGGCCAGAGCGAGAAGACTACTTTGCATTCCGGTTTCGTATGAAATTGTTCTTTGTAGGGCTTTAACATCAGGTGCCTTGCTGAAGAAGAAACCAGTGAAAAAGTAACCAGCAACGAAAGCCAAGAGATGAAACGTGACGACGAGGAACAAAATGGTTGCACCAAACGGAGACAAGATTGAGTCTATGTTCAAAGCGAGGGGTGCTCCTATACAACAACCCATATCAATAACTGTTAACGCCGGGAGAAATGGTTTGATTGCATTAGATAACCTTGGAAATAACCTGCAGTCACATAATTTCTAAGTTAGTAATATAAATTATAAACCGAAAATTTTGGTTTTTCTAATTGATTGAGATGATGTCCTACCGGTTTAGAAGTAGTCCTGCGGCAATAGGTGTAACCACGACCTGGAGAATGCTAGAGATCATCCCAATCACATCAACCGGAAGCTTTTTACCAATGAGTAAGAGTGAAAGCATAGGTGTAACGAGGACGGCAGTAGCAGTTGAGACAGATGTCATGACGATGCTAAGCGGCGCGAGTGAAGGATCAGTCAAGAAAGTTGTGTAATTCGATAGCTGAGCTCCACTAACACATGACACCAGCATGATTCCAGCACCTATAGAAGTAGGTAGATTGAAAAGAGAGACAGCAATTAAGCCGAAAATGTAACCTAAGAGTGGTTTTATCAAGTACTGTCCGATGTAACCGGCGAAAATAGCATCTGGTCTTTTAAGAGCTTCGAGAAAGTCTCTTTCGTTTGAGTTGATTCCAACAGCAAACATCATAAACCCTAAGCCAGGCACAAAGTACCTAAAGAAGATGAAATAGTAATTAAAGATTGCTGATGTCTAATAAAAGTATTAATCAAGATTTTGATCGAATTAGTAATTAGGTTGATCCAAACCTTGGCTTGAACCATGTGAAAGAAGGGGGATAGAGAAGAGCTAATATTGTACTTGAGAGAATTGCATGAGGAATATAAGAGTTGGCTTGTTTTAATGTTTCCATTATAGAAACTTTCTTATGGTACATCTGAAACAAAACAGAACTGTTACTTGCCAAGAAAGCTAAACATAAAGTCGCAATTTCGTTGACTGTGTTTTACCTCGTTTGTGTCAGATTCCGAGACATATATCCTCCAATGATAACTTGACTTGCCATCTTTGGATTGTTGAACACACATAATCAAAAATATTAAAAACCTGAATTGCTGCAACCCTAAAAAAAACAGAGATAAAAAGCTGAGAACTTACTTTGTGAAATCGGGTTACTTCTTAGTGGAAACTCAACCGAGCATGATCCTGCAAGAGAAATTACTCATTAAAAACAAGAATTGAAGATTAAAGAAATGAATATATTTCATAAAAACAGAGAAGAACAAAAGTGAAACCTAGAGAAGAGGATGAGAAGCTGTTACGTGGGAAATTAGCAAAATGTCCTCGAGTGTTGTTTAAAACGACTGGGTAGGAATAGTCTCGAGGTTGAAGAAGACGATGATGAGACTTTAAGAACAGAGTCTCAATCGGAGAGATCACACCCATTCTATTTTTAGTTTTGTTTCAAAAATAACCAAGAACGAGGATCTTGCTTTGAGACTTGTGAGAAAGATATAGACGTGGAAACAAAACGCAGCGTTTTTTCTTTAATTTATATATTTTGTTTAGCATTATAAGCACGACCACGACGTACTATATATTACCAACCTAACCAAAGAAACGTATTTCATTAGGCGTGTAAATTATTCATACATTTCCATGATACGCACGTGCGAACGCCACACCAACCTAACGTCTCAAAAACTCAATAGCCCTCGTTTATAAGAAAAAAATATATATATAAATTCTCAAAAGTTTGGTTTCGATTTGACAATTCGCATTTTGAGCAAGAAAAAATTTCATAGGATGAATAGAGAAATGTAAAAATTAAGTAGCATTGAAACAGAAAATCCTATCAAACGGTTTTTTTGGGTATATGTTTATTGGATCCAATTGGTGACCAGTTTTTTTAAAAACAATGGAGTAGAATGTGTTGTTCCTCGTTTTTGTTACCATTTAGAAGTAATTTATTTTCCAAATTATAACATATGAACCCATATTATTCCTACTAGTTCCTTTTTTTATAGGAATTGTAGAAAAAAATTGTTCCTCTTCATATTTGATAAGGAACAGATTTTTCTACACATTCTTGTTTTATAATTTTCTTTTTTTCTGATCGTTCTTTTTATTCCTATTCCTTCTCAATAGGTTACCAATCAGGAGCATATATTTCTGAATTTTACGGTTACTTTTAAGATTTAAGTTTGAGAGAAATGTTTTTTACTTTATTAATTCTAATTGAAGTGTATTGTGGTAGCAAAAAAAAGATGATCAAAACTTTATTAGCTTCCTGTCCTGCAAACGAAGCAACAAAAGAAAAAAGAAAAAAGAACAATGATATGTGAGAAATGTTTTTGGGAAATATTTGCTCAAAAAAAAAAATGATATATGAGAAACCAATTCACACAAACAATGTTTTATTTTATTTGCAAATGATGAAAGCATATGGTCAGATTAGTATGAAGTATGGAATTATACGAAGTATGTGTGTTTAATAAGATATATCATATATGCATATTAGAAAAACGATTAAAAAATAAAGCATATGTTTAAATCAGATATATGCAAATCATGAGTCAAGAGACTTTTAAAGTGGCTTTGAACAAGAAACTGTTTTGAGTCTTTGATAATTGATACCATATATACTTTTTGAATAACTGATTGGAGCAACAAACAGAAGCTAATACCGATCATGGCACGAGATGTTTACAGAGGTACATTACATTACATGATATGGGATACAAACATACACTATAATTTAACAAAATTACAAAAGTAAAAAAAACCTATACACCCAAAACCCCAAGGTCTGACACCCAAATTCCCAGCCCAACACACAGCTTACAAAAGTAACCAACGAATGAGACAGAAACAACCTGAAGATATGTCTCCAGGCAGTTTAGCTCTTGCTACGCAACTCAACCGCCTGTGTCTAATTAGAATCATATCTCTGAGTCTTCCCAATAATTTTTATGGCTAAATAAAAAGATAATACCCCATAAAAATTATTGAGCAACTAGTATTGTAATAATAATCATTCGGTTTCTCGCCATTCCTTGTTCATATTGTCAAGCCCGAAAGAATGTTTTCTATTCCTTTTTTGCCATCAACTTATATATCCTCACGAGTCACGACCATCAGCCAAAAAAGTTTTTGATTGTTGGAAATGAATATGGTATTTTAAGTGAAAAAATAAAGAAACAACTATTCTCCATCCTTATAATTGTTGAACACACCTCCTTTAAAACGCAAAAATCGAATTGAGAAAATATGCAAATTATATTTAAAATAACGAAATCATAAACGAATTACAATAGCATAATATGAAGCTGTAAATAAATCACGGAAGCGAGATATGATATCTCTTTCCTTAATTCAATAAATCGGTCATAAGTGCTTTTGGACAATCACAATTTATGAATCCCAGGATACAACCGATCACGAACTATTACAGTAGCACACCAGTAATAGAACTCAAGCGAATAGATCTACGTTATACTCTCGAGACTACTAACTAGAAGAACTTACTCTGGACTAAGCAAGGAGACGGAGAGAGAGAGAGCTCTGCGGCTGGACTTATTAGAAGGAGGGTTTGTGTTTTTGTGTGTGAGAAATAATGAGAGGCTGCACCTCTATATATAGTAGAAGGATGTGGTCTCTCGTGAATATTCAGAAAATATTCTCTGAATATTCTCGGAGTACTGCCAAGTTTACTTGGAGTTTAAGCCAAGTCTTTCCAAAAATTAAATGGCCTATATCGAACCAAAAAATGCTCGGCGAGGCGAGAATTCCCAAGGGCCCACGGCCCGCGCCGGGCGCAGCCCAGCTCGGCGCGCGTGTGGGAACTTCCTTCTTCCTTCTACACACTTTTGAAACTAGAAGAGTGTGAAACTATATATATATGAGTGAAAAATCAGTCATATTTCCGATGTGAGATATTTCCCAAACCATCCCAAGTAGCTCACTTCACACTCTTATTTCTCATTCAGATCAACTCCGTTTTGGAGTATGAATATACCATCTTGTAGTACTCGTTACCAGCTTTCCATTGCACTATTGAATCGACAATTCCGAGCAGACATGTGGCCGGAATTTGGCCGGAAAGTCACCGGAAAATCACTGTCTCAAAACCTGCAATTCCAACAGATGGTCCCTATGGATTTTCATCATAAGCAACGAGTATGACTGATGAACCTAGTTGTATAGTCAGTGAAAATGTTCCTCTCTGGCAAAAGTTGATGCAACTCCGGTTATCCGTGATGGTCAATCTGTTTTTGACGATATGCTTTGGTTGAGATGTTGATGTCTCTCTGCATGGAGTCAAAAGCCTAGTCGGAAAGTGGAATTGAAGCGAGTCATTTATGTGAATCCTTTTCTTTCTGCAGATACATCTAAAGGTGATAGAATGAGGAACATATACTCTTACTGAGGCAGAGAATTTAAGAGTTCACATTCAGCCTGAAGTTACTAGGCAAAAAATTTTAAGTATTGGCTCAGAGGCTCATTCATCAGACAAGCTTCTCTTCGAAGACAAAGCTGAACCTCAAGACCTAACTGATTTGGTGAATTTCCCAACCAATGTCATCAATACATATGTTTTTTTTAAAAAATTTTTAAAGAAAAGTTGATTAACATTTTAGATATCAGACAAAATTTATGAAATAAAATTCCTCAAAGTTTTGTATTTGTGTAAATGATTTGCGGCAAGAGTATATGTCTTGCTGTATCAATCTCGAGATTGCGGAAGGCAAAAGTGAATTTTCTTTTACTTCAAATTGAAACCCTCTTCTATCTCTATTATATTATTTAAGCAATCTTTAAAGGAATAACCCTACTCTCATGTACTATATTACACAAAATATCACTGTATTTAATTACCAAATATAATAATATCATCTTTGTAATCAGAAAACAAATTTTTTATTAATATAATTATTGAAAGAAAACAAATTCACGTAAATATTATTTTTAGTGTTTATTAATTGTTTTCTTTTTATTTTTGAAACTAAAAAAATCTTATTAAATCAGAAAAAAATCTTGAACAATAAATAATTAGGTGAAAATATATTATAAATATTTTAGCAACAATATTTTGGAAAATAAAAAATATTTAATACAATTATAGCCCAATATTTTTGAAATTATTTTAACAGATTTCATTTATTGTTTCAGAAATCTTAGGAAACAATAATAAACTATTTAGAACAATTATAAAAATTTATTTTATTTATTAAACTAAGATTAAATATTCTCTTAAATATATGCATCCCTAAATTGTTTAATACTGAAATACATATTTTAAAACTAAAATACAACATTGCTTATATTTTTTAAATTTAAAATATTATATCTAATTTATTAAATATTTTTTGCACTTCACATTGACGCAGAGACATTATATTAAAAGCTAAAAAATCACAAATATTATATTTTATTTTGGAATAATATATATAACTAAAAAAATAAATCAAAAAGTTAAATCTAGATTTCTAAACATGACCGCTTCAATACAGGTTTTGTTTTCTTTTTAGGATTTTACAAAATTTATATGATTCACGGATTTGAACATTGTATCATGTAGCCAAAGCGAGTTGAAATCAGAGTATGAAATTAAGTAAATGAAATGTAAAAGATTATAAAATGTATAGCACATGAACTATCTATACATTTCCATGTGCTAACTATCTTGAATGAAATATTCTTCAGTTAAGATATACTCATTATAGTAGTTTTTTTAATTTTTTTTCTTTGATTATTCAACACATTACTTATATAATATATTAAGAACTGTTTAACATTTAAATAATTAAGAGGCTTAAATCATGATATCAACTGATTTTTTTCTTTTTTTTGATTACAAATTATCAAAATCTTAACAAGAGATCAAAAGTATAGTGTTTCCAATTTACATAGGTTAATGCCTTTTATTTTGAACTTAATCCGTATTAATAGAATTTATACAAAAAAATAATTCAGAATACATTTATTCATAAATCAACTCAGAAAATCTCAATTTTATAGTAGAGATATTTTAATCAATTAAAATAAAAAACCTACTTTCGTCAGTAGTATCAATAAAACAATTATTCATAACATTAATATTAGATTGTAACATAAGATATTTGAATAACTAGAGATCCAATCTTTCTTACACATAATTTTAACCTTAATTTTTCAAAAACATCTACACAAATGTTTTTACTAGAAAATCGTAAATAATAATTATGATCAATCATAATATTATTTTTCCTTAAATAATTATTTTGATCATTCAAAATAAAAATAAAAATAATTATCCACGGAAAACTATTAAACCTCCACTATCTAAAAAGTGCGGGTTACAATTTTTTTTTTAGCAAATTTTTTACAATTGATGATTTTATTTTCTAAAAGATTTCGCTCATTCGTAAATTAATTCAAAATTTTCTATCGACACCAATGATTTCTTGTTCGGCGAGTTTGTCGTAATTGTCGATTTCAGTTTGGTTTGAGGAAACCGTGTAACCGAGTTATTTAAGTGGAAGGTAGACGAAAAGGGTTGTGAGGAAGTTGTTTTGTCGCCATTCCACAGTTTTTTAGAGAGAAAAGAGTGTTCTTGAGAGTTGGAGGCTTTTTGGAGAGATTCTAAGCTGTTTTTGGTTTGATATGTTCTTGTGGAGTGGAGATCTTGTGCTAGGAACAAGGGAGAAGGCTTCTAAGGGTTGGATTCGTCGTTGTTGGGTCAGAAACTTGCTATATAGAGGTGAGTACATGATCATGGCTGATCTAAGGCTGAGTTTTCCTTTGTCTTACTTGCTTGTTGTTGTTTGTGGTGTTTTGTTTCTTGTTATGGTTGCTATAGGGTCTCTACGGATTCATATGGTTTTGGGTTTGAGTATTGGACGGATTGGAGATGATAGGAAGCGAGATTCGACTCTCGGCTTCGAGCGAATCGCGGTTGCAGAGTCAGTGTCGATCGACACTAAGAGGGTGTTGGTCGACACCAAGGTTCAGCATCGATCAACACTGTGGGGTAGTGTCGGTCAACACCAAAGTCATTGTCGGTCGACACCTCCCTTCTAGTGAAGACAATACTTGTTCCCTGGTTCGTATGTGTTGTTTGTTGATTGTGTTTGACATTGGTATCCAAGTTGCTTGTTTGTATAGCCCAGTAGATGGGAGGATTGCCTCACAGAGTGTTTATTAAATACTCATGCATCTTAATTTGTGTTTGTGGTGCATGTAAAGCCAAAGTGTGATCGTGGAATCAAGGCAATGAAGAGGAGGATGATCTAGGGTCTCGGTTGTGTGTTGTGGGTCATGGTTATGTGTATTAATGTTGGAACCTGGTTTAGTCTCATGTTAGGTTGTTGGTTAGTGTAACAACCCGTCCCGTAGACCCCACTAACCCCCGCTAGCTGCCCTTATGGACCCAAGCTGGCCCTGCAGGACATCGATCCTAACCCCTCACCGTGGACATCCAAATCAATTGGTGACAGCTTGTCCTGTGGGAAGGTTGTTAAAGGGTGGGGACCAGGGTTCGAGGAACGCCTGGCGCACCAATAACCTACTGGTGAATTTGGATGAATAGTTCCTTTACACGGTGAGAGGTTAGGATCGATGCCCTGCAGGGCCAGCTCGGGGTCCATGGGGGCAAGCTAGCGGTGAGCTAGTGGGGTCACGGGACGGGTTGTCACAGTTAGAATGGTTAAGAATGTTCCTGTTGTTAGTATGTTTTCCGCTGTGCATATTGTCTGTTGTTGGTTTATTGTTGAACTGTGGTTTGGTTGGTTTGATTAAGTAGTATAAGATGCTTAATTATATATTATATTGTATTAAAAAAAACGGGTTGGGTTGTTTCACATATATATATATATATATTTACGGGTTAACTTATTTGATACTTATAAATATTCAAATTTTATGATTTTGCACTGAGATCGATGAGTTTTAGTACCAAAAATATTTTGTTATACTTCATTCTACCTCCCAATCATATAATTTTCTAGCACTTTAATTCATTTTTTACGTTGACTCAGTACCGCTACAAATTGTAAAGCGGATCACGAGTGAATAAGGGTTTTTTTGATTCTATCAATTCTAAAAAATTTAAGCAATTATACCCAAAACCTAATAATGGTAAGTTGTTAAGTTTATTATACTGACTATAGTCAAAACCAGAGTATGAAACTAAGTAAATTAAATATATAAATTATAAAATATGTAGAATAAATCAAATAAAGATAATACTATTATTTTGTAAATAATAAATCAAAATTTACGTAAATATTTCCCCGCACTGCACAGTGCAAGTTATCATCTAGTATATGATTAAATAAATAATTTACATGTTTGGTTGGTATACGTACTGTTAGTGCAGTGGTAGAAGGTAAGTCCATTTGTAGAAGGCACCATCACATCTACGAATGTAGGAATTTGGCTAATGGACCGGCCAATTGTGACCCAATGATTGACAAAAAAAAAGAATGCAAAATTCAACACTGTGTTAATCAGCTTTCTTATTTGGGCGTTTTCCCTGAGCGCCTTTCATCAAAAGACAGGAAATGCGGTGGTAAGCTCAAGTAACAAAAACTTTGGACAAGGCACCAAGTTCTCTGATGTTCGTGCCACTTTGTTGAAGAAAGGTTTCAATTTTGTGGTCGTAGATCCTGATACTTTGCTCAATATGGATTTGGATGAAAACGATTGAATGCTTTGCTTTTATGGTAGAACAAAACAGTCTTTGTTCTTTTGTGATCCGAGTGTAGTAATTTGAATGGGTGCTTTTGTGATGGATCAAACAGTCTTTGTGATTTTATGATCATCGGAGTGTAATCTTAAACGATCTTGCAAGACGACAATATTTTGGGACAAATAGAGTATGTATGCTTTTAACTTTCCACAAATGATATTTTTCTTTATTTTATTATATAAACTTTAGTTTTCAAAGTTAATAACTCATGTAATCATGACATGTGATATGTATATCGATAATATTTTGACATGTTTGAAAATATATACTTTTTAAATAATTATAGGAAAATAAAAAAATCTGAAAAATAAAAGAATTACAATTAATATTTTTGAAAAGTATATAAAACCAAAATAATCTATTATATCACTAATTCTAATAGGAAAGTTATCTGTTAAATTACAAATTACAATAAGAAAATATATGCAATTAATAAGGAAAATATTTGCAATTTAATTGAAATTGATTAAAGTACAAAAAGGTTTAATGTGTTAAAATTAGTGATTAACATAATATAAGAAAAATAAAATAATCAAAATAAGAAATTAATGTAATTCTCTTAAGTTTTTCAATCGATAAATGATTTGATAGCGTATTCAATATTATGTTATTATATAAACCTTGGTTTTCAAAGTTAGTAATTCATGTGATCGCGACACTTGTCAAGTTTAACAATTAAAGATTTTGTCATGTGTTATACAAAAATTTTGATTTAACATATTTGTAAATTATAAGAAATTAAAAGTTTATCATAAAAGACTGTTCATATATGTATATAAAAAATAATACTAATTCTAATTTTAAATTACTAATTCTATAAGAAAAAATTAACAAAATTATACAATTAATTACTATAATACCATAATCAAATAAATTATACTATTATTAATCCTAAAATAAAAAAGATTGTAGATACTCACCTTTACATAAACAAATAATTTTTCTCATAATAACGTTTTTGAATTTTTGATTAATTTATGATAATGTTAGTATAGTTTTATTTAAAATTAGTTGGACAAGTAGTAAAACTATTACCATTGAGGTTACAAAATATGAAACAAATATATTTAAGATATTGTTACTTTTTCAAATATGAGATAAAATTATTTTTCATTTTTTTCTTTGAGAGTTATGTTTTATTAATTTTTAGTTTTTAAAAAGTATTAAGTAAGATATAAATTTGATACAATTGCACATTTTTTTGATAAGTGTGTTTGATATGGATTTGGAATTAGTAAAGTCTTGTAAATTTGGATTTTTGTTATCTCTTGTAAAACACTTTTTAAAAGCCCCTGTTAAATCATTTGAAATCAATTTTCAGATTAATCGTAGTTGAATTATGTTGATAAAGTGTGTTGATAAGACGAATTCAGATCGATAGAGTGTGTATTTGAACTTTAAAAAACCCTTTTAAATCTCTTGTAAATCCGTTGAAAACTTTAATTAAGTGTGTTTCTTTAAACAGATGGCATCCAATGATCTTGAAGCCCTTATGCTACCATAAAGCACATATGATATGGGTTTTGAACCTATTGGTGGAGCAACCATATGTCAACATTCAGACTTAAACATAGTTGACAAGGTTAAGGTGTATTAGGAAAAGAATCTTTCAAAAAGCTTCAAGATTCCTTCCTTGGGCCTATCATTGTAACATCCATGTTCCAGGATTAGAGTTTGGGATGTGTTGAGTAAACCAAAGAGGTAGATTTTAATTGATTTTGGTTTAATTAAATCCTGGTTTAATCTAATTAAACCAAAAAATCCTTAATTTCTCTCATGAAGTCACGCTTCCTCTCTTCTTTTGTGATTTTGTCGACATTGTCATCATAGAGAGGGAGAGAAGGAGAGATAACTCTTGGCTATTGTTTGTAAAGGAGAAAGAGAAGGAGATTAAGCTTTTTCCTTAGAGTAAAGAGAGAAACAGAACTGTCAGGGTATGGGAGAAGGAAGATCTGATTACTCAAAACGTTTCGAAAGGTATTGATTTTTGGTAGGGTTGTAGCTAAGAAATTTTCGTACACTCCCCTTTTTACAGAAGTGAATTTGGGTTAAAATTCTAGGAGTTATTAGCAGTTTAGTGGAACGTTTCGTCTCAAACGCGGATTGAGACCAGCGGGTGTTTCGGGTCGATTTCGGTTTCACCTGAGATCTGATCGTTCTGAAATTTTGTGGGAAGCTTCTGGACGTGTCGACCTTGCTTTTCACATGGTTTCACTTATGAGGTTGTTCTTTTCTGATTTTTCTTGCAGTTTGTTTTCAATGTTTGTTTATTGGTGTGATTGGTTGTAGGAGCGAGTTTGGTTGTTCTTGGATATTGGAGAGCCTATCATTTGGTTGTTGTTATTTTCGTGAATCACTTGTTAAGGTGAGTGCGTGACCATGAGCTTATCTAAGCGATTGGGTTGTATGACTTGTTTTGTGTGATGATGTGTAGGTGTGGTGAAAGTGTTATTGGTTGTTCTGTTTAACTGGTTGGTTTGGTTATATTTTATTTGTATTTGTACTCTTGATTTGCTTGTGTGTATAGCTCATAGATGGGAGGATCGCCTCACTGAGTATTTCTGGTAATACTCACGCATCTCATTGTGTTTGTGGTGCAGGTAGAGGCAAAGTGTGACCGTGGGATCATGGCAATGAAAAGGAGGATGTTCTAGTGGCTCGTTTGGTTGTTGTCTGGCTTTTGTTAGGTTGCTAGAGTTGGGTCAGTAGAAACATTGTTAGGTTGCTGGTTTTATGTTTCTTGGCCATTAAGAAGACTGATGGAGCAGCGGTATGTGCGAGCGAGCATTGTGTCTGATAGGGATTCTAAGTTCACTTCAGTGTTCTGGAGAGCATTTCAGGCAGAGATGGGCACTAAGGTGCATATGAGTACATCTTATCATCCCCAAACAGATGGACAGTCGGAGAGGACGATCTAGACGCTGGAGGATATGTTGAGGATGTGTGTGTTGGATTGGGTGGCCATTGGGTAGATCACCTGAACCTGGTAGAGTTTGCTTACAACAACAGCTACCAGGCGAGTATTAAGATTGCTCATTATGAGGCTTTGTATGGGAGGCCATGTCGTACACTGTTATGCTGGACTCAGGTGTGGGAGAGGAGCATGTTTGGGGCTGATTTTGTTCAGGAGACCACAGAGAAGATTCGGGTTCTCAAGCTGAACATGAAGGAGGCTCAGGATAGGCAGAGGAGTTATGCTGATAAGAGGAGAGGAAATCTTGAGTTTCAGGTAGGAGAGAAAGTGTACCTCAAGATGGCTATGTTGCAGGGTCCGAACAGGTCATTGACAGACACTAAGTTGAGTCTGAGGTATATGGGTCCGTTCAGAGTGATTGAACGGGTGGAACCGGTAGCATATAGGCTGTAGTTGCCTGAGGTTATGCCTGCGTTCCACAAGGTTTTCCATGTTTCTATGTTGAGCAAGTGTCTCCGTGAGGATGATTAGTTGTTGGTTAAGATTCCTGAAGATCTTCAGCCTAACATGACTTTGGAGGCGAGACCAGTGAGGGTTCTCGAGAGGAGGATCAAGGAACTTCGGAAGAAGAAGATTCCTTTGATGAGAGTCTTTTGGGACTGTGATGGTGTTGAGGGGAAGTTTCCTGAAATAGAAGTTTCTAGTAGAGGAAAGATTTCAAAAGTGGAAAGTTCTAAAAATGGAAAGTTTTATGGGAGTTAAAATTGTCCATTTTTAGTGGTTGTGAGCCTTGGAGGGGCTAGTGTGGCCTTCGTGGCGGACTTTTGAGTCATTGGGCCCGTGTGTGGCGGTCTTTTGAGATATTTTATGGCCTTTGTAGTGGGCTGTTTAGCCAATTGTATGGCTTTTGTGGCGGGCTGTTTAGCCATTGTGTCGCCTTGTGGCGGGCTGTTTAGCCAGATGTGTGGCCTTTGTGGTGGGCTGTTTAGCCAGATGTGTGGCCTTTGTGGCGGGCTGTTTAGCCATATGTGTGGCCTTTGTGGCGGGCTGTTTAGCCAGATGTGTGGCCTTTGTGGCAGGCTGTTTAGCTAGAGTTGCATATTTAGGCGGTCCTTCGGGACGAGTGGTCTTTATGACGGTCTTTCGGGACAAGTGGCGGTCCTGTTTAGGACATTTGTTTGGCCTTTGTGGTTGTCCTGTTTAGGACATTTTTTGGCCTTTGTGGCTGTCCTGTTTAGGACATTTGTTTGGCCTTTATGGCGGCCCGTGAGACAGTGAGATGATCCTTGTGTGGTCATGAGGTATCCTAGTGAGGGGATATGTGGTTGGTAGGACATTCTGTTGTCATACGCGAGCCACGAGAAGGAAACCTGGATAGGGATAGGACTCAGACGTGTTCAGAATTGTTTGCTCGCGACTCTTGGGGACTTTGGTTCTCCTAGTACTGCCATATTCTGAGACTTTGTGGCTTGGGAGTATGGTTGGTATATCGACTTCGGATGACGATCCGGGGGCGCGCTGTAGGGTGGCATGCAGACTTAGGTCTGATGAGGAGCCAATAAAAAACTCAAGGTTTAGGCCTATGAGTAAAGGAAAGTCCAAAAGTCGAGAGCAAATAATGCATGGAGCGTGAGTCTATCCCCTAGAGGTGACCTTCGTAGATCGGTCGGAGGAGTGCGGGCCGTGGAGACGGTTGCACGGGAGTCCTTGGCTGATGGTTGTTCGAGATTCGAGAACGAATCCATATTGGTGGGGGAGAATTGTAACATCCGTGTTCCGGGATTAGAGTTTGGGATGTGTTGAGTAAACCAAAGAGGTAGATTTTAATTGATTTTGGTTTAATTAA
The DNA here is from genome assembly GCF_000633955.1 of Camelina sativa. Classification (NCBI taxonomy): domain Eukaryota; kingdom Viridiplantae; phylum Streptophyta; class Magnoliopsida; order Brassicales; family Brassicaceae; genus Camelina; species Camelina sativa. Next base: position 18,900,979 of record NC_025692.1, on the reverse strand, counting down.
ATCCTGGTTTAATCTAATTAAACCAAAAAAATCCCTAATTTCTCTCATAAAGTCACGCCTCCTCTCTTTTTTGTCTTTTGTCGACATTGCAATCATAGAGAGGGAGAGAAGGAGAGATAACTTTTGGTTATTGTGTGTAAAGGAGAAAGAGAAGGAGATTAAGCTTTTTCCTTAGAGTAAAGAGAGAAACAGAACTGTCAGGGTGTGGGAGAAGGAAGATCTGATTACTCAAAATGTTTCGAAAGGTATTGATTTTTGGTAGGGTTGTAGCTATGAGATTTTCGTACACTCTCCTTTTTACAGAAGTGAATTTGGGTTAAAATTCTAGGAGTTATTGGCAGTTTAGTGGGTGTGTCGGGATCGATTTCGGTTTCACCTGAGATCTGATCGTTCTGAAATTTTGTGGGAATCTTCTGGACGTGTCGACCTTGCTTTTCACCGAAGGGATTAGAAAGTGAACGGTTCTTTTTGATTTCGTGGTTTCACTTGTGAGGTTGTTCTTTTCTGATTTTTCTGGCAGTTTGTTTTCAATGTTTGTTTATTGGTGTGATTGGTTGTAGGAGCGAGTTTGGTTGTTCTTGGATATTGGAGAGCCTCTCATTTGGTTGTTGTTATTTTCGTGAATCACTTGCTAAGGTGGGTGTGTGACCATGAACTTATCTAAGCGATTGGGTTGTATGTCTTGTTTTGTGTGATGATGGGTAGGTGTGGTGAAAGTGTTATTGGTTGTTCTGTTTAAATGGTTGGTTTGGTTATATTTTATTTGTATTTGTACTCTTGATTTGCTTGTGTGTATAGCTCATAGATGGGAGGATCGCCTCACTGAGTATTTCTGGTAATACTCACGCATCTCATTGTGTTTGTGGTGCAGGTAGAGGCAAAGTGTGACCGTGGGATCATGGCAATGAAGAGGATGATGTTCTAGTGGCTCGTTTGGTTGTTGTCTGGCTTTTGTTAGGTTGCTAGAGTTGGGTCAGTAGAAACATTGTTAGGTTGCTGGTTTTATGTTTCTTGTTGGTTGAGTATTAGATATTGTTTATGTTATAACTATTGGAGTATTATTGGATATTTATTATTGGTTATTTGGTATTATGATTTATGTTGTTTGGTGTGTTTGTGGTTAGGTGGCTAGTGGGTATGGGACCACTAGTTGTAGTGAATTTATTATTATTATTATTTTTTATTTAAAAAAAACAAAATGGGTCGGGTCGTTTCAATCATCAAGCTTTCTGCCAGAGACATCAAATTTTCTCGGAAAATATTCAACTACTTGATGCAGAGAAGGCTGAAGACTACAGGGAGTAACTTATGGTTNCTAAGGTGGGTGTGTGACCATGAACTTATCTAAGCGATTGGGTTGTATGTCTTGTTTTGTGTGATGATGGGTAGGTGTGGTGAAAGTGTTATTGGTTGTTCTGTTTAAATGGTTGGTTTGGTTATATTTTATTTGTATTTGTACTCTTGATTTGCTTGTGTGTATAGCTCATAGATGGGAGGATCGCCTCACTGAGTATTTCTGGTAATACTCACGCATCTCATTGTGTTTGTGGTGCAGGTAGAGGCAAAGTGTGACCGTGGGATCATGGCAATGAAGAGGATGATGTTCTAGTGGCTCGTTTGGTTGTTGTCTGGCTTTTGTTAGGTTGCTAGAGTTGGGTCAGTAGAAACATTGTTAGGTTGCTGGTTTTATGTTTCTTGTTGGTTGAGTATTAGATATTGTTTATGTTATAACTATTGGAGTATTATTGGATATTTATTATTGGTTATTTGGTATTATGATTTATGTTGTTTGGTGTGTTTGTGGTTAGGTGGCTAGTGGGTATGGGACCACTAGTTGTAGTGAATTTATTATTATTATTATTTTTTATTTAAAAAAAACAAAATGGGTCGGGTCGTTTCAATCATCAAGCTTTCTGCCAGAGACATCAAATTTTCTCGGAAAATATTCAACTACTTGATGCAGAGAAGGCTGAAGACTACAGGGAGTAACTTATGGTTTACCGTTGGCATACAACCTCTTCGGTTCAACATGAGAGAGTTCTTTCTCACAACAGGTATTATAAAGTGTTTTCAATGGTTTTAAAAAGGCTTTAAAACGCTTTTAAAAGGGTTTTAAAACCTTTTAAAATTGTTTAACAAGGGTTTTAAAGGGGTTTTAAACCCTTTTAAAGCTTTTAAAAGGGTTTTAAAACCTTTTAAAATTGTTTAACAAGGGTTCTTAAAGGGTTTTTAAAGGCTTTTAAACCCGTTTTAAATGATTTCAAACCCTTTTTAAAAGGGTTTACAATGGTTTTAAAAAGGTTTTTAAAAGGGTTTTAAAAAGGTTTTCATGGTTTAAAAAAGTTTTAAAAGACTTTTTAATGGGTTTAAATCAGTTTCTTTTTTTTATCAATAACCTCGTATATTAGGCAAGTTTGAACAAACTAACATCATTGTTTCCTTAAACCCAGGGATTCAATGCGAACCTAGAGAACCAAGGAATAACGACATAGATCCAGTTAGTGAACCATATTCTTGGGCGGTGAGAGGAGACTACACTTTATCTCAGCTTCAAAATCGACTTTTTAAAAAACAAGAAAAGGAATGCCTCGCTGCAGTGGTGTTAACAGAAGGTATTTTGATGACACCGTATTCTTTAGAGGAGATACCACTATCTCGGCTTAAGCATGCATCAGATTTCGAGATGTATACAGCCCAACCATGGGGCAAGGAAGCATATAACATCCTTGCTTCATGCATTCAGAAATTGGATATTGCTTCTTGGGCAAAAGGTCAATATAGTGTCAAGGGATTTCCCTTGGCATTAACAATATGGGGTTTGACTGCTGTACCAATTTTTGGTTCTACCTTTGGGAAAATGTGTGATTTTTCCAAAACATTGTATCCGTTGTTTCTCAACTGGCACTCAAGTCGAGCTCCATAGTTTGACGAAATTGTTGATGTTATTAAGACAACAACTTGTGTAAGTTTTGAATTCTATTAAAGTGTAGTTTTGTTATTCATTGGTTATCTTATTTGATGAGTTTTGTTTTGATGGATTTTGATTATTTTTGTAGGTTGAAGTCAAAACTATAATTGGAGATCCACAAGAATATAAGTATTTGGTTGATGAAGATGACAATGATTTTGAAGAAGTTATTGGCTTGGTTATGAAAGGCTATAGATTGAAGAAAGAAGAATGATCTTGTAGATTAGTTGATATTTACTATGCCATGGGAGAGTTAGGTAACAAAATGGGGAAAAAATTGCCAGTCTCTGAAAAACATGAGAAAATGGAGAAAAATTTGTCAGATTCTGGCAAACTTGACATAATCCTCTTCATATTAGAAGACTTCAATAAAAGACTAGAAGTTATTGAAGAAGCTGTCAAAACCACATCAGAGAAAGATAAGGATAAAGGAGTAAGATTCCAAGATCACACCTTTTCCCATACATTGGACACTAAACTCTTTAACTGAGCTCCATTTTTTTCTTTTTCCTTTGCAGCCTCAGAAAGATGAAGATGGACATAATAGAAATGAAGAGGTTAGAAATGAAGAGGTCAATATCTATTTTGTAAAAAACTGTATAAAATGTTTAATTAGTCTTTGCTAAGACTTTAAAAGACTTTTTAAAGGTTTTCAAAGGTTTTACAATGTGTTTTAAAAGATTTTCAAAAGGTTTTACAATCTGTTTTAAAAGGGTTTTAAAAGGTTTTACAAGGTGTTTTAAAAGTTTTACAATGTTCTTAAAAACTGGTTTCAAAGGTGACCAAAACCTTTTAAACCCCTTTTAAAACAGATTGTAAAACCTTTTAAATGATGTTGTTATATGGTCTTTTGTTTTGTTGCAGGCTGGCAAACAAAATATTGATGGAGATATTGCTAGAGAAGATGTCGTAGAAAGCCCGTCTGCAGATTCTGTCCCTCCGTCAAACATACAAGATGGGAGCTACGCTGGAGACGATGAAAACACCCAAAAAACTGGTGGTGATGATGGTAATTACTTTGAAGAAACACCAAAGTACAATGATTTAGTATTTTTATAAGTTTTCAATTACCCTTTTAAAAGCCTGTTGTAAACCAAACCACAATTGTTATCATCTTTGAAGGATAAATCTCCTTCTCTACACCCTTCTACACCAAAATTTGATCTTGTTTCTCAAGAAGATCAGGATAGTGGAAAAGATAAAAGCATGGGTAAAGAGAAGGGAGCAAGCAGTAAGAAGAAAGTTTTTGAGAGAGAGAGAACAGGTAAATCATTAATTTTTTTATATAGTTGTTATGAGTATTTTAAAAGATTTCATCAAGTATCTCATTAGGTTTAAATCATGTAAACATTGTTTTCTTAAAAAACTTTTTGAACTGCAGAGAAAGTCTAAGCAAAGCAATGATGGTGATGATGATGTTACAAACAGAAAAGAGGTTAGTATCTAGTTGTATAATGTTTTATGATGTTTTACATTTTATTAATGTTTACAAAAAAAATTGTGATTTTCTTGTGGCACTGCAGAGGAAGAAGCGTAAACCAAATGACAATCATGATGGTGATGTTCAAGCTAGAGAAGGGGTATGTATCTAACTTAATAATTTCTATGAGTTATTTAAATTGTTTTCCAGCGTATCGATATAAAGTGGGATATTTTTGTGTTTTGTACAGCCACAGAAAAAGAAGAGAAAATCTGATGATGTTGGTGGTGTGCAAGGAAAAAGTGAACGAAATACAGTTCCTTCTATTCACACTCAACCGCCTTACACGGCTGAGAAGAAGAAGCACCCAATTTTTTATCCTTTTTCCAAAGTTGATAATACCCGGTTAGAAATATTTACTGAATGGAAGAATTCACGGAAAACAAAGTAAGTTTTAGTTTCTAGCAACAAAGGTAAAAATTCAATTAGTTTTTTATAGACATTTTAAAAGATGTATTCATGGTTTTGTAAGTATTCATGGTTATTCTGTTTATTTTTGGATGTAGGCAACTAACAATTCTGGGTAACAAAGTTGATGCTAGGTGGTTCACAACACTAGAGACGCCACGGAAGTCGTTAACAACAATGGTATGATTACAAATCATAAGGTTTTAAAGATTTTAAAGGTTTAAAAGAGTTTTAAAAAGGTTTTTAAAAAGTTTTACCAGAGGTTTAAAAGTGTTTTAAAAGGATTTAAAATATGTTTTTTAAGCGTTTTCAGAGTTTTACAATGTGTTTAAACTGGTTTACAAGATGATGTGTGACCGGGTCTGAACTTATTTATATGAATTATTTGACAACAAGGGTTGTTTAAATTTGTAAACTCTTTTAAATTTCAAATTAAGTTCTAACCCGGTTTTTGTTGTTGTTTAGCATGTTGATACAGTTGTGAAGTTATTAAGCAAAAGAGTAGAAAGTCATCTGGAGTTCTATAAAAGCAAAGAATTGACGTTGGCAGGAGTATCTTTTTTGAGAGAGATTGATGAAAATTACTCCATATTCATTGACGACAAGGATGAATATGAGTTCCCTGAAGAAAGATTCAGTCAACTCTTCAAGGAAGCACCTACAAACAAAAAATTGGCACCAATAATGGTTAAGGAAAAACTTTGGATGCCTTTGGTGGTCTATTTGGAGAAAAGGGTGTTGACTATCTATAATTTAGGCAAGTCTTTTTACAGTAACAAAATTAAAGACAAACAAGTGGGTGCATATGCTGTTGCAATGCCGTATATTTCCCATAAGAAATTTGGGATGAAAAATGATACAGAAAAATCTCCATTCAGAATCAATATCATAAATTTCATACCTTAGGTAAATACTGTTGAGCTTGTTTTCTAGTTTTGTGATATATTCTCTGTAAATATTGTGGACTCTTCACTTTGTTTTTTCTTGATAGGTTGCTAAGATTGAAAATAATGATGTCTTCATGCTAAAGACAATAGAGTGTTTGGCTATGAGCATTCCGACATATGGCAATCTTACAAATGAGTCAATTGGTGATTTACGGCAGAAAATAGCGGTTGACACATTTGCAGGTCAGTGTAGGTTTTTACATGGATATTTAAACTGGTTTTAAATGGGTTTACAAGAGTTTTAAATTGGTTAACTGGTTGGTATTGCAATGTATTTTAATAGGTTCTAACATCAATTATATTATCTTTGCAGAATTAGCAAATTCCTAGGATATGGAAGTTTGCATCTTGCTGGTATATAAACGTGATTGCAGGAATGGAGTTTTAGCTTATTGCATCAAGAACAATAATGAATGGCAAAGATATTTCAATGTTTAGTTTACAAGGAGATTTAATTTTTTTGTGTTTTTACTGTGACACTATTCTAGAAAAATGTTAAGTTACTACTTTCCGATTATTCAGTAAATAGCGTTTGACATCTTTGCAGAATTAGCATATACTTCGTTTAAGTTTAGGTATTTACATGAATTTTAAAAACGTTGTTTATCTTTTTCGAATCCTTTTAAAAACCTTTTAAAAACCTTTTAAAAACCACTTGTAAATCCTATAAAATTCATTGAAATACCAAACTAAAGACTTTTAAACCTTTTAAAATCCGTTTTAAAACGTTTGTAAAACCTTTTAAATGGTGTTAACACTATAAAACGTAATTTATATTTTAAAAGGTTTTACAATGTTTTTTTCTTATAAGGGTGAAAGCCCTAGGCCTAGGCCCAATTGTAAAAATATAACCCCCTGTATCATATATCCTAAAAAGTCACATATTCCTCTTCCAAAAAGTACAGTTTTCCGTCTGGGAGGTTGAAAATCGCGAAATTCACTCAAATCTGTATTTGCTTAAATTGGGTTCTCGATTTTGTCGGATTGCAGACATAAAGTCGTCGGATTGAAACTGGGAGTCGGCTGATTGGGTACTCGAGGACTTCAAATTGTCATTTTCTTCGTCGAATTACGGACTCTTCTTCTCCCTCGTTTTTCCTCTCAGTCCTCACTTCAAATTCGTCATCTCTTCTTCTCCCATCTGTAAGTTTGGTTCGGAACTTAATTTTGACTTCAATTTCTATTACAATTTGAATTTTTATGATGTTTTGGTGAATTCAGAATTCGAAGGTTGGAAATTGATCAATGTCTTTAAAAAGTTTTATATTGGTTTTAAAATAGGATTTTTAAAAGGATTTTAAAAGAATGTGAAGGGGTTTTAAAAGGAATCTTGGGTGCATGGCATGAATATGTTCTTCTCTATAAACAATGTTGACAGGTTTTGCGATATGAGTATTTTTGAAGATTCTGCGAAGAAACTGTTCTTCCCAAAAAGATTAATCACGCCAGGCAAAGAGGGAGATACATTAGAGAGAGTAACTAAATATTCTTCTGAGAAAGCTGTTTTGGCAACTGTAGAGGGAGCATTAAAAAAATGAGTTCAAGAAGTTAGAGGAATCTTTCTTGGGTCCAATTATAGAATTTGTTAATCGGAAAGAAATCAACTTCTCGAGTCAACTGGTCTACCACTTACTACAGAGGAGGATTTTGTCTGCGAAAAATGAGCTCTGGTTTGCATTTGATGATCAACCTATGCGATTTTCGCTAAGGGAATTCGTCATTACAACAGGCCTTCCGGTAGGTATTGTTCCATCAGGTACTGTTACATCGAAAAAATATTTGTGGATGAATGATAAAATGTCCTGCAAAGATCTTCGTCGTACTTTGCAATTTAAAGGAAAAGACATGAAACCTGATGAAAGAATTCGATTAGGTGCTTTGTTACTAGTGGAAGGGATATTGATAGCACAAAATCCAGTATTTCGATTTCCCTTAAAGATTTTTAAGAGAGCCAGTAGTTTTGAGAATTTTTGCAAGTATCCTTGGGGTGAAATTGCTTATGAATCGTTAGTGATAGGCGTGAAAAAAATGAATGTGGGATCGTTGGCAAAGATACAGTATGGTATGACTGGCTTTCCATTTGCAATCCAAATCTGGGCGTTATCTTCAGTTCGCTAGTTAGGGGAACAATTTGGTGTTAGGGAAAGCATTTCAAGCCAAAATTAACATCTCCCGCTGATCTTGCAATGACAAATGACAAAATCCCCACAATTCAATGAAATAAAATTTGTTCTTGAGGCTGGCAAGGTACTAATACTTCTCTAGAACTATTTTTTTGTTTTCCAATAGTTTTAAAAAACATTGTAAAACCTTTTAAAATAGTGTTATTAACATAATTTGGATTTACAATGTGTTTAAAATGGTTTACAGACTTTACAACGGATTTACAAGGAATTTCGAGAATTATAAAAGAGTTTTAAAAGGTTTTACAATATCTGTAATAGACTTTTGAGATATAATATGAATCGATTTATCTTTGCAGGTTGAAGTGAAAACAATTGTTGGTGATCCCGATGAATATAGCCATTTGGTTATGCCACATAATGATGAAGACAAGGATTTTTATGAAGTTGTTAAACTTGTAATCCAAGGCTATAGGATGACTAAGGAGGAATGGATTCAAGGATGGATTCAAGTTGAAAAAGGAGAACAAAATCAAAACAAACGTGTCAGAGAAGCTTTTGGGCCATCATTGAATCAAACTAACAAAAAAAAAAGAATATCTTGTAGTGGAAAAATTGACATGATTTTAAAAACATGTCAACTTATTCACAAAAGAATAGTGAGACTGGAGAGTTATGTGGGGATCACTACTGCTGCTGCAACACCACAGTGGGAATCAAGGGCATTTGAAGAAGAGGAAGTACCAGCCTCTGCAACTGCCTTTCAAGAAGAAGAAGTACCAGCCTCTCCAACTGCCTTTCAAGAAGAGGAAGTACCAGCCTCTGCAACTGCCTTTCAAGAAGAGGAAGTACGAGCCTCTTCCACCGATTTTGAAGAAGAGGAAGTACCAGCTTCTCCAAGCGAATTTGTAAGTGAAAAAAAAAAACTTAATTCCTTTTAAAATCATTTTAAAAGTGTTTTAAAGAGTTTTTTAACAAAACCATATTAAATTGTTTTACAAGTGTTAACAATGGTTTAAAAGGGTTTTCGATGGTTTGAAAAAAAAAACTTAATTCCTTTTAAAATCGTTTTAAAAGTGTTTAAACGAGTTTTTAACAAAATCATATAATAGTTTTTAAAAGTTTTGCTAGTGTTTTAAATAGTATTAAACAAAATTTACAACATTTCTAGGTACCTAAAGAAGAGAATCAAGATTATCAACATGAGAAACAAACTGACTTGAGAGAGGACCCAAGTGTTATTCCTGAAGAAATTACCCAATATACTAATGAAAATGATCCACAAGAGGAGGATATGAATAATGATAAGGTATGTGTTACTTGAATATGATCGACTAATTTTAAAACCCTTGTAAAAACGTATTTGAAAATAATTTACATATGGTTAATGAAAATATAATTATTTATGCAGGATGAGAAGCCTAACAATGCTGATGATGTAGACTCAAGCCAACAAGAAGCGTACATTGTTATATCGGATGACGAAGAGTGTATTAATATTTCAGATATTAATGTAGACCCAAGCCAAGAAGAAGCTCCCACTCAACAAGAAGACCCAAGCCAAGAAGAAGCTCCCACTCAACAAGAAGACCCAAGCCGACAAGAAGCTCCCACTCAACAAGAAGATCCAAGCCAACAAGAAGCTCCCACTCAAACAAGAACACACCAGCCAAGAAATGAGCAATTGTAAGTTATTGAATTCTTTATTATAGATGATTTGTTCTTTTTAAAATGACATATAATATTTTTTTTCTTATGTTTGTATTAGTGCAAACGCCTTCTACGCAGGAAAACACTATAAGTGACGAAGAAATGAAACAAATCGAGGCAGTTATAAGTCGTTGGATACTCGGGGACGTCAAAATATGCTTTCTCCAATGGATGAAGTAAGTTTGAAAAAATCATATACTTGTTATCATAGGCGTTAATACTAACAAAAGTTTTTCTCATGGATTTGGAAACTAAAGAAGATGTAATTAGCAAGGAAGGCAATGTTAATTCTTCATTCTGACAAAATTCCTAAAGATGTTACTCCACAAATGAGATACCTCGGTACCCGAATGTTTTCAACATTAAAGGTTAGTGAACCTCGACGTTTGTTAGATTTAATGCACATTTTACTGTTATTTAATATTAACTTAAATTTTTCTTTTCTTTTGCAGGAGTACAGGGACAAATACTTCGAGAAAAATCCATAATTTGCAGAATTAGCAAATATCTAGGTTATGCAAGTTTGCATCTTGCTGGTATATAAACGTGATCACATCAAGAAGAATAATAAATGGCAAAATATTTCAATATTTAGTTTGCAAGTAGATTTTAAAAATTTGTCTTTTTAATGTTAAGTTACTTCTTTTCGCTTGTAAAACCTTTTAAATGGTGTTAATCCTATATACTGTTTGGTTTTACAAGAGTATATATGATTTACAAGAGTATATATGGTTTTAGAAAGTTTTAAAAGGTTTTTCAAGCTGTTTATAATGATATAAAATAGTACGACTTGCTTTTCTAAAAGGCTTTACAAGTTGTTTATAATGTTTTAGAAGAGTATATATGGTTTTTAGAAAGCTTTAAAAGGTTTTACAAGTTGTTTATAATGATATAAAACAGTATGACTTGCTTTTTTAAAAGGCTTTACAAATTGTTTATAATGTTTTAAAACAGTAAAATCTGGAAAAAAAATTGTTTGAAAATGAAGTTTACAACATAACAGACTGAAATATTTTATTAAAAAGAAGAAATACAAGTTGAGTTATTCAAGATTTGAAAAATAGATTTGAACTATTTAGGATCATATTTCAGTTTGCTCCCCCAGCGTATTTGTTTGTCATCTCTCTTGCCGTCTCTTCAAACCCTGCCCTATCGGTTTTGTAGAGGTTGGCAAGATTTTTATTGACCTGGTCCTCATCATCAATTTCTGGTTCCATCAACTTCTCCACTATTGTCTTGAAAAGCCAAATAATCGGCATTGGATGCCAATATGTGGACTTCAACACTCTTAGGTATATAGCACCTCTTTCTGATATGTTTGGGTGGAAAAATTTTGTTTTGAAACAAACCTGCATTAATAAGAAATTATATTTAAAAAACTATTGAGTGGCTGCAAAAAGAGGAGTCCTAATACACATGCTTGCTAAATAAAAGAGAGTATACTCAAAACAAATATCTTTGGGGGATTATTTGGGTAATCACACGGAAAGTAAATACTCATTTCAAACACTCCCCCTTCATATGGGGTGTTCACCGGTTCGATTAAAGTAGCCTCCCACTTGAAAATGCTGTCATCAACAATTACTAACAAAAAGGCAAACACACTCAATCTCTTTTATCCTTGACAGTAAAACAAAACTAATCTGAAGATGTAGGCGTTTACCTGCTGTGACATTTGTCGAATGATCCTTGTTCAAAGATTTCAAGGCATGCCTTAGATGGCTTGAAGAAAATTGCGACATTTCTGACGGATTGAAGGAAAAAGGTAATAGAAATTGAGGACTTTGAGAGATGGTTTTTACGTTTTTGTGAGACAAAGGTTTGATTTGTAAGTCAAGAGCAAAAACTATTTATAATACGCGAAGCATTGCTTTGGTTTACGAAAAGTACCCCTTCAACGCGTAATTATAACAGAAGTGGTACTTTTCGTAAACTAAAGCGACGCTTCACGTATTACCCCTTCAAACAATTACGGTTTTAAGAGCCTCTTTGCTGTTTCGAAATCTTACCCCTTCGCTGTTTCAAAAGCGACTCTTCGCGTAATACCCCTTCAATCGTCTTCCACAAAACAAACTTAAGCGATTCGAAATCAAAAGTGGAGCACTGTTTCTCTCTGGGCTTGGGGTAACCGCGAAAATCCTTTGTAGTATCTTGATTTATCTCCGTCGATGTTCGTAATAAACATTACTAATTGTGCCAATCAATTACGTTTTCATTTTACTGTTTGGTATCCTTTCAGAGGGTGGGCCAAAAAAACTAAATCCGAAAAGCCGAACAAAAGTAATGGATTGAGTGCCAATCAATTAAGGTTTTTAAAAGGTTTTACAACATTTTAAAAGGTTTTTAAATGGTTTTACAAAAGTATATATAATTTTTTAAAGAAATTTACAGTTTTTTAAATGATTTTAAACAGATTTACAAGAGTATATATGATTTACAAGAGTGTATATATGGTTTTAACAGGTTTTAAAAGGTTTTACAAGTTGTTTATAATGATTTAAAACAGTACGACTTGCTTTTGTAAAGGCATTACAAGTTGTTTATAATATTTTAAATCAGTAAAATCTGGAAAAAAAATCAAAGAAAATGGAGTTTACAACACCACAGACTGAAATATTTTATTAAAAAGAACAAATTCAAGTTGAATTAAAAGAGAGAGAGAGTTAGATAGCAGCTACACAACTAGATTTGTTGTGTCCACACTGACCACACCTACTGTATTTGTATTGTTTTGAATTTGTCTTAGCCTTTCCATGCTCCCATGAACTAGCTATTCTCTTTTTCTTTCGCCTGCCACTAGCTATACGAGTAGAAGGTGGCCGAATAGAAGTACTAACACTCTCTGGAACCTCCCAATACTCCATATCACCTACTGGGTGAATGCTCTCTGAATATCCTAAACGCCATCTGTAAAACAAAAAGAGGAAGATAAGACTTATAGAACTTTGATAAACCTTTGAAAAACCTTGTAAAACATTGAAAAACCTTTTTAAAACTACTTATAAACAACTTGTAAAACCTTTTAAAACATTGTAAAAACCTGTCGGATCCGTTACTTTAGCAACCTTTTCAAAACCCAATTAAAGAAGAGAGTTATAACCTTTCAGTGAAATGATAATCATCAACAAACATGTTTCATTGAGATTGACATGTTTGTCAGCAGCAGCAATTCCATGTGCACAAGGGAATTTGTCAATATCAAACATACAACATGTGCATTTCCTTGTGTCCAAATTCACCACATTCGTCTTTAAACCTGCTTTAACCTCGAAGACATTTTCATTTACTTGACAAACTTCAAGCCAGCAGGTAGTATTATTATAAGATGCATTCATCTTATTCCCAACATTTGGAGTAACAGCATATGGATGTCGACAGCTCTCCTCACGTCGTTCATTAAACCACCTAGTCAAAATAGACCTGATTGTCTCAAACAGGTAGACAATTGGATACTTGCGAGTCTCTTTTAACAAGGAGTTAATGGACTCGGCACAATTAGATGTCATGATGTTGTACCAGTTAGAAGGAGAATATGCACGTGACCATTTCCTAATATCAGCTTGCCAAAGATATTCTCCAAGTTCCGGATCACCATTGGAAATTTGACTGAACAAATAATCAAAATCATATTGAGTGTAAGCTCTTGAAGCATCATGAACAACTGGAAGAAGAGAAGCAGAAGCTCTAAATCGTTTTTTCAGGTTTTTTTGCAAGTGGAAAGTGCAGATCCCATGATGAGCATGTACATAATTTACTGAAAGCGCAGTTGCTATTGAAGAAGCCCGATCAAACACGAAAACTAGATCTTTTTCGTCAGGAATAATAGTCTTCAAACACCGCAAAAACCAATCCCATGATGCATCATTATCATAATCAACAACGGCAAAAGCAATAGGATATAACTGAAAATTACCATCCTGAGCTGATGCAGCAAGCAAAGTCCCTTTAAATTTTGATTTCACATTTTGATATCAAATGGACGCCAACAATAGAAATAACTTTTCTCATCAACTTAAAACCTCTAATTGATGCACCAAAAGCCAGAAAAGCGTATCTAAACTTATTATCATAATCAGCTTTGATGTAAGTGATAGTACATGGATTCTTCTTTTCTATCATGTGGAACCAACTCGGTAAAACCTCATAACTATCAGCAGGTAAACCCCTAGCAAGTTCTGATGCATGTTCTTGAGCTTTCCATGCTTTTGAGTACAAGACACCAACTCCATGGTCATTCCTAAAAATTTCCATGAGCTGTTTAGGTCTGAGAGGAAGCTTTCCTCCTGCAAAATGGTTACTAACCAAACCATCCAAAGTCCTTGCAGATGCTTGGCGATGATTAACATTCCTTAAAGCAGAGTCACAGTTGTGCTAACTAATACACTTTCGAACAACAAAGCTATATGATGCTTTAACCTTAGTTGCATGTAGCCTCCAACTACATTTTTCATTAATACAATGAAGAACATACCTCTTGTTGTCTGAATTAAAAGTATGAAACTCAAAACTATGCTTGACTGCATACATCCGCATCTGACTTCTCATTTCTGTTTTGTCTTTGAATAACTTCCCACAAAACAGTGAACCAACATCGATTAGACCAGTTGAGTGTGAAGAACCAGAGGTTGTCATGTTACAAGGAACACTCTCCACATATGGATTTGGTATTGGTTGAGCCTGAAAGTACAAATCAATGAATTTTTAAAAGATTTGTAAAGTATTTAAAAGGTTTTACAAGTGATTTCAAAGGATTTAATAAGGTTTACAACTGTTTTCAAAGGTTTTTTAAAATGTTCAAATGGATTTACCAAAGGTTTTAAAAGGGGTAATGTCATTGTAAGTTACCTGACTATGAGTAGCAGTAGCAGTAAAATCATCATCGGAGCTAGTATGTTGACTTGAATAAGCAACAGGAGAACAATAAAAACGAGGAACACTCTCGACATATGAATTTGGTATTGGTTGACCCTGAAAGTATAAGTATTTAAAAGGTTTTACAAGTGATTTCAAAGGATTTAATAAGGTTTACAACTGTTTTCAAAGATTTTTAAAAGGGGTTGAAAAGGCAATTAAAACATTTATGCCATTGTAAGTTACCTGAGTATGAGTAGCAGTAGAAACATCGATAGCATTCCCAACAAACAGATTTGAGCTAGTTTGATCCTGAAAGGAGATGTAAAGTATTTAAAATGTTTTACAAGTGTTTTCAAAGGATTTTATAAAGTTTTGTAAGCAAAAAATAATTAAAAATTATAAAGTAGAAAGTTACCTGAGTAACAGCAGTAACACTCTCAATAAAAGGAGTAGAGCTAGGTTGGCCCTGATAAAGAAACATTCGTCAAATCAGTTACTTTTCTAAAACAATATTAGAAAGAATAAGAGAATGAGTTTACTAAAAATACCTGCTCAACAGTCACACAAAAATCCTCAACAATAACACATAGATAAAGAACTCCTCCACTTTGCGCATATTTGAGTTTAAAAGCTTCAAGCTGCCTATCATTTCTAATAAAGATAGGAATACTACCTATGGTAGCAAACATAGCAGGCAATGTATATAACTAAGCTTTAAACATTGTGCATGAATATCAATGTCAAAATCTTCTAATAGGATCTTTACCAACTCACTAAATCTAGTATTCTCATCAATGTTAATCAAAGAAGCTCCCTTTTCATTATCCATCTCAAATTCCCAATGAATGTTGTTGTTCAACTTCCACAATCCACATAATAAATACAATTCAATCATTTGTACACCCAAACAAGTCCTGAGAAAACAAACCAATATCACGAATTACAAAACTACATTAAAAGAAGAGAGATCCCAACAACTATATCATAGAACAACAATAGATATCCAAAGATCTAATAAAGGACTTTATAATCACGAACAGATCTAAAGAACAAGTGCTTAAGACTTAAAAAAATTCTGACATCAAATTTGAAATCGAAACAACAATCTAATAGCTAACACAAAATTGAAATTGAAATCAAAATTAAAATTCAGAAAACAAGCTTACACGATGGGAGAAGAAGAGACGACGAAGTAAAAGAGAGGACTAAGACGACAGGAGAAGCAGTGACAACGGCGAATGAGAGATGCGACCGGAGAAGGAGAGATATGACCGGAGAAGGAGAGATACGACCGGAGAAGGAGTGATGCGACCGGAGAAGGATAGATGACGATGGAGAAGGATAGATGACGACGGAGAAGAAGAGACGAAGACGAATATGGTCGACGACGGAGACGGAGAAGGTCAAATAAGATTGTCGGTATAATTATAAAAAAAGGTCAAAATTGTCTTTACGAAATAAAAGAGGGGTAGAATTAAAAATGGCCACCAGAAGGGGCATTTTTAGAAAGGGGTATCAAAGAAGGGGCATTAGTAAGAAATTCTCTAGAATTAAAATCTAATTTTATTATCATGTAATGTACAAAGAAATTGTATTACAAGATGGAGTGTGGGAATTTTAATATTTTGAATACAACTTAAAATTTCACATATTTTTCTTACATTTGCATTAATAAGCAGGCCTAATCATGTTTGTAGTTTAAAATTTTAGTTTAACAAGATTAAGTTAATAAGTTCATAATCAACAAATATTATTGACAAAAATATCTAAGTAAATCATTTTAGAACAAATTACTCAGATGTTATAGAAAAGTAAGTGTAACATCCGCAAACTGAAATCCCGGTTTAGGGGATGCATCGGTCGATGCAAGGTTATTTTGTGAGGTTCGAGTTTAAGTTAAACGCTGTGTTTTGGGTTAGGAAAACCCTTAGGTCGTGTTTAAAAGGGAGTTTTGTCGTCATTAGGCGAGTATAGCCGTTTCTGGAAAAAAATTAGGAAGAGAGAAAAGGAGTTATTGCTGTTCTTGAGGTTTTTGGGAGATTTGAGCAGGTTTCTGCATAGATCTGTAGCTGGGATCGTTGTAGGAACTTCCTAGAAGCGTAGTTGTAATACCCCGTACTAAATCTAAAAATATACGGGAAGGACGCGAACAAGACTTTTCGACCAAGGAGGGAAATAAACCAAAGGAGTAAAAGATTGGTTAAAAACCAAAGGAACAACGATGATTGAAGCTCAGTAGAAGGAATCCAGAGCACTTGTCCCGACAGATTATTACTCAGAAAAATAATGTGACTGCGTCTTTTGCAGTAAGATAGCCGAACGACCTAGCCGAGAAGAAATTGTTGAAGAAGAGAATTTCTAAGAAAGAATAGAGTCAATCAGTAGCCAAGAGGGCTGACATCAAAAAACTCTGCAAAGATTATTTAAGGATCAGCGCTAAGGTTCAACAGGAGCCGATAGCCGTTTAGCGAGAGACGCTATTTTTCCGGTAATTAGTCCAGCGACTAAGAATCAGTTTGGTAGGAAGAAATGAAGCATTCAGTGGGCTAAGGCATATGATTAAATCAGAAAAGACGCTTGAAAGGTTTTAGTCAAGAAGAATTAGTCAGTTTTCAGATTTCCAGAGAATTGACCCAGAAGCTACTCAGAAGAGCGCTAAGGAGCAGAATTAGAATTTTGTGCTAAGGTCAAGCATAAAATAAATTAAGAGGACCTTGAAGAAGTTGAGGATGCTATAGCAAGAAGTAGAAAATCAAGTTGAAGCTTAGAATAATTTTCTTTTAGAAAATCAAGTAGCTAGAGGCTCTTTTAGCCGATCACCGAAAGGAAAAGTGAAACGGTTAAATTTATTTGAGCTTGAGGATTCTAGGGAAGCTTAAGGATGATAAAATAGGGTATTTTATCTTGAAAAATCAGAGTTTTCTTGGAGGAATTATATTTAGGGCAATGTCACATAAAACTGGTCGAAACGGGATATTTTCAGCGAGAAACGGTTAACGGTTTGTGAGAGTGGGACTTGGAATCAGTTGGGAGAGTTTGATTGGTCAATAAGAGACCAATTGGTTTGTTCTTAGCCAATAAAATAGGATGAGGGCGTGGTTGAGCTGTAATGCCATGTGTTGGCATAGGAATTAGATAAGTATGGTCAAAAACGGAATGGCGAGATGTGATTGGCCGAGAACTGAACGAAAAACACTTGTTTAGGTGACTAATGAACCTCATCACCGACCCTAGATGAGCATAAATACCCACCCATCGTTCATTAGCTTAAGTAAACCCAAAATTTACCTAAAACCTTAGTTAAAGTTCTTTGTTTGTTCTTGGAGATAAGGGAAGTCTCCAAGTAGCTCAAGGAGTTTTCAAAGAAGGATAGCAAGGTTGTAGGTAAGTAGCCTAGTCTTAGTTCAGTTTCCTTTCTAGCTTTTATTTTTAGATCCTAGCCTAAGCGGATTTTGATGATGCGAAATCCAGAGCTTTCGAGTTCGCGCGGATCTAGCTAGTCGGAGACGTGAACGAAGCCAAGTTTCAGCTTAAACCTGTGAGTACCGAACACATGTGAAGTAGCACATGTCTAGGATTTATTTCCTTAATTTCTGTGAGGTTAAGTTCGGTTTTTGTTTGCTTGTGTGGTTGCTGTGTTTATTATCGTAATTTCTTAGGGTATGTGTTGCATGTTAGGGTCATGTTCTATTTTGGTATAGTTCAGGATCATTATTGTGTGTTTAGTTTGATGTGGTTATTATTGTGAGATTTGTTTGTTGTGAGTATTTTAGATGTTAGTATAATCGGTTATGCTATCGTTATAGCCGTTATGCTGCTCGTTTCTTGCGAGTCAATAATTGGTAGTTATTGACGAGCTTGAGTTGCTTTGTTTGATGTTGTGTTTTATTTGTTATTTATTAGGATAGGAAGCATTTTAGTTTGTTGTGTGTTGTTGTGTTAGTCTTGCTTGTGCATGGCTAATGTTTGTTTGATTGATTGTTAGTTTATGTTGCAAGTATTCTTAGTTTTTAGAGATACTTGTATTTTTTGGGTTAAGTCATTAGTCTTGTTAAGACTTGCTAAGGCGATAACGTGATTGTCCCAATGGCACGGAGTGGTTAGCTACCAACGAGCACTACTTGACGAAGTAGTAAATTTTACCGTAAGGGAATAGGTCCCTTATACACGGTTTTAGGAAAGGGATGTGATCCTTCTAGCCTTTTTGGCTAAGGGTCGGGGAAGCATTGCCTGGTGGGAAATCCATATCGTAGAAGATTAAAGACCTTAAGGCAAAGTGGAAAAGTTTATTAGTATCATACAAGTGGTAATGTGAGTCGTTGTGCAGGTACTTTGTATTTGAGTACTTTAGCTTCTTTAAGCATTTGTTTGATTGCGTGATTCTATGATTTATCTTAATGCATGCGTTGCTTGCATTAGTTGCTTGTTTGTTGATAGAGTCCTAGTTGGGGTGTTGTTTAGAGGGTAGTGATATGCTCAAATTTACCCTATAGCTACTCTCTCAAATTAAGAGATCAATTGTAGTACTTAGGGATCGTATCCACAAGGACTCTAGATCACACAATAGATTTAATAATCTTTTAATTATGCTAAACAGAAATATTAATTTAAAAGCAATGCAAAAACAGAATTCAAAAGTGTTGTAAATTCAGGAATTAAAAACGCTAGGCCTAGGGAATTTCTCAGGAATTTATGAAATATTAAATCAATCAAGAAATTATGATTCAAGCAATTAAGATCAGATCTAGAACTCTAAACTCTTTTGTAAAATAAATCAGTTCTCACTGCAAATATTATCTAAATTTAAAACCAGAAAATCCAAATCTCTTTGCAAAATTCTAGGTAATAAATTAGCTTTAAAAACAAGTTTAGATTGTTCAAAAAATCACTAAATCAAATCTCTTTGCATAAAGTAATTTTGCTCATCAAAAGGTTTTATCAGGAAAATCAATTATATTCTCATATCAATTTATTTTCCTAGGTATTAATTCTAGGTTATCAATCAAGAATTAATATGAAGAACAACCTAAGATAAAGATCTAGAAAGATAAAGAATCCTAAAAATAACAGATCTAATAAATCATAAAAAACCCTATGAAAAGCCTTTAACCTAACAAGAGATCTACTCAGACATAACTGCAAGAACACAAATCATGAATAAAATAGATAGCATTAAGAGATAAAAAGAAGTAGAAAAGGAGTTCTGAATCTTCTCTGGAAGGAGTCTTGATTCTTCTCTCCAAAATCTCTCTAAATTTCTCAGGGATTTCTCTCTCAAAAGGTTGCAGGAAAAATAAAGGTTAGGTCTAAACAATGACTATAAAAATCCTATATATATTCCTAAAACACGTCCAGGGACTAATGATGCAAATATGGAAACTTTGGGGCAGTTTTGTAAATTTTCAAAACTTGTGAGAAAACTTCCGATTCTTCTTGTGGCTCTGCATCGATCGACACCATCACTTGCATCGACCGATGCAAGTCTCTGAACTTGTCTCCCAACTTCATAGCTTAGCCCCAATGCTTGATTAAGCTCCAAATCTTCCTATTTAGCTATGTTAAGCTCTCATCCATGCTAAATCCTATAAAGACTCAAAAGACTCTAAAAATACCAAAAAGACTCTACAAATAAGACTTATATCATGGCTAAAAACACCTAAAAACCATGATATATCAGTTAGTTAGGCGGACTCACATGAGTAATCTTAGACTCACATGAGTAATCTTAGATTACTCATGATGCTACCTTTTGTTTTTGTAGGTATTCCTTTTAGGTAAACCCCTAGCTGCCGCGGTGATCATAGGCTGCCCAGTTGGGGAAACACATTCGTTTACCTTTTGATTCTGTTATTTCTTCTGTTTCTGAACCTTTTGAAATAATTCATTCTGATGTCTGGACCTCACCGGTTTCCAGCATCACGGGTTTCAAAAGTTATGTTATTTACATTGATCAATTTACTCATTTTCTTTGGGTTTTTCCTTTACGTAAAAAATCTGATGTCTTCTCTACATTTTTACAATTCATGGCTTATGTCTCTAATCAATTTGGCCGCAGCATAAAAGCATTGCAATGCGACAATGGTGGTGAATATCAAAACAACACTTTCCTCTCCCATCTCCCACAACATGGCATCGTTCCTCGCTTATCTTGCCCTCATACTTCCCAACAAAATGGCAAAGCAGAGCGTACGCTCCGAACACTTAACAATTGAGTTCGTTCTCTGCTTTTCCAAGCGTCCATGCCACCTTCCTATTGGGTAGAAGCCCTCATGACGGCTACTCACCTCTTCAATATCCTCCCCTCATCCTCCATCAACAATGACACACCTTATACCAAGCTTTTTCGCAAGCCCACCGCCTACACTCACCTTCGAGTCTTCGGTTGCTTATGCTATCCCAATCTCCTTCCCATCACATCACACAAATTAGCTCCTCGTTCCACCGCATGTGTCTTCCTTGGATATCCTACCAATCACAAAGGATACCGATGTCTTGATCTTCAAACTCGCAAGGTAATAATTTCCCGTCATGTTACCTTTGCTGAGTCTATTTTTCCTTTCTCCCAAATAACACAAACTCCTCCCTCCGTCACCCCCACAAATGTGCCTATCTCACCATCGCCTCTCCTTCGTCCCCTCTATACACCGCCAGTCAAAAACACAGCACCTCCGCAGCCACCCACTCCGACGGAACCGGTACCTCCGCCGGCTCCGCCAGTTGCTGCTCGACCTCCACCTGCGACGTCGCACCCTATGGTGACACGTAGTAAACGAGGCATCTCCAAGCCAAGACAACCCCTTTCTCTTCATACCACCGTTCTTTCTCCCCTACCTTCATCTCACCTAAAAGCTCTAGAGGATCCTAACTGGAATCCAGCCATGCATGAGGAATATAACGCTCAAATTAAAAAGAGGGCGTGGGATCTAGTACCACGGCCTAAAAACACTAATATTGTGCGTTCTATGTGGCTTTTTACGCATAAGTTTGGTGCAGATGGCAATCTTTCCATGTACAAGGCCCGCTTAGTCGCAAATGGGAAATCACAGGAAGTCGGTGTGGACTGCGATAAGACATTCAGTCCGGTCGTGAAGCCAGCTACTATCCGCCTGGTTCTTGATCTATCTCTCTCGCGGCAGTGGCCGGTACACCAACTTGATGTCAAAAATGCCTTCCTCAATGGCAATCTTGATGAAACGGTCTATATGCATCAGCCACCGGGCTTCCGCGATTCCGACAAACCTGACCACGTCTGTCTACTACGACGCTCCCTCTACTCTCAAACAAGCTCCGCGCGCATGGAATCACCGGTTCGCAGAGTATGCTCGTCGGATCGGTTTTAAACAAAGCAAAGGCGACCAATCACTATTTGTGTACAACCACGCCGACAGCATGGCCTATCTCCTTCTTTATGTAGATGACATTGGTCTCACCGCATCTTCAACGGAGCTGCTCAACCGCATTGTCTCCTTGCTTAGCAACGAATTCGAAATGACAGATCTTGGAGAGCTCCATTATTTTCTAGGCATCGCCATCACGCGAAACGCATCTGTCTCTTCCTCAACCAACGAAACTACGCAGCTGATATACTCCATCGTGCCAACATGACTCATTGTAACCCCTGCACCACACCGGCCGACACACGCACTAAACTCGCTGTCGGGGCTGGTCCGCCCGTTGCTAATCCGACCCTTTACCGAAGTCTTGCTGGTGCTCTTCAATATTTGACATTTACAAGACCGGACATCTCCTTCGCAGTTCAACAAGTCTGCTTGTTTATGCATGATCCTCGTGACATTCATTACAAGGCTCTCAAACGGATACTAAGGTACGTTAAAGGTACACTCGATTTTGGTTTGCAGCTATACCCAACTAAGACTTCCGGACTAGTAGCATATACGGACGCCAACTGGGCAGGTTGTCCTTCCACACGACGCTCAACCTCTGGTTATTGCATCTTCCACGGTGACAACCTCATTTCATGGTCCGCAAAGCGTCAACACACTGTCTCATGGTCCAGTGCAGAAGCCGAGTACAGAGGCGTCGCCAATGTTGTGGCAGAAACAACCTGGCTCCGGAACATTCTTCTTGAACTACATTGTCCCTTGACAACAGCCACCTTAGTCTACTGTGACAACGTCAGCGCGGTGTACCTCTCTACTAACCTTGTTCAACATCAACGCACTAAGCATGTCGAGATCGATTTGCACTTCGTTCGTGAATGTATTGCTCTTGGTACCGTACAAGTCCTCCATGTCCCATCGTCGCACCAGTACGCGGACATCTTTACAAAAGGCCTTCCAACACCATTGTTCACCGCTTTTCGTACAGTCTCGGCGTCATACCGACCAACGCTTCAACTGCGGGGGAGTGATAGACAAGGGAATATGAAATATTCTGTTTCCATATTTGTATAGATATTACTTGCACGTCATTCATACACTCTTGTATATATTGATGACACAATGTAATGAGAAAGGGGAATCGAGTCTTGCTTTGTAACAAACACCTCCTCATACTATTAGGACATCAATGTTAGAATATACAGTTTTTGACTCTAATATACTCATGAAAACAAAAACAAAAGGTTCACCTATAGACGGCAACCTGCAAAAATTAGCCTCATCGACGGAGAACCGGAGATGCTTATCCCAAGCCCGATCCAGAGCTCGAGGATGGTAAGGGCCTTCTCACATATGGATGGTTCAACAGCTCAGCTGCAGTTGGCCGCTCTTCCGGTTTCACTTTGAGACACTTGAGTATGAAATGTCGAGCGTCTAACGATAGAGTATCAGGTATTTCTGGAAGCGTACCCGTTGCAATCTTATACGCGGCATAAACCTGCGTGTTTGAACAACTAATAAGATAATAATAAGATAAATGTCCAAATTCCCACTATGTCAACATATATCTACTAACTGAAGGTGCAAAACAAAGTCACTTGTTGAGACTGAACCAAATGCTTTGTCCATGTTTTTTTTAATAGAAGTACAAATTTACAAAATGTTCGTATATATTTTCAGTTGGTGATTTTTATGGGATTCCCTACTTATATGAAGAACGTTTGAAAATCTTGAAAGACTTACAGGTTCATAATCGGAATAGGGAACCTGACCAGTCAACATTTCAAGCACAGTGCACCCGAGGCTCCATATATCAGCTGGACTTCCGTAGCCATCACTATGCGTCGGGTTAAGAACCTGATGAAATTATTATGTTATTTAGAAACAATTGTACAAGTAAGCCTAACGTACAATGAAAGTGAAATACATATACATGTCATTTACGTATAATTACTACTTACATTACGGTTATAAACTCAAATAAATAACATTTAAAACTAGTTCCAGATTAGTCAAAGACCTGAAGGAATCATAACTGGGGGTTATTGAGCTTATCAAGCCTACATCAGTATTTATGAGGGAACATATTTGAGTAACTGTATTCAACATTTCTTTNATGGTAAGGGCCTTCTCACATATGGATGGTTCAACAGCTCAGCTGCAGTTGGCCGCTCTTCCGGTTTCACTTTGAGACACTTGAGTATGAAATGTCGAGCGTCTAACGATAGAGTATCAGGTATTTCTGGAAGCGTACCCGTTGCAATCTTATACGCGGCATAAACCTGCGTGTTTGAACAACTAATAAGATAATAATAAGATAAATGTCCAAATTCCCACTATGTCAACATATATCTACTAACTGAAGGTGCAAAACAAAGTCACTTGTTGAGACTGAAC
This sequence comes from Camelina sativa, assembly GCF_000633955.1. Lineage (NCBI taxonomy): Eukaryota > Viridiplantae > Streptophyta > Magnoliopsida > Brassicales > Brassicaceae > Camelina > Camelina sativa. The sequence goes on along the minus strand of NC_025692.1, from coordinate 18,876,752 downwards.
CAAATGCTTTGTCCATGTTTTTTTTAATAGAAGTACAAATTTACAAAATGTTCGTATATATTTTCAGTTGGTGATTTTTATGGGATTCCCTACTTATATGAAGAACGTTTGAAAATCTTGAAAGACTTACAGGTTCATAATCGGAATAGGGAACCTGACCAGTCAACATTTCAAGCACAGTGCACCCGAGGCTCCATATATCAGCTGGACTTCCGTAGCCATCACTATGCGTCGGGTTAAGAACCTGATGAAATTATTATGTTATTTAGAAACAATTGTACAAGTAAGCCTAACGTACAATGAAAGTGAAATACATATACATGTCATTTACGTATAATTACTACTTACATTACGGTTATAAACTCAAATAAATAACATTTAAAACTAGTTCCAGATTAGTCAAAGACCTGAAGGAATCATAACTGGGGGTTATTGAGCTTATCAAGCCTACATCAGTATTTATGAGGGAACATATTTGAGTAACTGTATTCAACATTTCTTTTATGATATGTATGTCTTTCCTTGTATTTACAATTAAAACAGTGGGAAGGATCTTAAAATATATAATTACCTCTGGAGCCATCCACAATGGAGTTCCCCTGTGGGACTTAATGTCGATTACCTAAATAACAAAATGTCACAGGTACTAAGTAAGGGGAATAAGCGATGTACCAGGTTATTACTTCAGAGCAAATACGACTAAACATTGATTAATGGAAAAAGAACCTTAGCCAATCCAAAATCTGCAAGTTTAACTGCTCCATTAGCGTCCACCAATACATTTGCACATTTGATGTCCCTTTGTATCATCAATTAGAAATGTAAGCGACCGAGAAAATACAGGAAATCAAAGGCTTGGTAAAGACATGGACGAAAGCTATCAAAACAGAGGTTACTAGTCTAACCTGTGTATAACACCTCTATCGTGGAGATATTTCAAACCATCAAGAATCTGTCTTGTGTACAAGGAAACTACAGAGTCTTTAAGCTGGTATCTTTGGTAGAGTTTTTGAAAGGATCCTTGGGTTACTAGTTCAAGAAAGATGTAAAAATTCGACTCGTCCTGCAAACAGCAAAATGCGTTTATGTTTTATGAGTCAGCTGCAACTGAAAAACAGGAAAGCCAGAAATCATACCTTAGCTGTGCCACGATATCGCACTATATTCTGATGCTGAAGCTGACTAAGTAGTGCAATCCCCTATTTATAAAATAGAAAATGTGGTAAAAGTAAGGAGGATTAGCAAACTGTTTCTAACAGATCAAGGACACAATATTACATATATTAAAATAAGATGCCGGTAGCAGGACACCAAGTATATCTCACCCCCTCGAGTTGTTGAATGCATTCTTGTGTCCGACTTCCCTGATCAAGTAGCGATAGCGAAACTTCCTTGACAGCAAAGATGTCCCCATCTCTACATTTAACATAAACATCCATCAAAAAGCATCTTGGTCAGCATCACCCAAAGACACAAGGAAAACTCGCTTTGTTAGTATAACTTTGCGCAGCATTTGTGAATTAAGTATCTGACTTTAAGTTTATCAAACATTAGCAACAAGTAAGACTTACCCTGAAATGCCTTCATACACGGAGCCCAATGATCCTTGTCCCAGAAGTTGACCTTTCTGCCAAGAGGTGATGATAGATCCTTCGGAGGCGTAAACAGACGACGTGTTGGATACTGTCATTGAGGAGTCACCCTTGTTTGTAGTGAATGAGCATCCCTCTGTATCCCTCAACTGGATAAACATAGCTTCCGTTTCTTCCGCTTCCACTTTCTCTTCCATGGCTTTCTCTTCATCACTTGGAGCGAAATGCGTAAGGAAATCCCAAGATGATCCTCGAAGAATGGGAGGTCGTTTCATTGCTATAGGGGGATTAAGTACTGGTGGTCTAACCCCCTTAATGCCACGCCTATTCTCTCTCGGACCACCAACAACTACTTCCTCATCTGCCGGAGTACCTAAATTATCCATCTTATTCGACTCGGGAGGCATCAACTCTGTAAAACTGGCATTGGGATTGGTAACAATTGGGAATTTTAAGAGGTTCCTGGAGTCTAAGAATCTCAGCTCTTCAAGAGCAGTCAGATATGATATGGAGGAGGGTAGCTCTTTAATGGCTGTCCTGCTTACATCCAAAAACCTTAAGCATTTCATCCTTCTCGACAAGTCTGGAAACCGCTCCAGGCTTGTGCAGCCTGACAGATTTAGAGTTTCAAGATGCTTTAATTTGCAGATGCTTGTTGGAAGTTTCTTTAGATGTCTGCTGTTTTCCAGGTCCAGTTTTTCAAGCAATACCAGGTTCTTAATGGATGACGGAATTTCTTTTATCATAGTTCCACCCATGTACAGTTCTCTCACATTTGGTGAAATCTCCGGGAAATTCTCTAGCTTTATGCAGCCAGAAAGATTAAGAACCTTGAGAGATTCTAAACGAAGCATAGATGGAACACTCTCCAGCTTCTAGCAGTCTTTAAGATTTAGAAAAACAAGCTTCGTGAGATAAGAGATGGACTGGCTAATGCTCAACAAGCTGTTGCAGCCTTCAAGATCAAGTAGCTCAAGATTTGGCGCACTTGAAAGTCTTGGGATTTTAGTTAACTCGTAGGAGTAGCTAAGTGTCATTCTTTTAAGCTTTTCCAGACTCTGCAAAAGAGAGAAAAAAATCATCAACACTTAATGGGTTACTATATTTTTGACTAAATTGGTAGTACAAAATCTTGAATCTTGCCTTTTTTCCTTTCCAAAGTTTCTTTGTACAACTACTTGACAAGTTAAGCTCTACAAGGTTCTCTGGATTAAAACTCTTCGGCAAGGAGCTTAAAGGATAATGTTCCCAATGGAGAAGCCTTAGCTTGCTTGGCAAATATTCAAGACCTTGAGGAAAATATACTCCATGCTTCTCTTCCACTTTGGAGCAATACAATTTCAACAGTCGAAGGTTACACATCTTCTCGAACACATTGGGAGTTGCATCAAATGTAAGATTCAACATGTCTAGGAAAATGCCCTCAATAGCTGATGTGCCCTGAAAACAAAGAGAACAAAAATTCAGCCATAATTTAGCCCGAATATACTTACAAGACTACATAATAGAGGGACTAAGATGACTTTGACTTACAGTGTCATTTATGAATACATCCCTGATATCTTCCACATTCCACAACCTGCTGCGGTCTCCTGGCCTGTCAGCTGATTCTTGGCGAACAATTTCTCGACCAGTTGCCTGGATAAAACCGAGCATGTCCACCAAGTTATGTTGTGATATTGTTAACAGTGATTTGTCAACAAGGCCTTTAAATCCGACATGTGCGGAGAAACCACAGCCATCCAACAACATTGCGACATTGTCTTTATCCATCCTATTAAAGAAACATGCAATGTCCAAAAATATACTCATTTCGTTGTCATCAAGCCCACAACAGCTTCTTTCATATATACCTGGAATGTGAATGGGAGATATATTCTGAACTTCTTGTGAATATCTATTCCATTCTACATCAATACTGCTCAAGAACTGAAGAACCTGCGGATTTCCATTCGAAAATTTGACCAGCTCAAGTGACATTGTCTTGTAAACCTCAGGTAACAAAACAAACTGAGATATCTCATGATTGAGAAGTAGTAGAGAGTTAGGAATATCTAATGGCTTGACCTCATAGACATGATCGATTTTACATAGTACGAAAACACGTCTATTTCTGGAGGTCATAATAAGTCTGCTTCCTGGACCAAAATAGTTAAGCTTCCCAAGAAAGGTTTCAACATCTTTGTAATCATTCACATCATCGAGAATAACAAAGACCCTTTTACGCTGAAGCCGATTCCTCAAGAAACTTGTTTTAATGTCGGATATTCGAATAATATGAGGTTCAATCTCTAAAACTTTAGACAAAAAATCCTCTCTCACAGCATCGTGACCTTTTACTTCAACTTGTTTGTGAAGGTCCTTAAGGAAGACACAAGTCTCATATTGGACAGAGATTCTACGAAAGATCTCTTCAGCAATGGTTGTTTTTCCTATACCAACCGCACCCCATATACCTATGCTGCGAACATCTAGAGACTCAATGCACATAAGTGACAAAATCTCCTCTACCTGCATATCCCTCCCAACCATGTTCACCTTATCACCATAACATAACACCTTTAAAGTATCTCTTACAATCTCATCTATAAGATTAGATTCAGACCTGCGAGATTTTAAGAATAAAGTAGACAAGACAAACATCAGAGGAAAGAGAAGATAGTATATTAAAGTTCTATAGCCTTATTTTGCCAAATAAAAATTCATGCAATTCTACATTTAGAACCCAGGGACCACGTACTTATCTGTCAATGTGTAGCCAGGCATCTGAGTTATTTCCTTCAACGCAGCCTGCCACCTTTTTGGCTCGTCTTGAAAAAAAAATATGTCATAATTCTTGCTGTTACAGACAAAATCATTTGGTGATAGTCTGTAAAAGATCGGATATATCATTAGATTATCTGTATGTTGGCGTTCAAGAATGTGTAAGAGGTTCGAAGGGACATATGTGCTTGTTAATAGTATGATCAAAACCCAACATTGTGGAATTGCATCCCCTTCATTAAGTTCTTCATAGACAGAAATCCCTCTCCGGCAGAGGGAAGCACGAAGATGGCTAATGAAATCATCGTTGCTTATATCTCCTCTTCCGTATCTGATTACGACATCATAGTGTTTAGAGGCGGAAAATGTAACAGAAGTGCTTGGAGGCCCAAAGAAATCACTTGTATCAGTTAATGCTTCATCTACAAACAAGCTCTGAGACCTTGGGAAGCCAACGCTTAAGTCAGCGTCTTGCAGATTCTTCGAGGACGTTGGTGGAAAACTTACAAAGTTCGCACTATTCTCTGCGATGACACTACCATGGCTTCTTGATTTAGCTGCTGGAAGGTCATGGTTATGTTTTCCTTCATATGTTGTCACTACAACTTTTGGATCTGTTGCTGCTCTCTCTACATGTTTCCTCATTCCACATCCCACTTTCGTGCACTTGAAATAACTCCTACAGACCAAAAAGAGAATATTAACAAGAATTTTTGGAGACACAAAGCTATATTGCTCGACGAGTTCCACCATTCAAAGAGTGTAATAGCAACCTCGGATAAGGGCTCCCTTTGACAACTTTCTGTCCATATTTGCGCCACCTAAATCCATCATCTATAAGATCAACTTCACTCAACGTTCGGACAGTAAATACAGGCTCTATCACGGTTCTATGTGAAGTAGCAGCAGCTGGTTCGCAATCCTCAACTTGTTTAATTCTGCACATTCGATGATCTATCCACTCAAAAAACCAAAAAGCCCAAAAAAAGAAATGGATTATTAATCATCAACAAAGTTTATAACTTTACCTTCTCTTGGTTTCAGGCTCATCTTCAGCAGTATCTCCACTATTGACTTCTTTACTGTCACTTGCTGCTTCCTGTTGCTTGTTGGAGCTGAACTGTGATGCTGCCAATCCAGAACTCCTGCGATTGTTATGTATCGAACCCCCACTTAGAGTTGTGGTGCTACCTTTTTTTGCATGCTTAGGAGGTTCGTGATTGTGAACACCTTTGTAGAGGATTTCTGTTACTTGACCATCAACAGATCTCTCAACCTTCTTCTTGACAAGGCATCCTGGATGTGTGCACTTGTAATAGCTTCGAGGAAACATTTCGCCTTTAGCACTCTTTTGCCCATACTTCCGCCAGTAATAGCCATCATCAACTCGATTTAGAGGCTCGATGCTAGTTATACCTGAGGTACTACTGTGAGCTAGTACTGAAGAATCTGGAGCTGGGGTAAGGATCTGAGGTTGACCGGATGGAAATGATTGAAACGCTGAGGAAGGAGGATACTCGCTTTGAGGTTGCATATTGACATGGGCTTGAATTCCTTGAACTGCTTGAGCTACAACTTGCTGATATGTCATTCCATATGTTCCCTGCAAATTGTTACATTCGGGTTAAATCAAGTGAAAACAAATCCGAGCACACATGTGTGGAACATGACGAAATAGGTATCGGGTTTACTACATTAGTATACACATACATACCTCGAACTTGTCAAGAAACTCAACAGGAGTCTCATCCTTGGGCGGAAGAGTTATTTGGTACCACCTAGGCAAGAAGATATTAAACCCCAAAAGCAAGTCGTCATGGTCCTTGAACAAATCTTTTACTCTTGCTATGATGCCATTGGTGTCATCTCTAGGAAACAACAATGAAACACACAAACAAAAATAACATTTCCTACTGTGAGAATAAATAAAAAGACCAAATAAAAATGGAAGAGAGAAGAAGAAGAGAGCATTTACCGGCTCTGATCATCATAGTCCTTCATGACTTCAAGGAAAGTGTCATATCTCTCTTTATCGTCTTGAAACGTATCCTTGACAGATTCAAGATAGGCTAAAGCACCTGTTGTTAGCCTTCCAATACTGCATCACAAAATATTAAAAAATAAAAAAAACATAAATTTATCTCCAAAACAAACCCAGCGCATGAAAATTCAAATCAGCCTGCAAATTCACGACCCAATCATCACCGGAACTAACCAAGGGGATGATACGGTGGACACCGACGGCGATTGGGAAACCATCAAACCGGTGGAGATCTTCCGCTTGAATCTCGCGTCAACATCACTACTCGAACTACTATTATTCCCTTCACCGGAACTTCCAACTCTCGGATAATAATCACTAGCTGCGTCGGCCGCTCCGGTAGACTCTTCCTTCTCCGACATCGATCCCCAAATTTATCAAAAAAAAAAACTGGAGAAGAGAATATTTAAAAATTTACCGTTAACCCACAGATCTATTTGTGACTTCTATTTTTTTCTTTTATTCCTCAAAAAAAAAAAAAAAAAAAAAAAAAANAATTGTTTTTATCAGAGAAGAAGCCACAAAGCCCCTTTGTTTGCTCACCGTTGACTTGAACTGGAAATATTGCATCAGAGCTTTTTGTTCTCCAATGGAACCATCATCTCCTCCTTCTTCTTCCTCTTCGGCAGAGTTCGATGTGTTTCTTAGTTTCAGAGGCTTCGACACGCGCAGCAACTTCACCGGCCATCTCCAAAAAGCGCTTCGCTTAAGAGGAATCGACTCCTTCATCGACGACAGGCTCCGTCGAGGAGACAATCTCACCGCGCTTTTCGATCGAATCGAGAGATCCAAGATCGCGATCATCGTCTTCTCCGCGAATTACGCTAACTCCGCGTGGTGCCTCCGTGAGCTAGTGAAGATCCTCGATTGCAGAAACAGAAACCAGCAGCTTGTTGTACCGATCTTCTACAAAGTTGACAAATCCGACGTCGAGAAGCAGAAGAAGAGTTTCGCTGTGCCGTTCAAGTTGCCGGAATTGACTTTTCCCGGTGTTACGCCTGAAGAGATCTCGTCGTAGAAAGCTGCTCTTGCCTCAGCATCTAACATTTCCGGTTATGTTGTCAAGGAGATTAGGTTAACTTTTATCACTCTGTTTCCTCTGCCTTTTATTTTCTTAGAGATGTTTTTTTGAAGTTTATTGTAATTGTGGTTTTATGTTGTTAGCACGTCTGAGGCTAAACTTGTGGATGAGATTGCTGTTGACACATTCAAGAAGCTGAATGATTTGGCTCCGAGTGGGAACGAAGGTCTCGTTGGGGTAGAGTCTCGTCTAAAGAATCTTGAAAAGCTGTTATCATGGGAGGATTTGGATTCTGTTCATATCATAGGCATTGTTGGAATGGTTGGGATTGGTAAAACGACTCTTGCTGATTGTTTGTATGGACGTATGCGTGGTCACTTCGACGGTAGCTGCTCTCTTACGAACATCCGAGAAAATTCAGGTCGAAGCGGGTTAGAATCTTTGCTGCAGAAACTGTTTTCCACTGTGTTAAATGATAGGGATCTTGAGATTGGAGCTCCTGGAAATGCACATGAGAGGTTTGAGCGCCGGCTTAAGAGCAAGAGGCTGCTTATCGTGCTTGATGATGTGAATGACGAAAAGCAGATCAGGTATCTTATGGGGCACTGCAAATGGTATCAAGGAGGAAGTAGAATTATCATTACTACTAGAGACTGTAAACTGGTGGAGACGATCAAAGGCCGGAAATATGTGCTCCCGAAATTGAATGATAGAGAAGCCTTGAAGCTCTTTAGCTTGAATGCGTTTAATGACTCTTGTCCTTCGAAAGGGTTTGAGTGTTTGACAAATATGGTTCTAGATTACGCTAAAGGTCACCCTTTGGCTCTTAAGGTAGTAGGATCTGATCTTTGCGAGAGGGATAATTTGTATTGGGAAGCTAAATTGGATAGACTGAAAAGTAGATCACATGGAGATATTTATGAAGTTTTGGAAACAAGCTATGAGGAGCTGAGCGTTGAGCAGAAGAACATATTTCTGGATATTGCATGTTTCTTTAGATCAGAAAATGTGGATTACGTGAAAAGCCTTCTCAGCAGTCATGGTGTGGATGTGTCTGGCGTGATTAAGGATCTTGTTGACAAATGTTTGATTACTCTTTCTGGTAATCGCATTGAGATGCATGACATGTTGCAGACGATGGGGAAAGAGATTAGTTTAAAAGCAGAAACAATAGGAATAAGAGAACCCTCTTACACTGAAGCCTACTCCTCAAGAAACATGTGTTAATGTCGGAATTCCGCATCAGAGATGGTTCGACCTCTAAGAGTTTAGACAAAAATTTCTCTCTAACTGTAACCTGCCCATTTTCTTATACTTGTTCATGAATGTCCTTCAGGAAGACGCAAGACTTGTAGTGGACAGAGATTCGGCGAAAGACTTTTTCAGCAATGGTCGTCTTTCCCATACCAGCTGTACCCCATATACCTATTTTGCGAACATCTGTGGACTCGATGCATAGTAGCGACAGGATCTCATCAAGTTGTGCATCAATCCCAATCATTTTGTCCTTATCACTGGAACATAGCTCCTTCAAAGCATCTCTAACAATCTCACCTATAAGTTCGGACTCAGATCTGCACCATTTCATAGATAATCAACATCAAGAAAGGAAAAATTAAAAATGATCATACTGAAGTTAGTTATAATACTAAAATGAGTGTAGACTAGAAAAGACTTTTAAACATAAACAAAAGAACATAAAAACACTACTCCAGCTTACGTACTCTTTTGTCAATATGTAGTCAGGCGCTTCCTTTAAAACATCACATATTGACCACATTCGCTTGTTTTGGAGGGAATATCTCTCAAGATTCGTCTTGTTACCGATTGAAGATTGTGATAGTCTGTACCACATCTGAGAAACGCCTCGTTCCTTTCTATTCAAAAATATTGAGTATTTAGAAGAGACATCACCGCTTCTTATGAATTCGATCATAACTCTATATTCTGGAACTACATCAAATTTGTCAAAGACTGAAATCTCTTTCTGGCAGAGGGAAGCATGAAGATGGCTAATGAAACTGCTGCTTACGTCCTTTTCATTGTATGAGATGAAGACATCACACTCAGACTCACGTGATGTGTCTGGAGGCAAAACGTTACTTTTATCAGAGGACTCACTTACGGAATCTCGTGGATTATGCTCAAAGATCTGTTTATCCACCTCGGTGAATCTAGTTACGTTTTCATAAGCGTCAAGCTTCAGTTTGTCAATAAGTTCCTGAAAATACACGCCGACAACAATGCTTATGTCGATAAAATTCCGAGACTGCAAAACTAAAACATAGGCAATTAGGGGAATTACGGACCTTTTGTTTAAAGGTCAACTCATTGGAGTTTAGTGTAGTGACCCCATCGAATGAAACTTCTTCTAATTCGTAAAAGTCATTGAAGAGAAAAAAGGCTCCCTGAGCTTGCACTTTGTATGCATAATACTTTTTCCCGTCCTCATGGCAACTCATTGCGTGGGATACAATCGTGTCCAATGTTTTCTTGGACACCAATGCTCCTAATATCTGAAAACGTATCCCAACAAAATAGAAGAGGTCGTCAAGGAACACTAAAAAGACTTGCACACTTCCATGCCAGGCTACATATCTATTATGGTTGAATTAGGCTATTCCATCGGCACTTTAGAAAAAGCCAAAAAATAAAGTCATTGTGTTTATAGGTTTTACCCGGTGGAAGGCGTCCGGATTCATCGCAATACAACGGCGAAGCTCTTGGACAGTATGGATCCCTTCTTCCGCCAAACGCGATGCTTCAACCCCATATTTGGGGATTCCCTCCAGCCTCCAAACCTCATC
>NC_025692.1:18837648-18866453 GCF_000633955.1 Camelina sativa | reverse complement strand
ATAGAAACTTTATAAACAATCCAAAACATGACATATGTCATAATCACGTTAATTGATGATCTATTTACACCTCAGAAGTATCACATTGTACCAAAACTATTTAGAACTATGACCTCGTNGGCGATATGGAGGGTGTGGCTTGTCAATCCCATAAGCTGCATCATCGAAAATTGTTACTTACAACCTAAACTGTACGGTTCAACATATGAAAACATTGGAACTTCTTCTCACATGAAGTTTCTCCTAGATGGTCTTCACACAAAGCAGTTTAGATTGCATTCAGATAACATACATGGAATACTTTGCCCAAGTATGATTGGTAAATGGTAACTACAGTTTTAACAATGTTAAAAAAGGAAGATGTCGTTTAGAATGAGTAAAATAAAGCGGTAAACAGTATGACTGGAACCATTGTTAAACAAAACAGTTTATTGGTTGGTGGCAGATTTACCTAATAAATCGAAATCACATAAAGTATTCCATGTATGTTATCTGACTGCAGTCTAAACAGTTCTCACATTTTCTTACTGGATCCTCAGTTTCTCACATCGAACGTTTGCTACTAAATTCATATCATCGGCATGGTTAACGTCTTCATGTAAACCAATGATTAGACAGTTAGATAAAATAGAAGCTTTCTTTGAATATAGATCATTCTTCTTTTTTCCCAAAAGATTCCAATTTAAAATATCACAAGATATGAATTCCAAGTGGAAAATTTTCAATTAACACTCTCATTTGCTTATATACCTATAATCTTAAGATATATCGCATAAAATATCTATATATATAACTAGATAAGGGTCCGCACGTTGTGCGGGTTTTAAAATTGTTGAAGAAAATAAATCCTAAATCTTAAACAATTTAAAAAAAAAAAAAAAAAAAAAAATTATTTTCTGAAGTAAATATTAAAATAATTTTAGTTAGAGAAAAAATCATATTTGTATTTAATTTCATAAATTTATTTATATTTTTATATTTTTAATATATTATAACAATTATTACAATAATCTAAAGCTAAATTATATCCCACCAAAACTTTTGTCAAATAATCATCATTACAAATATTATTATTGTCAAATTTCAAAAATGTTTCAAAATTAATTACAAAATATTTTACATACAAAGAATTCATCAAACCAACATATAATTAGTAGCCACATATAATTACGGTATCTTTTAATGTTCTTTATCACCACCTATAAAATGTCTTTTAAACAAATTAAACAACTTTTATATTGCTTTACTTTTATTTTGGCATGATTATAGTTCTTATAATTATTAAAATTGTTTTGTGACATAGTTTCTTTGACCATGAATTTTTTAACTCCAAAAATATTTTGGATGAACAACTGGTGAAAATTATCTACTCGATTACAATGATTTTATGACCAACCCAATAAAATTTAAGAAATTGAAACAAAGTTAATATAACATAATAAAAAGAAAAAATTGAAAATTATAATCATGATAGTATATATAAGTCTTAGATAATTCAAATATATAAAATAGAAACTTTATAAACCATCCAAAACATGACATATGTCATAATCACGTTAAAGGATCGATGACCTATTTACTCCTCAGAAGTATCACATTGTACCAAAACTATTTAGCACTATGACCTCGTCTCAAATATTATTGAATCGTAAGTTCTCAACTTATTTCTACCCGAATCAAAAGTTCTTATATATTTCTCTATATATCTTGGTTTAAACGGTTTACTAACCAAATTCGATAGAAAACCACATAAATTCCGTTTGAAACCAATTTTAGAATGATTTACTGTTCCAACTTCCAAAATTTCAAAATCGCTTCTCAATTACTTGATCAAGCAGCTCTTGTTTCAGTACTGGAATCATTGACATTATCTAGAAGAGAAAACTCTAGATTTTGATCAGAAACATCAACCACCGACTAATCTTCAAAACTTATAATGCTACTAACTATAGAATCACTTTTGGAACCTCCACCAGTGTTTCCATCCTCGATTAATTTAGCGGGCTTTATATATTTTAATTCCATTTTATTGCATCTGATAGTTTCCACTGAAGAACCCGCATAAATGAAAGACCCACAATAGATCAGTAAAATTATATCAGAAAAAAAAATCAAAGATCAAAGGTTTCGATATAAACATGTAAATTTATGTAGATCTATTGTTATTTTTTTAGATTTGTTATTCACTATTTATTGATTAATAATAACATACATGCTTAATGAATTATTATTTTGTTTATACATGTCAAAATCTAATTGAGAAAACATGTATAATATAATTACCGTACAATGGAATATATATTAGTTTTCTTACTTTTTCTTTTTGATTTAGGAATTTATATGTATTTATATATCTAAACATGTAAATTTTATGTAGATTTAATGTTATTATCTTAATTAGCTGTTTTGAAAATAATAATTTTTCGACACATGTCAAGATCTCATGTCAAGATCTCATCAGTATACTTGACACGTGTCACAATCCTGTTAATGGCTAACTTTAAAAACCCAACTTCTATCTTAACATTTTTGGAGTACATTTTTGTGTCATCCTTTCTTATCTCTGTATCCAAACAAGTCCCAACTAAATTCTCTACAATCCTTACAACCAAAAACAATAATTTCCTTATTTGATAATATTAATTTCCTAAAATCTATCTACCTAATTTAAAGCAATATATTAGATTAAAATATAATTCTCCTTTCACTTTTATTTAATCTTATATTTAATTATTTAAATTACTATTTAACACATTAAGTTAATAAAATTTTAGATTTTTTTTTAGTATATGATGTTATTTGAATTTTTATAAACAGATATTTTTAGAATTTTTGTAACCAAACAAGTATATTCAGATATAGATTATTTCACATTTGAATTATTTTAATATATAATGAATATCTATCTTAACCTTTTTATTAATTACTTGTGAGAACACACATATATAACAACATAACATTTATATTAAAACTTAAAGAAACTTGATCTATTTATAATATATTCAAAAGTTTTTTTTAAATAGTTATATAATAAGATAAGAGCATTTTTTTTAATTGGAAGTTAACACAAGAAACCTCAGATGATAACAGGAACCAAAAGGTGATACTCTGTCTCCCTGTAGTTTAAACGGCGAACGTACCAGATAGATTCCCACGTGTTGCAAGCGGCGATCCTGCATCTGTGAAGTAAGACGCCAGATTGATCCCCGAGTAGTCGTATTTGTTCAAAAAAGGATGTTCCTGAAATTTTTTTTGACCCAGAGGATGGTTTAACACTTGAATGGATAAAACAAAATCAGCAAAAGGGATTATTATACAACAATAGTTCATTTTTGATCCAGAAGATGCTTCAACGTTTGAATCGATAAAAAGATGCAAAAGAGATTTTATAACAAAAAAAAAAACCATTAGTTCCTTAGCATAGCTTCTGCTGTTCGGATCCTTCTGTAAACTGAAAGAGAGTGTAGTGTAGAATATATTAAGTCAGTCAGTACGCAATCCAAGTAAGAAAGCTGCTTTTGTTTTTTTGAGAAATTACCATGCGGAGATGAATGAAGATAACTCAAGGGAGAAACTTCCTGAAGGAAGAGCAGGTGGCGGTTGGTCAACGATGGCATTCATCAACTCGTAAACACTGGTCCATCTTCTCTTTTGATTTTGAGGTGCATAAGGAAACTTTCCTGTTGCACATTCGAGCACTACTAATCCCAAGCTCCATATATCACTTTTACGACCATACATGCTTCCAACAATTCTCTCTGGCTGCAAAAAGGAAAAATTAAAAATCTCAATTTTTAACCGCTGAGAAGGGTTTCAAACTAGTCAATGCTAAACAGACAAACAAGATACTTACAGACATATAATTGTAAGTCTCCACAAATGTGGTTGCTAAACCTGCTGTGTTTTTAATAACGGTACTCACACCAAAGTCAGTTATTTTGACTTCTCCTCTGTGGTTGATCAACAGCTTTGATGGTTTCAAGTCACGGTGGATGATATGCCTATCATGATGAAGATAGATCAGTCCTTGGGTCACCTCTATTATCAGATTCAAGAAATCACATCAATCGACCGATACAAGAAAGTATGGTATTTAGTATTTTCCGTGTTGCTTACTTGTCTAAAGATGGCAGAAAGATATGACTCAGGGATGGCTTTAACTGATTTGAGAAAGTCTGCTAGAGATCCTCCGTCCATGTACTCCATAATTAGTGAGATTGCTCCATTGTTGTTAAATGATTGGTACGAGGTAACAAGATATGGACATTGTGACGATTGAGTTATTTTCAACTCTTGTGCAATTGACTTGCGGATTTCTTCATCGACGTTAAGTTGAAAGACCTAATTATATAGCATAAGAGTCATGCGAGAAAGAGAAGAATAAAATAGAAAGTGCAGGGTGAAAAGGCAATTGAGGAAAACAGGAGAAACAGTAGCATATACCATTAGAAAAAGGCCCAGAACTATTTTAAATGGATTTAAAAAAGATTTATTATGCTCAGAACACATAAAAGAAGACCAAATTAGCTCATCATATACGACATAGAATCTGAGGATGGTTACCTTGGCGGCGAAATATTGGCGAGTCCATTTGTGTCGAACCAACTGAACAACACCACTGCTTCCTTTTGCAATGACTTCAACCATAACCAAATCCGACAAGCTCAGTTGACCATCAGCTGGCTTAATTGGAGAGACCTGAAAAACACAGTTGCAACAAAAACAGGTTACAAAAGTAATCAAGAAGACATGAGCTTGAAATGTGTAAATCCCTGAATTCTCTTTGTCCAAAAATACAGTAATGAACTTAAAAAAAGTTTCTAATTATGATCAGATCCACAAAACACATTACATTTTATGCATTCCAACTAACCTAAACTCAGCAAAATATTCATTCACAGTTACATATTTCGAAATTCAGTACCTAGAAAAAGAGAAAGAGAGGAAGACTTACAGCTTCAGGCTCCCATTGAGAGATGATCCGAATTCCATCCTTGTTAACTCGCAGATGTCCATCCTTAAACGTACCGCTCTTCGTCGTCCTACAGAGAGACCACAAAACCCTAAGTTCCCCCTCCACAAACACCAAAAACAAAACCAGAGACAGACATTTCCGCACATAAAAACACATCATCAAATCTATATCCATAGATCCATGAAGAAATAGATAAAAAAAAATATATATACAGGAACTTGGTGTTGGATTGCTCCCCAGCAGCTGGAATTGAGAGCTTGAGATTATCGCTAAATCCATCTTTCTTCATCGTCTACTTCGCTTCTTCAGAGTTTCAATTTCTTTTTTTCTTTCTGGGAAGCCATTAGTTTGACTTTATCTATTTAGGAATAGGAACCGACACAATTTGCGGTACAAATAAAAAAAACTCTTATCCCTAACAGAGTGTGTGAGCTTGGGATACATAGGTAATCTGTAGAGTATATTGATTCTGGATCCTAAGCTTTTTCACCGATGGAGTCTCCTCCTGCTTCCTCTGCAAAGTTCGATGTGTTTCTTAGTTTCAGAGGTTTCGACACACGAAACAACTTCACAGGCCATCTACAAGATAAGCTTTCCGGAAAGGGAATCGACGACAGGCTCCGCCGAGGGGACGACATCGCCGCGCTTTTCGATCGAATCGAGCAATCCAAGATTGCCATCATTGTCTTCTCGAAGAACTTCACAAACTCCGCGTGGTGCCTCCGAGAGCTTGTGAAAATCCTCCAGTGTAGGGACATAAACAAACAGGTGGTGATACCAATCTTCTACAAAATTGAAAAATCAGAGTTGTTGATGGTGGGAGACGAGCGTTTCACTGAGGACGAGTCTTCATCATGGAGAGAGAGCTGCGTTGACCACAGCTTTCAACATCTCTGGCTATGTTATCAATGAATCTAGGTAAAACTCCACTTGTCCACGGGTTAATAATGCTTTATTATTAAGTGAACTTTCACTATATATATGATTTGTTCTAAAACCAAGCTTCATCTTCTAGCACGTCCGAGGCTAAACTTGTGAACGAAAAGCTATTATCGTGCCATGAGTTGGGTTCTGTTCGTGTCATAGGGATAGTTGGCATGGCTGGGATTGGTAAAAGCGCCCTTGCTGATTGTTTGTACGGACGGTTGCGAGGTCAGTTCGATGGTAGCTGTTTTCTTTCAAAAATCAGTGAAAATCTAGGTCGAAGCGGGTTAGAATATTTGTTAGAGAAGCTCTTGTCTACATTGCTAAACGAAAGAAATCTGGAGATTGGAGCTCCTGAAACTGCACATGCGAAATTTGAGAGCCGTCTCAAGAGCAAGAAACTGCTTATTGTGCTTGATGATGTGAATCATGAGAAACAAGTAAGAGATCTTATGGGGCACCGTAATTGGTATCGAGGAGGAAGTAGAATCATCGTTACTACTAGAGACTGTAAACTGGTGGAGACGATCCAAGGCCGGAAATATTTGCTCCCGAAATTGAATGATAGAGAAGCCTTGAAGCTCTTTAGCTCGAATGCGTTTGGTGACACTGGCCCTCTAAAAGAGTTTCAGAGTTTGACAAATATGGTTCTTGATTATGCTAAAGGCCACCCTTTGGCTCTTAAGGTTTTAGGATCTGATCTTTGCCAGAAGGATAAACAGTTTTGGGAAGCTAGGTTGGAAATACTCAAAAGTAAATCTCATGGAGATATCTACGAAGTTCTTGAAACTAGTTTTGATGAACTTAGCATTGAGCAGAAAGATATCTTTCTTGATATTGCATGTTTCTTTCGATCAGAGAAGGTGGATTACGTGACAAGCCTTTTGTACAGTCGTGGAACGAATGTGTCTACCGTGATACAAGAACTCGTTGACAAATGTTTGATTACCCTTGTTGATAATCGCATCGAGATGCATGACATGTTGCAGACGATGGGAAAGGAGATTAGTACAAAACCAGAACCAATCGGAATAAGAGACTATAGGTGGATATCACAACATCGTCCGCAGCGCGATTGGCATCTCAGACTATGGGATTGTGAAGATATCTGTGACCAGCTGACAAAAGACATGGTACGTAGTGGCATATTCTTGGTGATATTATATAGTTTAAAATTTGATATTATTTTAGCATCTCGCTTTGAACTAACTACTGTATATCTACTACCACTTGATTGATAGGGTTCTAAAAAAATAAGAGGGATTTTTCTTGACACATCAAATCTAGGAGAAATGCGTCTAAGATCCAAAGCCTTCAACGGGATGTACAATCTCAAATACATAAAAATTTATGATTCTCGGTGTTCTCGTAGGTGTGAAGTGGATCATAAACTGTACTCTCGAAATGGGTTTGATTTCCTTCCTGATGAACTTACTTATCTACATTGGCATGGATGCCCTCTACAGAGTCTCCCTCAGAACTTTTACCCCAAGAACCTAGTCGACCTTAAGTTGCCATATAGTAAATTAGTAGAGATTTGGGGTGATGACAAGGTATGTATATTCATGTCTAGTTTCACCAGTCATTAGCTAAACTCTTGAATGCTGATTTCTATCAATGATTTGACTTCTGATTGGATCTTCTGTCACAGGATGCTAGAATGCTCAAATGGGTCGACCTCAGTCATTCGTTGGAACTACGCCGGTGTTTGGGTTTGGCAAATGCTCAAAATCTTGAAAGATTGAATCTGGAAGGATGTAAAAGTTTGGAAAAGTTGCCATCATCGATGAATTGTTTGGAAAAGCTTATTTACCTCAATCTCAGGGAATGCACAAGCCTTAGGAGTCTTCCAAAAGAAATAAAAAACCAATCCCTGCAAACTCTTATTCTCAGCGGCTGCTCCAGCTTAAAGAAATGTCCACTAATCTCAGAAAATGTTGAAGTTCTACTTTTAGATGGCACTGCTATAAAGACCCTTCCTGAATCCATTGAAACCTTAAGAAAACTTGTTTTGTTGAATTTGAGGAACTGCAAAAAGCTGAAGCGTCTTACTTCTGGTCTTTATAAGTTGAACTGTCTACGAGAGCTAATACTTTCAGGCTGCTCACAACTAGAGGTTTTTCCAGACATCAAGGAAGACATGGAGGCTTTGGAGATTTTTCTTCTAGATGATACAGCCATCACTGAGATGCCAAAGATGATGCATTTGAGCAATATCAAGACATTTTCGCTATGTGGAACAAGCAGTCAAGATTTTATTAGTATGTTCTTCATGTCACCAACATTGTGCTGTTCTCGGTTAACAGATCTTTACCTCTCAAGATGCAATCTCTACAAACTCCCAGATAATATTGGTGGTCTATCCTCTCTGCAGTCTTTATGTTTAAGCGGGAACAACATCGATAATCTGCCAGAGAGCTTCAACCAACTTCAGAATCTGAAATGGTTTGATTTAAAGTATTGCAAATTCCTCAAATCTATACCAGCCCTTCCTCAAAACCTGCAATATCTGGATGCACATGAGTGCGAGTCACTTGAAACTTTGACAAATCCATTGACACAGTTGAATGTGGGAGAGAGGATCCAGTCTATGTTCATATTTAGCAATTGTTACAAACTCAACAAAGAAGCACATGAGAGCCTTGTGGGTCATGCTCGAATCAAAAGTCAATTGATGGCTAATGCATCTGCCAAACGTTATTATAGGGTATTGTCTTTTTATCCTTCTATCTCCCTAGCTCTCACCATGAAAAGAAATAGAACAAAATCTTATTGTCGGTCTTTTGCAGGGATTCATCCCAGAGCCTCTGGTCGGAATCAGTTTTCCGGCAACTGATATACCTAGCTGGTTCTGCCACCAAAGATTGGACGCTCACTAGATATCCCATTGTCTCCGCATTGGTGTGACACTAACATTGTTGGATTTGCCTTATCTGTAGTTGTCTCATTCAAGGACTATGAAGACCGTGCGAAACGTTTGTCGGTAAAGTGTTGTGGCAGATTCGAGAACCAAGAGGGTTCCTTCACAAGATTTGATTTCACTGTCGCAGGCTGGAATGAGCCATGTGGATCGCTTAACCATGAACCAAGAAAGCTCACTTCTGATCACGTTTTCATGGGATACAATAGTTGCTTCCACGTTAAGAATCTCCATGCAGAAACTGAAAACTATTGCTACACGAAGGCTTCGTTCAAATTTTATGTGACGAATGATGAAACAAGGAAGAAGATGGAAACTTGTGAAGTTATAAAATGTGGGATGAGTTTAGTGTATGTTCATGAAGATGTTGATTGTATGTTGCTGAAACGAACGAAACTAGTTCAGTCAAGTTTGCAGACCGAACCAACCTATTCCTACGGTCTAGATGATGTTATGGATGATGTTAGACCCAAGAGAGGACTTCGCCAGTTTGCTGGTGGTGAAGAAACAGATTGTAAGAGAAAGAAGGAAGAGAAGATCACAGCGTAATAAAATCTAGGAAATAATAAATGCCTATTATATGTGTATCTTCTATCGAAAAATAAGGATTAGTTCATGATGATTATGTGTAGCATGATAATTAGGTGATTTCGTAAACAAAAGAATATGCAGACAAAGAAATTGATCCATGTCTTTAAATAAACCTGCTTCCCATAATCACTTTTTGTTATTCGATACAAAATTGAAGACATTGACCATGTCACTTTCATATCAAAGATGCTCAATTTAATATGCTACAGCCTACACACATCTGATTTCTCCAATGAGAATGAAATCTGAAGTAAGTCCCATAGTATTCCACTACTAAAAAGAAGATTTATGTGAAGAATATCAACAAATGAGTATATATAGATAAAAAAAAGCTAGCCAACATATACTAAAGATGTGTAATACCAAATGCAGAGTCAACACACCACCATTAACAGAGACATAAAGAGGACGTGCAAAACTAATTTAAAATACTCGCATCTTCTAAAATAATTAAGTAATTGTTATATTCAAGAACCCTGTATCTATTAGAAAAATCAACAATGACGAATATAACTTGATAAAAGATTAGCCACAATCCTAATGTAAAAGTAGACTTCACGTTAAATAAGAGAACAGAGTCCAAGTGCATTCACAGGAGGTCCAAAACATTGACAACGATAAAAATAATTAACTTATTAAATCTTGGCTTTACTTATGCAGCTAGAAAAAAAACTATTTTGGAACTTTAGGCGATACATGTCTACGTCTACGAAGCTTCATAGTTCATGCACTCAGTTAACGAATGCTCTAAAGATTTGCAAACCATGATATCAATCTAAAAAAAAGAAAATGAAAAGTTATAAAAGAGTCGCACGAAAACGAAACTAACGACAAACTACAAAAAAGGAAGCAAACAACTAATCGTCCTTTGTTATGGCCACGTGTATGGCAATAAAGCCACCACCTCTTATGTTTGATTGGTCCTGTACTCAACACAACTGGCTGAAAGTGAGAGATTTTACAAAACCGGTCTAATAATCAAATATTGTTTTTCAGTATAAAGTTAAAAACAATATATAATTCTTTCTTAACTTAGTATTTCAATTTAAATATTGTTTTTTTTTTAACTAAGCCAGTTAACTATAGTATAATTAGAAAAAAAAATAAACTATTCTTTTAAATAGTTGTCTTTCTTTAGTTATATATACCTTTAAATCAAAGATATTGGATTATTACACCCAAAATAATTTCAAAATAACATTATCCACACGCCTTTGCCGACATGATCCAGGTGTTTTTTTCAAACCAACTAATATTCTATTATTTTACGTCAACCGTGAGTTCAACCATTTTGTATATTTATATTATTTTTTCGTAAACTGAATAAAATAAAGCAAAAAAAAAAACCAATATAAATGGGAAAATAAATAAAATTAAAGAAAGGAACTTGCGTCAAGAAGGCTAGCCATGACACTTTAACAAACAAAAACTTTGGATTTTGTTTCTCTTTTCCTCAAAAAATCACACAAATCTTCTCTATTCGTTTCTCTCAATCCTTCCTTCTTCCTCAGGTTTCTGAGGATTCGTTTTGAGTTTTTCGTCATCACTGTGTTGTGTCCTCCCGTTCCTTCTCCGATAACCATCGGAGAATCGAGTCGTTCGTCTCTGTTTTCTAGGTTAGTACTACTACGTACTCGATGACTTATCACGAGGAAGACGATGCGGTTTCTGAAGTTCGGGCGAGAGTTGAAGATGATAGAGATGAGAAATCAGGGAATTACGTTAAACTTAGTGATGATGAGTTTGAAGAACATCGAGAAGAAGAAGATTCATCATCATCATCACCGTCCTCTTCTTCTTCTTCTTCTTCTTCTTCTTCTTCTTCTTCTTGTGGACAGAAACGATCTGTGTGGTTTTGGATCAAGCTTGGTTTTTTCTTCACGATTCTGACTGCTTTGTGTCTCGCTGGTTACAAATGGCTCGCTCCTTTAATCATGGATAAGGTTTGTTGTTCTATGTGTTTTGTCTTCTCAAAGTTTTGTTCTTTAATCAATTGGGTTTCAACATATGTAATTTCCCACAAGTTTGTAATGATGAAATTGAGGTTCCTTTATATGATTGGGGTTGTGCTGTGTTACCCTGCTATTAGCTCAGGATTAATGTGACTTGGAGTTGTGTACTTTCCTATTAGCTCAGGTTCCGAGTCCCCCAATTGCTCTGTAATGAAAGTTAAATCAGAATTGAGATTTTGTAGTTTGATGTTCTGTGGCTTTATTGTTGCCTGATTCTCTTAACAAATCCAGTTTGTAACATCTTTGGCTATGTTGCTAACAGTGGGGATTTATCAATTTGTCTTTGTTTTCAGGAGCTAATCCCACTTATAAAATGGGAGATGGAGACATTTACACACCCGGTGTGTGGTATTATTGTGTTTGCATCCGTGTCTTTATTCCCTGTGATACTTATTCCAACTACGCCATCAATGTGGGTGGCTGGGATTACATTTGGTTATGGCTATGGTCTTCTCCTTACTCTTCCAGCTGTAGCTATTGGTGTATCACTTCCTTACTTCATCAGCTATCTCTTCTGCAACAAAATTCAAGTATGTGTCTTTCTTAAGTACTCATGAGTAATTGGCTTCTTCATCAACATGATTGTTGAAAATGTATTATGTTGCCAGGGTTGGTTAGAAAAATATCCAGATCAAGCTGCAATGTTGAGAGCTGCTGGTGGAGGCAGTTGGTTTCACCAGTTTCGAGCTGTAACGTTAATACGGATTTCTCCATTCCCTTTTGCTCTTTATAACTATTGCGCTGTTGCAACTCGTGTGAAGTACGGTCCTTACATAGCTGGTTCCCTCGCGGGCATGGCGCCAGAGATTTTCGTCGCACTTTATACGTAAGTGTGGAATTGTCTTGCAATTTTGATGATAATGGAATCATTTGTTTTTAGCATGCTGATGATGTTGCTGTTTTGGTGTTTGTAGAGGGATTCTTATAAGGACACTGGCAGATGCATCCACTGTGGAACAAAAAGGCATCTCGATTCTTCAGATTGTTCTCAACATTATTGGTTTTGTAGCAACCGTTGTGACAACTATTCTCATCACTAAGTATGCGAAAAGACAGCTCGAAGTTATGAAGAAGGAGGAGGAAGCTTTGTTATTACAGTAATGGAGAGACAACAACCTTTTGTCTCTGCTTTTAGTCCCAAAGTACAGGTTTTGTCCAATATGTGAAAGAACTCTTGATTTTTGGGTCTCTGAGTTCTTCACTACTGTTTTTGGTTTGTTTACAAAGAAAAGGTAGAAAAGAAATTTATAAACCCAGCAAACTCTCTAACCTCTAATCTTAGTATATGTTTTTCTGGATCTTTTGCTTTTTGATGTTGGAAAATAATCAATTAACTGACCTTGTTGTTTATATAGTTGAAAACTTCAGATCATGTCTCATTCTACGTCCTCTCATGTAAAATAGTTGTTTATAGTTCTCATGTAAGACTTTCATAATTTATCCAAGCAAACCCTTTAACCAAAAAAAAAAGAAAAAATCTGAAGATTGGAAATTGTCTAATTGGTATGTACGTACAAGTCGTGTGAATGTGATGAGTGATCCATGATAATTGTATTAAAAATTATTTTGTAACTAGAATATGACCAGAATACGAAGTCGTTGTAATAGTGTTGACTGTTGATGTTATGTCAGTCTATCAGATCATCCAGATTCTATAGAATAATGTGCGTGTAAACGTAACAGTAGCAGAGAATGAGAGAGAACTGAAAACTTGCAGCTTCGAATATTATGGCCTAAATTGAGAAAAGGCCCAATGTTTTTGTCTTTTAGATTTCTTTTTATTAATTTGTTTCCAAATGCGTTCGGTGCAATAAGAAACCTTACCTATGATGCCCAATACTGCGCATGTGAGCCCAATTCAATAAACTACAGTAAACGATGAGTCAATCGATATGTTTAATTTTCACTTATGTAAAATATAATCAGTTAAAATATATATATGTATAGTAGCCAAACGTATACTGTACGTAGCCTATATATCCAATTTTCCCATAATTTATACAGGTTTTATATCGGTTACAATTTAAAATTGTTCATATTGGTGCATTTGAGCTCTTCCAACACAATAAACAGAGAAACAAATATGTTCAACCAACCACTCTCATCCCCAAGTAAATGTTGTCTTAATTCCCTTCAAAAAGTGCTTTTGGAACAAAACCCGAAATCCTTTTGACACAGTTTTGTCTAAAAAGTTTATATGTAAAGTTAAGCGTTTACATTTTGTCCTACCTATGAACCAGAAAATTAATTATTTGTCCTATTATCTTCAAAAAAATTCGTGGGTCTTTGGTGTCTATATATACTTTTCTTTTTAAAACTGTTAGACAAAAATAGTTGCCCAATTAGCAGTAAAAAATGATATGTCAAAACAACATAGTTTTCATTTTTTAATCAAAATAAGGCCATGAATGGCTGGTTTTTGACTCGTTTTTAGATTTTGGATTTTAGTTTTTATTTTTGTAAAACCTTGAATGGTATTTTGATTAGTTTTTGGTTTTTACGTATAATAATTATTTTAAAAATAGGAAAATAATAATTATAAATTTTTCTTAAAAATAAAAAAAATACAGTGATGCAAAAGAAAACGTAGGTTTATTGTATATGGAAAACACATTAATGCAAATTTAAGTAAATTAGAATAAATATATATTAGATTTTTTTTTTTTTTTTTTTTTTAAAGTCACGCTAAAATCCCACAAAATGTAGTTTTTTGATTTTATGAAAAAATTGGTAAAATCCACCAAAATCTGATTTTCCTAAATTCTAGAAAAGCTATTTTTTCATAATCGTGTATGACTTCAAAAGTAGGTGTTATCATAATCTAAAGCCAAAAACTGATGCAAAATCAGATGCCATTGAAGGCCTAAATATGCTTTATGACTGGGTACCACTGTCAACAACATTGTATCTTTCATGCAAATAAAAATCCATTGCTCTATCATAAATGGTAATTAATGGCAATTTGTCATCTGGTGAAACACATGCTCATGATATAGCCTATATCATATAGGAAAAAGACTTTCAAATTCAGTTACAGATTCAAAATATTGTAAATATCAATGCTTTAAGCAAATTTTAGGCTTTTTTTTCTTCTTTTTTAATTATAGTCAACAAGAAAATTTTAAGCTTTAACATGATATCTAATTGGACCTAATTTGGAGATTAGTGGGATTATCCTCTGCATTTTTTTTTATGATATATATATATATATATATTTCTTGAAGAATTCACAAATTTTCATTTAATTATTTTTTTAACATAAAAACAACATCAACTACAACTAATTCAACCAATAAAAATTATATTGCACACTATAAATAGTAAAAAAAAATCAATTACATCACAATAGAAACATTACTTAAGTTTATACAAAAAAAAAACTCCTAAAACATCATTTAAAGTAATACATAAAGAATAATAAATTAGTTAGATTATTTTTTGTATAGGTGTTTTCTATTTTCATAATTCATATACATATAAAATTGAACAAAACACCAACAAAATTGATAATTTTCGGTTAACTAAGATTTTTTTATTGTTTAAACACGACTCATTTGGTTAAAAGTTAAAACACTAATAGACAAATAAAATTTTATCAACAAAACATATGACCTTTTTTTTTGTCAACTCGTGTTATTATTAAAACACTTGGTTCCAACCAAAGTAAAATATAAAGTGGAATATTACGCCCAAAAGAGACGAGGCTTAAGCCGGCGGAATACAAGAACGTCTTTGGAGTCAAAGACCGGAGGAAAACAAGATTTCCTCGGAAACTAACAAAAGAACTAAAAAAACCATACATAACAGAGCATTTGATAACAAAAACGAAAGGAGACAACAACCTTAATCTAAGAAAAAGCAACCGGCCATAAAACTTTAACATAAACAATAGAACCAAGAGAGCAAATAACTTCTTCTTCTAACGCACAAACGGATGAGATTTACCCAGGATGCCCACGACCAACTCAAAAACAACATCAACCACCTCCTAACATAATAAGAGCCGATCTCTCGTAACCAAGAACCAAGGACTTCATAACACGGCAAACAAGATCACTCACTTTCGGAAGCGACGTCGACGTTGATACGCCAAAAAACGTCAAATTAGAAATCTTCAAAACGCGAGGAGCGAGGCCTAACTTCTCGTAGAACACCAATCACAAAGACGAGACCATCAACCAAACATATGACCAGGCCTGCATATATGACTATCTGAAATAATTCTGAACCCAAAAAAAAAAGAAAAAAATCAAGTATGTCAAATAACAAGGTTTTTCTTTATCCAACAAGATTCTAAAGTCACAAAGATCAAAGATAAAGGTTTAAATCAAACAGTCAAAACATCCTCAGCTTGAAGGTTTGGATATCATTGTTCCTTGGTTACTATGGAGGATTTGGAAAGCAAGAAATGATTATATATATGGTGGCAAGGATTTTGATACTAGTGAAACTCTGACGAAAGCCTTAGAGGATGTTGAGGAATGGAGAACAAGGAAAGAGCATGAGGAGCATAAAGAACAGGCCAGCAGTTCATCTACCGTAGCTACGACAGTACCAGAGAAATGGAAGCCACCTCTGAGTGGTTGGGTCAAATGTAATACTGATGGTGCTTGGCATTATGATGGTACTCGGAATGGTATTGGGTGGGTTCTTCGGGATCATCGTGGAGAAGTAATATGGTTGGGAGCACAAGCAGTTAGACGAGCAAGATCAGTCTTGGAAGTGGAGTTGGAAGCGATGAGAATGGCCGTAAGCATGATGTCTCGGTTGAACTACAAACAAGTTATCTTTGAATCTGATTCATTGGCGGTTGTCAACATGTTGAATAATGATGAAAGCTGGCCAGTTTTTGCTCCAATGCATCAAGACATTAAAGAACTGCTTCCAACATTTAAAGAGGTGAAATTTGTGTTTTCTTTAAGAGTTTGTAATGGTGTGGCTGATAGAGTAGCAAAGGAGTCTCTTTCTTTTGAGAATTATGACTCTAAGTTATACTCTTTAGAGCCAAGTTGGGTCAGACCTTTTGTAATGGTGGATAAACCTAGTGTAACATGAATTGGTGAATGAAAAGTTGTTGTCTCGGTTGAACTACAAACAAGTTATCTTTGAATCTGATTCATTGGCGGTTGTCAACATGTTGAATAATGATGAAAGTTGGCCAGTTTTTGCTCCAATGCATCAAGACATTAAAGAACTGCTTCTAACATTTAAAGAGGTGAAATTTGTGTTTTCTTCAAGAGTTTGTAATGGTGTGACTGATAGAATAGCAAACGAGTCTCTTTCTTTTGAGAATTATGACTCTAAGTTATACTCTTTAAAGCCAAGTTGGGTCAGACCTTTTGTAATGGTGGATAAACCTAGTGTAACATGAATTGGTGAATGAAAAGCTGTTGTTGAGCCAAAAAAAAATCAAACAGTCAAAACGTGATAGATAAAGCCAGGTCAAAACGTGACAAACGAACGAATGCAAAACTGTTGGTGGTGGCAGAATCGAAAATAAAAATCCACATTTCTCGATTCCCCGCCGAAAATTTCAGACTCATCGAACGCCCAAAAAAAAACCCTTACGTCACTTCCTGACC
Organism: Camelina sativa; assembly: GCF_000633955.1. Lineage (NCBI taxonomy): Eukaryota > Viridiplantae > Streptophyta > Magnoliopsida > Brassicales > Brassicaceae > Camelina > Camelina sativa. Next base: position 18,849,449 of record NC_025692.1, on the reverse strand, counting down.
AAACTACATAAACACCCCTACATTCTCTGACTCAATAGGGGCACTCTAGTCTTTCCACACCATCCCTCTCATCAGTCTAATCAAATTCAAACACATTTTGTTTTCTAGATAATAAATCCACGTCATGAAAACTGCACGCTCATACAACGGTGTCGTTTTGTTGTTCTGTAGAAGGAAAACATAAAATAAAAAATTTGCCGTTTTGTCGCTTTTTTTTTTTTTTTAAAGAAAAAAATAGTGACGTTTATTTCCTTAACTCTGCAATTTCTTACTTCTTTCTTCTTTCTTCTTCTTCTCCTTCCTTCTGTGTTCTACTCATCAAAAAAACCCAATGATGATAATAAAACCACACATAAATTAGGGTTCTCCCTGGATTTCTTGCGGTGAGGGAACCAGTGGTTCGTTTTTTTTTATCTACTGTTATTGCGTTTATTGTCTCACAGTGGAGGTTTTAAAGAGAGATATGGAGATGGAGACAGAGACGGAGACGGAGTCGGAGTTTGATGAGGATATGGATACAGATATGATGGTGTTCGAAGTGACTGAAATCGATATGGAGTATGAGTTTGATGCTGCTCGTTGGTTTGATTTTACTCGGGAGGAGTTGGCTTTGGAGTCTCGTGCTGCTGAACTTTGGTTTGAGACCGCTCAGTCTTATCCACCGTCTCGTAAGTATCGCCTCCTTACTCGCCTGCCTTTGTGATTGTGTTTTCGTGGAACTGTGTGTACTCTAAATTTTGGATTTTTAATTACGTCATCTTACGCAATGCGGTAATGAAATATAATCTTCTTCGATGTTATCGTGATTTGTGTTTAGGAATCTGTTTTTTTTTTTTAATTCGTTGATAGGATTTTAATTTTTTTTATTTATTATTATTACAAATGCAGAGGACCAATGTCGTCATGTTAGGATTGAAGTGTGTTAATGTTTTTTTTTCAGCTTTTGCAGTAAAATTGTTAAAGAGAGAGGAGGTTTTGTCTGAAGCCAAGACTAAGCCTTTGTCAAAATCAGAAGGTGGGGAAGTTCCAGTAGATGTTCAAGATGTGAATGAAACAGGTGAATGCTGTTGGATTGTGTTCGTGCATCTCTAAACTAGTTTACTGGTTTTAGGACTGTTTAGGTTTAGATAACCAACTATAAAATTGAAAACTTTACAATTTATGGATCTTGTTTTTTGTGTCAGGAAATGGAACGAGGTCTGGGGTGTTTACATTCATCCAAGGTGGTACTTTGAACAGAGATCCAAATGAGTCCTTACATAAAGGTGATCACTTTTACTAACATGACTGTGGGGAAACAACACACATGTGTTTCAACTATGTTTTTTTATGGTTATGAATTATTGTCGAACCTCCTTTTCTTGGTATTTTACTTTATTGATCAAACTCATTAGTTCTCACTTCCTTCTACTTATACCAGGACCTACATTAAGCAGTCGGACTCCTTCTGATAAACTGAAATACCGACCAAAGTCAAGCATCAGGCCTATACCGAGAAGCTCAACATTGATGAAGCCTACTGCTAGCCTATTGGCAAAGCTAGATAATGCCAGGTGACTATGGAAACATATAATTCTTGGTATATTATCTTCTGTCAACTTTTAAATCAATGAAATTAACAGTTGGTTGTTTTGTTGATCTCCCAAGGCAAGTTGATGAAAGTAGGGAGAAAGGTTTGTTCCCTTCATCTGGATCTGAAATGCAATCTGCTAAAAGACAGAAGCTCGAGGGAGGTCTACTTCGTAAGGTCGATTTTCTTGTAGCCATGAGTTTCCTTGTATCTAGTTCCTTCAAGAAAATATGAATTAAGCGTTTGACCTTCAAATAAGCTCTCTTCTGTTTCAGGTTGCTGAAGTGACGCAGGAAACGAATTTGGTCCATAAGTCACTCAAGAAGGTTGCTATCTGTTTCTTGTGTATTCCTGAACATATGGAATCAACCTTTCTGTTGAAAAAGAGCATTTCAGTGTTAATCATTCAATTGGTTGTTATATGGTTTTCAGGATCTTGATAAAAACTCACTACATGCCAGGATGAAGATTACTGTCCCTCAGGAGCCTGATTTTGCTACGTCACATAGAGCAAATAGGATAAGGTTAGGACCTAGACATTGACTGACAGTCAATAGTTATGGTAAAAATCAGATCTTACATACATCTGCACCAATGGATTATTGCAGGCACAGGGTTGATGCTAAGTTGGACCAGGACTCAACATCAGTGTATAGGTTCAAAGCACGCCCCTTGAACCGAAAAGTTAGTAACTGCTAATTACTTAACATGGAACTCATTTCGTTATTGTATTCCCTGCTCAAACATGTGTTGTGTTGCCTGTAGATCTTTGAGGCTCCATCATTACCCATTCGAAAAAAGAGCACTCCTAAACTACCAGAATTTCAAGTAAACATTAAAAACTAAGTTGGGCTGGTCTTTCTCTTTGTTTTACAGGGTCAAGAATTAATACTTAAGATTATGTTTCTTGTGGTTTTATCAGGAGTTTCGCTTGAAGACCTCGGAAAGAGCTATGCAACATTCATCAGCAGTGTCAACGTCGCCATATCAGGGAAATAATAATCGTAAGGTTATACATCAACTCAACTTACTTGAAATCATATTACAAGATCACTTTATATCAATCAGTCTTTCATGTGGACCACTCAATGAGTCTCAAAGTGCTGATGCTAAAGGAGAGAATTTTTCATTTTGACAGGAGTCAGATAAGCCTAATACAACAGCATATCTTGACGGTGTTAACAGAGAACCAAGAAGGTATGATATTAAAAAAATTATGAGGGTATAACATTAAAATTATGGTCTCTTGCTTGCTTACACCAACTTTTATATAATAGAAATGTGATTAATTCTGCGAGTTGAATTTTAACAGACCAAGAGCTATGGATACACCTAAGGATGATGATAGAAAACACCTCTTCAAAGCTCGGCCTCTTAATAATAAGGTATAACATTTTCTATCTCGTGCTGCATTTTATTGCTTACATACTAATAGGTACACTCATAGAGAGCTCATTTTCCACTGAACAGATACTTTCAAGTGGACAAGACATTGGCATGTTCACAAAAAGCAAGCGAGAAATTTCAACTCCCGTGGTATGTCTGTCTATGGATTATTCTCTACACTTGGTGTCTATATCTCCTACAATAGTCTCAAACTGTTCTTACACTCAAACTCAGGGGCTTAGGTTTCACTCAGAAAGGAGGGCTCAACCAAATTTGCCAACAGACCTTTTCAGTAAGGTTCGATTCACGGTTCCCAAACGTTCTATTTTCCTCAATGGGTTAACTTGAGATTGTTCTTATCGTACTCTAGTTATCTGATGAACCCTTTGTTTTCTTACTTCGTTTTAATGTACAGCTCTCCTTATCATCCGAACTCCAGCAAAACAATGGATCTCACTCAAGATTTGCTCAGCCTGAACAAGTAAAGATACAACTCATGATTTCATTTAACTTTATGTCCCAGCTTTAGAATCATATCAAGGTTTACATAAGGGCTCAAAGGAAAACAAACTGAACTCTTTTCAAGCAGGGAATGAAGTAATAAGCTATTGACTGAAGCTTGTTTCTACTAACTCCATTGCAGAAAACAAGCAAGTTTACTAGGAAACCGATGGTACAACACTGTGTAGTTCCTGAAACTAGCCGGCAATGGACTTCTCGGAGTGGTAAGCTTGAAGCAGCGGTGCAACTAAATTAACAGGTAATATACAAAAGGACACTACTTTACTTTATTTTCCTTCTTATATTAGTGCTTCTTATATAGCTTTTGTGGATAATTTTTGTTACTTGATTTTGATATCGCAGGAGCGTAGCTGATCGTAGAAAAAAATCCTTCTTAGTTATATGAATCATCTCCATTCTTTTTTGTACATTAAGACTTGGTACTCTTAGGTGACAACTATTCAAAAAGAAGGCTAACATTATGAAGAACTAAAATCTGTCTCTCAAGGGGGGTGTGGTATGACATTGTGGTCGATTAATTTTGGCAAAGGATATGTATATTGTGGATACTCATTTCTTAATATGAATGAAATACAAAGAGAGGTTCAACATCACTTTTGCGGTTTTATGTGATGAATGAATGAATGAAGCCATATACTCTTGCAACCGCCTATGTCTCATGATGCAACCATCCATAGACTTCTTCTCCTTCTCATCTCCCGATGATTACTCAACCTTGTAAAGACTAAACTTGTGAGTCCTCAAGTTTAACAAGACTAGACCATTCTTGTGTCTGCTCCACGGGTATATTGATCTCAGACTAGACAAAAATGTGGTTAATATGGCTCTGTGATTTATACGATGATAAAAGGCAAAAAATTAAAACATTAATGGCTTCGCCCGGGTTCGAACCGGAGACCTTCAGTGTGTTAGACTGACGTGATAACCAACTACACCACGAAACCTTTTTGTTTGACTTGCTTTTGTATACTTGTATTATACAGATAACTCACCTCAAATAAGCCGGCTGTGGGATTATACTGTTTGATTCGAAGCCCACTAAGGCTTGACAAATAAAGCCCACTAAAACTCGACACGTGTTGAACTTTCCATCTTCCCCAAGGAGTGTGAGTCAGAAGAATTGCTTGCCTTTGCCTCTTTCAATGGCTGGCTTTACTCTTCTTCCATCGCGGTTACTCGCGTGTCCTTCACGCTCTCTGCCTCGTCTTCTTCATCACCATGCAAACCTGATTCTTCGCTGCAAAATGTCATCTTCTTCTTCTTCCTCTCTCGCTCAATCCATCACGCTCACGAGCCAACCCAACGAGCCTGTCCTTGTCTCTGCAGCTCCGGGGATCTCATCCTCTGATTTCAGGTGAGTGAGTTCTCGAAATCCCTAGAATTCATAAAAATTCAGTGAATCGATTTCAATTTTTGTGTTTGTGTGTAGGGATGCAATAGATTCATCTCTGTTTAGGAATTGGCTAAGAAACTTGGAATCAGAGTCTGGTATCTTAGCTGATGGGACAATGACGTTAAAGCAAGTTCTTATTCAGGTAAATTGATCTTAAAACACACACATTGAGATTTTGCTAGTGTAGTGATCAAAATGGTCTTCAATGATATGATGAATTCAGGGAGTTGATATGTTTGGTAAAAGAATTGGCTTTCTCAAATTCAAAGCGGGTATTTTCGATAATGAAACTGGTCAGAAGGTATCTTTATCATCATCTTCTTGTGTTCTGTTTCAACCAATGTAGTCATTATATATATATATATATATATATATATATATATATGCTAGTTTGTTAAGCTAAAACGCCATTAGGTTCCAGGTATTGTATTTGCACGAGGACCAGCTGTAGCCGTGCTCATTCTCTTGGAGTCGGATGGTGAATCTTATGCGGTTCTTACAGAACAGGTATCGATTTAATCTTCATGTAGTTTAATATTTTCCCGAAACAAAATATCACATTGTACTTGGTATACTGAAGGTTCGGGTTCCAACTGGGAAGATACTTCTGGAATTACCTGCTGGAATGTTGGATGATGATAAAGGTGACTTTGTTGGAACTGCTGTTCGTGAGGTACCTCTCTGTCTTTGTTGACAACTTTGCGAAAGGAATTGAGTGTTAAGATGAAATATTGTAGCAGTTTTTGAGTTGATATATACTGTGGCTGCAAACGAGTTTTCCTTTATATGTTTTGGATCTTTAGTTGTTTTACCAAAGGAACCTGAAATTGTAGAGAGTTCGAAGTATATATAACTCAAAAAGGAGTCTGAAAAATTATCTGAGATTCGTGTTTTTGCGCAAGTTAAATGGCTTTTGCTTCGTGGATATATCAGGTCGAAGAGGAGATTGGTATAAAACTGAAAAAAGAAGACATGGTTGATCTCACTGCTTTCCTTGACCCATCTACAGGTCACAGGATTTTCCCTTCTCCAGTAAGTAATCGTTGCTCTAACCATCTTCTGGTTGTCTAGTATACCTGTCTCATATTAGTAGTCTTGGTAACAAGCTGCAGAAATTCAAAAACGTTTCATTATCTCGTAGTCTTAGAATGTGTTTGGAACCTGATTGATTGCTTCTATTCATTTGGTGTCTCTCTGGCTCAGGGAGGCTGTGATGAAGAGATGAGCGTGTTTCTTTACAGAGGAAAAGTGGAACAAGAAACTATCAGACACTTGCAAGGCAAAGAGACAGGACTCCGTGAACATGGTGAGTTCATCAAAGTCCGACTCATCCCATACAGAGAGCTCTGGCGCAAAACAGCTGACGCTAAGGTTCTTGTGAGCATTGGTCTCTACGAAATGGCTCAGAGAGAGGGTCTCCTGCCCAGACACTGAAATCCATCTCTGGATCTTCTACAGATCTCTGATTGACTCAAGCCAGATACATAGATCGAGACTAGATGTTGTAATGTTGCAAAAGGAGATTTTAGTTCTATTGCGGTTATGACTTTATAACACGGTACCAAGTATGATTGGAAACTCATCTTTTATAACTAAAAGATCTTACAAACCCCAATTTCGGGTTTAGGTTTCCAAAAGTTTACGTTTTGCCAAGTTTGAAACTGTACAAGTTTTGGCAATCAAATGAAAAAACTTTTAGTTACAATCTTCTGATTTCTATAAACCACCAGACCAAATGAACATGAATTACAACATAACAACAACTTCTTCAGATCACCATACTATCCTGCTAAGTTTGGAGTTTGGAGTTGAATTCTAGGATGAATCTCGTCCTCTCTTTCTTGATGATGACCTGTCTTTTGATGAACCATTGCTTCTGATAAAATGACAAAGACAAGAAACAATCAGGAAACTGCAGGGAAAATTGAAGCTTTCTTTGGTTCATCAGAAGGTTTCGCAAGCTTACACATCATCTGTTTTACTTGATGGCTCTTGAGTGGCCCGTGATTGTGGCATCACCTGCAGAGAAAAAGATGGTTCACCATGTAAGAATCAACCGATGATTATTATGAAGTTATGAGCATCTCCAGGATAATATGACAAAAAATGAATCAAGACATATACACCTCGTAAAAAAGTAAGGAAACTCAAAAAGTATTATCAGATCGAGCCAGAAGTTTAATCCAAAAATAGCAATAATGAATGATTGTTAAACAGTGATGGATAAAACATACTGACAGGATGATCAAGTTGTTTCATGCATCTGCTGTGGGTTTCAAGGTATTCTTCATAAGACTGCAAAAACAACAAAAAAACACAATCACAAGACTTTGTCAAAAATTAGAAAACCACAGAACAGAACCTGAGCTCATGATGCTTCTCAAGCAAACAGAAGGAAGTCCCTGTAACATCATTCCAAAGGGCTAAACTTGATCCAGACCCTGATCAGGAATAGCTCACTTAAATAGCTCAGATTTTGAAATATACTACAAATGTTATCACCAAGTTTCCAGTAGTCTGTCATGATCATCTTTGATTCAACTAAATAGCACAACTTACAAAAAATATCTAGTTCGAAAACAAGAAGCTGTAATTGGATGAAATTCTCAGCATAAATTACAAGCAGATATGCCACTACCATGTTAAGCAAATCATCATCGGTTAGGGAACTCGCAAGAGGGCTTTCCAAAGGCAGACCCCACCAGTTGAATCGTAAAGACTTTTCTTGCTCCGTGTGAGAGTTAGATGCACCTGATGATGTATGGAGATATTCCGAGTGTACTCCATATCCTCTCTGTAGTGCAAGATGAAATCTGCTGAGGTCATCCTGGTTTGGGTAGACCGCAGGAGGGTAAGGCATGGCTGTATGGCCCCACAGATTGTTATTATACTCTTCATCTCCTGAGGAAGACGGAGGTTCTGCGCGGGACCTTTTTGTTGAATAATCATCCCTTGAAGAGCTGTGAAAGAATAGAATCAAGGAAAAGCAGATGTAAGAACCAAAAAGCCCACTTAAATTTCGAGGAGATACCTATTGAGCAACCCGTCATCGCAGCTATTTGCATCAAGGAGTTCACAAAGTGCTTCACCGATATCTTCAGGTAATTCCTAGAGCATGCACACATTTCAAGAACATAAGTCAAGTCATTTCCATAAACCTTAGGCTATTCTAGCCCTGAGTCATTATATGGTTTCGAGACAACCAATGCATAAATTATAGGAGGTGATGCAAATGGAATAAACTTTAGGTATACCTGGCAATCTCGACTAATCTTGACAGGCTTGTAATCATTCATAGGATTCTTGAGATGAAGTGTTTTCTGAAAAGGCAATTCACTNCCATACAGAGAGCTCTGGCGCAAAACAGCTGACGCTAAGGTTCTTGTGAGCATTGGTCTCTACGAAATGGCTCAGAGAGAGGGTCTCCTGCCCAGACACTGAAATCCATCTCTGGATCTTCTACAGATCTCTGATTGACTCAAGCCAGATACATAGATCGAGACTAGATGTTGTAATGTTGCAAAAGGAGATTTTAGTTCTATTGCGGTTATGACTTTATAACACGGTACCAAGTATGATTGGAAACTCATCTTTTATAACTAAAAGATCTTACAAACCCCAATTTCGGGTTTAGGTTTCCAAAAGTTTACGTTTTGCCAAGTTTGAAACTGTACAAGTTTTGGCAATCAAATGAAAAAACTTTTAGTTACAATCTTCTGATTTCTATAAACCACCAGACCAAATGAACATGAATTACAACATAACAACAACTTCTTCAGATCACCATACTATCCTGCTAAGTTTGGAGTTTGGAGTTGAATTCTAGGATGAATCTCGTCCTCTCTTTCTTGATGATGACCTGTCTTTTGATGAACCATTGCTTCTGATAAAATGACAAAGACAAGAAACAATCAGGAAACTGCAGGGAAAATTGAAGCTTTCTTTGGTTCATCAGAAGGTTTCGCAAGCTTACACATCATCTGTTTTACTTGATGGCTCTTGAGTGGCCCGTGATTGTGGCATCACCTGCAGAGAAAAAGATGGTTCACCATGTAAGAATCAACCGATGATTATTATGAAGTTATGAGCATCTCCAGGATAATATGACAAAAAATGAATCAAGACATATACACCTCGTAAAAAAGTAAGGAAACTCAAAAAGTATTATCAGATCGAGCCAGAAGTTTAATCCAAAAATAGCAATAATGAATGATTGTTAAACAGTGATGGATAAAACATACTGACAGGATGATCAAGTTGTTTCATGCATCTGCTGTGGGTTTCAAGGTATTCTTCATAAGACTGCAAAAACAACAAAAAAACACAATCACAAGACTTTGTCAAAAATTAGAAAACCACAGAACAGAACCTGAGCTCATGATGCTTCTCAAGCAAACAGAAGGAAGTCCCTGTAACATCATTCCAAAGGGCTAAACTTGATCCAGACCCTGATCAGGAATAGCTCACTTAAATAGCTCAGATTTTGAAATATACTACAAATGTTATCACCAAGTTTCCAGTAGTCTGTCATGATCATCTTTGATTCAACTAAATAGCACAACTTACAAAAAATATCTAGTTCGAAAACAAGAAGCTGTAATTGGATGAAATTCTCAGCATAAATTACAAGCAGATATGCCACTACCATGTTAAGCAAATCATCATCGGTTAGGGAACTCGCAAGAGGGCTTTCCAAAGGCAGACCCCACCAGTTGAATCGTAAAGACTTTTCTTGCTCCGTGTGAGAGTTAGATGCACCTGATGATGTATGGAGATATTCCGAGTGTACTCCATATCCTCTCTGTAGTGCAAGATGAAATCTGCTGAGGTCATCCTGGTTTGGGTAGACCGCAGGAGGGTAAGGCATGGCTGTATGGCCCCACAGATTGTTATTATACTCTTCATCTCCTGAGGAAGACGGAGGTTCTGCGCGGGACCTTTTTGTTGAATAATCATCCCTTGAAGAGCTGTGAAAGAATAGAATCAAGGAAAAGCAGATGTAAGAACCAAAAAGCCCACTTAAATTTCGAGGAGATACCTATTGAGCAACCCGTCATCGCAGCTATTTGCATCAAGGAGTTCACAAAGTGCTTCACCGATATCTTCAGGTAATTCCTAGAGCATGCACACATTTCAAGAACATAAGTCAAGTCATTTCCATAAACCTTAGGCTATTCTAGCCCTGAGTCATTATATGGTTTCGAGACAACCAATGCATAAATTATAGGAGGTGATGCAAATGGAATAAACTTTAGGTATACCTGGCAATCTCGACTAATCTTGACAGGCTTGTAATCATTCATAGGATTCTTGAGATGAAGTGTTTTCTGAAAAGGCAATTCACTCAACCGCAACCATTTTACTTTAAAACTACGTCCCCACGGATTGTTTTTACCGCCTCCCTGACTCCATATATGGTCTCGCCTCCATCCCACAGGAGACAACATCTCTGCATACCCTTGGAAGAATCCGCTCATGTTCACGCTGAAGATTAAAATCACTCGACCAGATTTCTACATAAAGACTATAAACTCAGTATACCTGACACTAAATATAAGATTACAGAATGGTGCAAACTAAAAAGGAGAGTTTCTTACATGAAAAGCACCTTCCAATATTGGCTCATTCATTACTTGAGTGGCCCAAATCCCTTTCTCGACTGAAACTTGAATATTTTCATAATTCAGACTTTTGATGATGAAATATCTCGTCTGGTACCCTGGTTTACTATCTTTATTCGGGTTTGAGCTTTTAAGTTGATCAGGAAAGTTGCGTCGTTCAACATCCACCTTGGACAGGTTATGGTCTTCTTTCCTTCTGTGACTTGAATTCTCTGTCCAAATTATATTCAAACACGATTACAACAAAACAGACAAAACAAAACACAGATTTCCATTAGAAAATACAAGAAAAAGCGAATAACAAGACTCAGCTTCACAATTTACCTGGATCATCAGAGTTTCCTAAATCTTGTTTCCAATAAGTCAAAGATGAGTCGACAACAGATGCATTTTCCTTAGCCGTATCAGAAGACATGCCTATTTATACCCTATATAAACAACACACAAGAACAAAACAAAACTAAATGAAAAAACAATAAAACTTGGCAGCAAACCGTGAGGAAATAAACATCAACCAAAAGCATAAAATCCACTCTAATCAAAGAGAGCATAACGATTAACGACCAATCACCACCACCAACAGGAGTAACATTAAAGCCATTTTAAAGAACAAAAAATAAGAATCAAATCACAGTGCAACAATAAACACAACAAGAAAAATTCACACTTTACATTTGTCTACACTCCAATAAGAAGCTAGTGTAGTTAGTAAGCATTTTACCAAATTAGTCTACTAATAAGATTAGTATAGTTAGTAATCATTACTCATTTAGTCATTAGTCTACTACAATGAGAAATTAGTATCCATGAAACTAAACTTAGGATCAAAATGCTATAAAGTACACTTCTTCACCGAATCAAAACATTTCAAAAGAAGTAATATCTAATCTAAAGTCAGAAACCTAATTCTTCCTCTATTGTTGATATCCCAACATAACCAAACAGAACCCAGAACCCCAAATCTGAAGCAAGAAGGAAAAAACAATTAACCATTTTGATACATTCCCACAATAATTCCAAAGAAAAGCAACGAAACCCATTAAACAGCAGACATATTACAGTGACAATATGAAGAACATAGAACAGTACAGTTAACAGTAGGAAAAACAAAAAAAAAACGAACCTTTAAATTATCAAAAAGCAGAAGAGAGAAACACAAGTACAGAAGAAGAAGAAGAAGACTAAGATACTAATTTTATTTCGGTATTTGAAAATCCAACGAAAGCCCTAATCTTCTCTGTTCGGCTTCGACATCTCTCTTTTCTCGCTTCTTCTTCTTCTCTGTTTTGAATTTTTTTTTTTTTTTTTT
>NC_025692.1:18832265-18837423 GCF_000633955.1 Camelina sativa | reverse complement strand
TTTTTTTTTTTTTTTTTTTTTTTTTCTTCTTCTTTCGATTTGGCTCTGATTATGGTAAGGGTTACGTGTAGGTGAGGAAAGATGTAAATCGAACGGTCAGGATGAGATGAGTGATTTAATCTAACGGTACAAGATTTGGCTGTTTAAGGGTTAAGTAAACCGCTGGTGTTAGTAAAGAACAATGGGCTCAAAATTAGTTAAAAGGGCCAATTTCATATAACATTAACGATGAGGCCTTCTTCAATATTAGGCCTCAACGATTGAGTCTTAGATACGACCAAATCTTTCACTATAGGTGTTTTTTTTTTCTTTTCCTTTCAATGACTTTGTTGTAAACACAGATCTTGATTTTGGTTCTTAATAGAGTATAAGAACAGAGTAGAGTACACAAAATCGATTTTATATCTCTATTTAATTCACCAAAATTTCAAATTTTCAATACGATTAAATTTTTAATATATTAATCAAATTCTTTTTGGTGCCTAAAATTTTAAAATCTATGAAAGCTTAAAATCCAATCAAAAATGGTTCATATCGAAACAGCGATAGTATTGTATATTTGTATGTATATAATTCAGTCCACTGCAAATTTAATTCTCTACTGATTATTATATTTTAGAATCCAAAAAACTAAAACCTCTAAAAGATGAAATTTGACCAATTTAATAGATAGGAAAAGAAAAAAAGATAAATTCAATAGAAAATTAAATATTAATGTAAGACAGAACTATATTAAAATATATGATTCGATGTATAGTAAACTTGATTTTTTAATTTAATACTTACATACTATGACACTAAAATGGAAAACACATAATTCAAACCAAACTCTAGATAAATTAAAAAAAAAAAAATGGCTAATTCACCAAATAAGTCCCAGATTTTATTTCACTTTCACGAAGTTTATATGGAGTTGATTGTTAGAGATGATATTCAAGGAACATTGTTTCAAAACAGATTCGGTTATAATTTTTTTCCTAGTAGTTGAATAAATTGCAAAGAGACTTTTGTTTCCTTGTGCTTTACAAATGCCTCACCAAAAAAAAAAGTATGTTGAGTATGTATTGAAGGCTTAATTTTAAATAAATTCATGGCAAATTGATTTTACAGAATTTTAATTGAATACAACAGCTTTGGATGAAGTTTAGTATGTGTATTCTTATGATCGTTAATGTCAATTTACCGATAGAAGTGGTTCACATTACTTAATTGTTGTGATTTTTTTGTACATTTTAAAGTTAAAAATTTATTTAACATATTACCGGTGATTATGGCGCTTTGACATCTTTGGAATAAAAACATAATACAGTACTATCCTTCAAAGCCTGATAAGATATTTTTTCCCACAACAATCCATATTATTCCACAAAATCCTTAGCTCTGCTGAGATTTGAGTTGCTAAATTACTGGATATAAAAATCACCTTACAATTAATTAATGCACCAAGTAGCTTTTCATCATCTTTCAGTTTGGATTCGGACAGCCTTATCAAATATATCACATCAATTCGCCAAAAATCTACAATCCTTCCAAGATTAACCACTCAAAAAATATAATTATAAACTAAAAAAGTTTCAACGGCCCAATATAGGTATAAAAAGCGACGAACGCAGTTTGCCTTAAAAAAAAGTCACACTATATAAACCATTTGCTTCACGAGAACGAACATTCTCCGCTTCTTTCCATCTCCGTCAGTTGTCGTCGTCGTGCTTCGAACGTCCTCTCTCCGTCTACGTCCGTCGTTTTCGTTTTGCTAGTTAGTTTCGAACTTCCTCTCTTTGTTTCTTTTAGGTTTTTAGAGAGATTAGAGTATAGTTCTTAAAGATTTTTTTTGTTTTTATAGTGGTATTTTAAAATGCTTCTTCCCTATAATCGGTTGCCACATAGTGATTTAATTTCAACTCTATTAACGAATGTCGAGATCCTCGAACGTGAGATCTCCCTTCTGAGTGGGAAGAATGATGTTTCGGTAGCATTAAATATGCTTAAGAAAAGTAAGTCCTACTTTTCTTCTCGACTTGTTATCTTTTCTCTATTTGTTTTTTTAGATCTTTAAATGTGATTGTTTTTTTGGACAGAGAGGGCTCGGTTCCACCGCCACCTTGCAGTGGAAGAGTCCTTTCTTGCAGGGAAGGAAAATGTTGCAAGAGAGAAGGAACTGTGAGAGTATTTTGCAGAGAAGGAAGCTGCTTTTGCAGAGAAGATAGATGCTCATGTTGGGAAGATGAAGAGGGGGTCTTTGAATGAAGGGAGATGGTCTCAAGCATGCACCGATATTTATAATGAAGTGCTAGCGAGCCTTCCTTTTGATCAGCGCACACCTCTTCCTATTTGGCGTGCAATGCAGGCCACTAGGCGTCTTCCATTTAATGTAAGTGAGCAACAGGTTAAGAGTCACCAGATCAAAATTACAATTAGTCAGTTTTAAGGATTTTTTGTAATATGCTAATATATACATTAATTAAAATCTTTGGGTCTTTGTATCACACTTATTATATTAGTTACATAATTGGTAAAACTACATGAGTGAGGCTATGTCCTAATTCTTCTTACTTATCTACAAGCACTTGTTTTGTACGCTGATTTTTAATATCATCATAAAGACAATCCACAACTTCTCTATTATCATGAGATTATCTGTAAATAAACCTCAAAATCAACGTTTAAACCAAAAGATAAACAAAAAGATATGGGCTGTACACCCTGTTTTAAAAATCCCCGCCTAGCACCGATTACGCCCCGTAAAATCGCTAGGCCCACCCTCTCCGCCTCGATTAATGATTAATCCCCGCCTAGCATCCATTATCCGATTATACTGTCTAATCTGATTAATTCCCACATAATTTTGTATATACCGATTATTTTTGGAGCCAAATATAAATCAAATATATATATTTCTGTTATTTATACATTTAAATTAAGAGTTTATGATGTTTTACGATAACTAATGTATAAAATTTTAATTAAAATCATTATTTTTTTCTTAAAATTACGTTTTTATGTTTTTACCGTAATTTTAAAGACAATACTATAGCTTTATATTTTATTTAATATTTTTCATTTCACATAAACACAATTATACATATATTTAGTACTATATATTTTTAGTTTACTATTATTTTAATAAAATAATCCAAAAACTAGTCCCCGATTAATCTCCGTTTAATCTCCGATGTTCTCGCTAGGCGCTAGGCCCATCCCGACCGCCCGACTAGCGCCTAGCGATTTCTAAAACAGGGGCTGTACACCATGTTTTAAAAATCCCCGCCTAGCACCGATTATGCCCGTAAAATCGCTAGGCCCACCCTCTCCGTCTCGATTAATGACTAATCCCCGCCTAGCATCCATTATCCGATTATACCGTCTAATCTGATTAATTCCCACATAATTTGGTGCGTATAGTTTTTTTTTTGTTAACAAAAAATCTCTACATATTATATAATACAAGAGTATTTTGTTGGAAAATTACAACAGTTGAATCTTTTTTCATACTAGCAAAGATTAGATAAATATTTTTTTGATATAAATGAACAAAATTCAAGATTTTTTTGGATTTTACTCTTATGGAAAACATATACAAAGGTAAAATATAGCGTTATACATAACCATATATTACGTCCAAAATTCTTTATATATTAAAAGAGATTCATGATTGCTGATACTTATCGACAATTATTTTGAGGTTTTCATGTTTTTTTTTCTTTTTCTAATTACAATATACTTATCAACAAACACTCTTATTTCTTAATACTTACTTACGCACAATTAAGAACCAGTAAATATTTAATTATTAATTATTTATGATTTCTTTATAGATGTGAAGAGAATTACGACTACATATCATGTCATATAGGAAAGGCATCAAACGGATAAATTATTTGAGTTTTATAAATTATTAAATTAATGTTTTAGGAATAAGAAAAAAACTCAAATCAAAATATATTAGGAACCGATGAAGAATTATGGGTTTTGTGCAAAATAATCCTCTAATTGTGCCATTTATTTCAGCCTTGCCTTTCATCTCCCATTAATGGATTGGAGATTAATCATACCAAGTCAAAAATATATACACAATATGCAATATAATCCTTATAAGCAGATCCTAAACATTTCTAAAAGTACATATATTAAAATTTTAAATTTTGAATTGTAAATTTGAACTCCTCATCATCGGCTTCAATTTGATATATATATATATATATATATATATATATATATATATATTTATCAATATGTTTAAAAATTAACGGTGATGAAAACATATTATATTGTGGTTAATTCTATACTTTGCAGGATTTTCTTGTATTTCTGGGAGTTGGACAATGAAATAAATTATAAGCAAAAAAAAATGAAATTTCAGTTAATCAAGAATGGTAGTATATTCATTTTTTTATATATATATATATATTGTAATATAAAAATAAATTAATATTAATTTCTTGAAAGTATTTTGTTTATCCTTATATATAACAAAAAAAATCATAAATTCTCTTATATAATACGATTTAGGTGGAACCAGTTAAACCAACTAGGCATGACCACAGTTATATTGTTAACCATAGGTTACAATTATAATTTTTCTGTAATTCCAACAGTAACCATTATGATTATTTGATTTATGATACGGTTAATATCAAAAAGGAACTCATATATTAATCTAATTATTAAATAATTGAAAAATGATGTATCAAAACAGTATTTATTTGACGATATGAAATTTATTCGATTATGTAGTTGAAATATTTATAGTGAACTATCATGAGTTTTGTTTAAATAAACAAACATATGAATAATTAAATTAGTGTTCATAACTACATAATGATCGAGTCATTGGCATTACACATTCCAAACAATACTAATAAAAAAATGTTTTGAAAGTTAGATTTGAGTTTTTTGTCCCGAAAAGATTCAATTTGATTTTATAAACTTTTACAGCAAAATCAGTTACATTGCGTAGTAGTAGACTAGTAGTCAATCAAATGTGTATAAGTCTGAAAAGAAAAACTTTAGATATGTATTTGCTGACGTGGAACTCTTAATCGCCACACGATCCTGCTTCTCTTATCTCCTTTCTAATTCTCCCTCCAAACTCCAAACACGTTGAAATGAAACAAAACACACACAAAAAAAAAAAAAAAAAAAAAAAAAAAAAAAAAAA
>NC_025692.1:18828459-18832196 GCF_000633955.1 Camelina sativa | reverse complement strand
TTTTTTTCTTTGGTTTCTTCTTCCCAGAAACAACAACGATCTCACTCAGATCATTTTTTTCCCAGAAGAATTAGAAAAAGAAAATGAGCAGTAAGATGATGGCCTTTACTCTATCAATCCCTAGAGTTTCTTCGATTTCTCGCAAACCCATTAACACTTGTTCTCCTTCGAGGACACACTCTGTTCCTCACTTCAGCCATGCACGATCGATTTCTCTCAGACGAAGACTTCTCTTATTGCCCCTTCAAGCTTCTACCGATCAATCAGGTTCGATTCTCACTTTAAAGTTTCGATTTTTATCTGGATTCCCTTACTGTAAATCTCAAAGATTTCTCTTTTATTTTGAGATTTTTGTGATGCGTCTTAACCGATCAACACTTGTTGTGATGCCTCTGAATTCTGATATTGTTTGGGAACATAATTGGTGTGGAAAAAAGTTGAGATTTTTGGTCTTTTATAATCTAATCAACTAAAAAGATTGGTCCTTGAGAGTTTCCTTAGTTCGTATACCGTTGATAAGACTTGTCTTCAGGTCAGGTTGGTGGGGAAGAAGTTGATAGCAAGATTTTACCTTACTGTAGCATCAACAAGAATGAGAAGAGAACCATCGGCGAAATGGAACAAGAGTTTCTCCAAGCGATGCAAGTAACACACCAAATTAATAAAGTTTTTTTTTATTTTGTGTTACCTAAATGAAGTTTTCAAAGTCTGAGGATTGTGTTTTTTTTTTATGTTTCTTATATCTTTTGCAGTCGTTTTATTACGAAGGCAAGGCGATTATGTCTAATGAAGAGTTTGATAACCTTAAAGAAGAGTTGATGTGGGAAGGAAGCAGTGTTGTCATGCTAAGTAATGAAACACTATAGTTTTCCTTTTATGATCCAGTCGCCTAAATACTTGATGCTTGATCAATTTTGTTTTATCTATGTACTGAAGGTTCTGATGAACAAAGATTTCTTGAAGCTTCAATGGCTTATGTCTCTGGAAATCCAATCTTGAGTGATGAAGAATACGATAAGCTCAAAATGAAACTAAAGGTTTCAAATCTCGCTATACTTAACAAATACTATTTTCTTGTTACATGTGTAAACTGGATGAGCATTATGATTGTTTCTGTAGATGGATGGAAGTGGAATTGTGTGCGAGGGTCCAAGATGCAGTCTTCGTAGTAAAAAGGTAAACACTTTTAGGACAGTATAATTGTTCTGATAGCCCATACTTTAGAGATTTTATATGACTTGTGACCTCCTTGATTTATGCAGGTTTACAGTGATCTTGCCATTGATTACTTCAAAATGTTCTTATTGAATGTACCAGCAACTGTTGTTGCTTTGGGACTGTGAGTACCGATTCGATTCTGTTCCTCTCTCAACTTTCAAATCACATGATCTCTGCTTTTGTTAGTTAATTTAACATTGCTGTTTTCTTCAACTGTTCTCCAGATTTTTCTTCCTTGATGATGTTACGGGTTTTGAAATCACATACCTGCTCGAGGTAAAACTTCTTTAGATTCTTCTTTTATGGTTTGGAGAATATAATACGCGTAACATTTCAAATTTTTCTTGCACCATTTTCTAAATTATTCTTTTGCAGCTTCCGGAGCCGTTCAGTTTCATTTTCACATGGTTTGCTGCGGTGCCTGCAATTGTATATCTGGCGCTATCACTCACCAAACTGATCATCAAAGACTTCTTGATCTTGAAGGTAAACATCAATTATCATCTCAGATCAGTTCTTCAACTGCAAAATCAGTTTATATGATTTGGATGTGATTATTAATTTTCTTGGAACCTATCTTTCACAGGGTCCTTGTCCAAACTGTGGAACAGAGAATGTATCCTTCTTTGGAACGATACTTTCCATCTCCAACGATGGTAACACCAACAATGTCAAGTGCTCTGGGTAAGCGCCTCAGCTTTAGACTCGAATCTATCACAAAAAGTTCTATAACGTATCTTAAAATGTTTTGATTGTTTTTGGTTTAGCTGTGGAACGGAGATGATCTATGACTCAGGTTCTCGTTTGATCACATTACCAGAAGGTGGCAAAGCTTAAACCTATGAGCCAAGGTTTAATCCTCATCTTAACTCTAATTTCCTGATCAAACCATTCTTGATCCAATCGAAAGTTCAAGATTAAGTTTTTCTTCTTTTTTTTTTCTGACAGGGAAATGTATGTAAAATTGATATACTAACAGATGAAGAGGTGAAGAAATTAAAGAAGAAGAAGAAGAAAAGCAAAAGACTTTGTTTGTGTGCTTTTTGGTATAATCTTCAGATCTTTTCTTGTAGTTGTCATTGACTTATACTGTGTCGGTAAGTAATGTGAGGCGCAATCAAAGAAAAACATCGTATGGTTACTTCTTTGAGAAACTTTGCTCTCATTAGAAAACCAGGAAAAATAGCACCACCTTGGTTGATTTTGAAATAATACTTTTATTTCATTTTTTGTTTGTTTGTTATAGTTTTGATTATATGTGTGTTCCATAATCTTGCATTGAAAAATTATATTTGTTAATCCATGTAAAACTGTAGTGTCAACATGGTCCAAGGCTTTTCTCTACAACTTTGTGATTTCTATTAATAAGATGAATTCAATATGTTTCCTTTTGAAATAGTCCAATTTCTATCTTCTTAATAAGAAAAAGGTGCAATGATGACCATCATCGTCCTCTTCCCATGCCCTCTTCATCATCATTCACCCATTTCTTTTTCTCACCATTAGACCTAGCTTCCACATGCGTTCATATAGATTTAATCCACTACTTGACCATTTTTTTCCCAAAAGATTCACTGAATTAGAATGTAATTATTGTCATTTGTCAGTTTTCTTCATCTACATTACTAGACCGGATTGTATCATTCTATCCGGATTTTAATATAATAAATTATTGCATCATTGCGATTTAAAATGTTGAAAGAAAAGAACCTTATCATACTGTCGAATTGGGTATAAAAGTGTCTTTTTGTTGTTTGCTTACAATTAGGTATAAAAGTGTCCTTAGGGCCATTACAGTAAAGACTTTTCTGTAATGTATTATTACATGTTAAAAGAATATAATCAAAACTTTCAAAAATAGTAAATAAATAAATTAGATAGAAGCAATGATCTTACAAGACTACAAAGTGTAAAGTAATGTCACGAGGCTAGAAAACAAGTAGGATAGTATAGTAAGCATTATAAAACATCAGCCATGCTTATTGATTATTATGTTTACTAAAGATACATAGTATATACTGTACACTGATCATGTATGTCCCCCATACACATGCCAACAAAGTTAAACATACTCAATCTATTTCTCTCCTTCCTCATCACTTCTCTCTTCAAAGCCTTAACAACTTAATTCATCTTATAGAATCTTTGGATCGTCCTCACATGGGCTCTATACCATTCATCTTCATGATCATCTTTCTTTTTCATTTACAGAGATCCAAATCTCAGACGATTGAATCAGCACATCTCCTTGATCTTATGATCAGAGATTACACAATCAGAAACTTCAACATACATTTCAAGACTGGCACGATCCAGAAAATTCATCTTCCTTCGAATTTCTCCTCCATTGATATCGCCACGGCTAGGTTTAGATGCGGCAGTTTGAGAAGACACGGTGCAACAATCGGAGAGTTTCACTTAGGTCCGGGCTTGACGGTACAGCCATGTGTTGAGAGAGTGATGCTGGTGAGACAGAACTTGGGTTTTAACTGGTCTTCTTATCTTTACTTAACCGGTTA
>NC_025692.1:18827475-18827701 GCF_000633955.1 Camelina sativa | reverse complement strand
TTTTTTTTTTTTTTTTTTTTCTATTTATGTTGGATTGTATAACTTGTAAGATCTTCATTATTTAGGAGAAATGATATGTGGAATTAATTAACTGTTTACAAAATGAGTTTTTTGACCCAAAAAAAAAAAATAATAAAAAAAAAGTTTACAAAATGAGTTATTGTACCGCGCTTTAAGTTGTGTTGGGCTTACTTGGTTTGCTCCTTTTTTTTTTTTTTTTTTTACA
>NC_025692.1:18790834-18826782 GCF_000633955.1 Camelina sativa | reverse complement strand
TAGAGGTTTTACTGTATTATTTGGTGATTGCTCATATGCATGGTAACAATTTCTCAGAAGCAAAAACACTTTTACCAGCAATGCAACAAACTTGGATAAAAGGACATTCATCTGTTTGTTTTGAAGGAGACTATCAACTACTCACATGAATAGTTGACAGTAGTTGACAGCTATTCTGAAACTATTCACAAGAAGGGGATCTTAGGACAATCGGTCCGAGAAAAAAAAAACCTCTCTTCTCTCCTCTTCTTTAAGCTTCGTTTCAGATCTCCGGCGGCCTTGATCTTCATTCCCTCAGATTGCTAGGTGTTTGTAGAGGTGGACTAGATTTCTTCTCCGTCGGCTTGGGTGTGGTTTTCTCCTTCCTCGACGTAGATGTAGAACTGGCATGGCGGCAGGAGAGCGTCGCTACAGACCCTCCAGTTTGAAGACGCCGCCGAGTGGTGTAGCTGTCGAATCTCGTGGCTCATCCGTCATGCCGGCAATGGATCTACGGCGGAAGTCGATGGAGGAGAAGGAGGGTTGCTGATTTGCCTTGAAGGTTAACGGTGGTTCCTTTTGGATCTCGCCGGCTTTCGCGGATTCAGAGTGCCTAGGATTTCCGATTGAGCCATCGGTCCTAGCCACCGCCGCGTCTTGCTCTCTTCTGGGCCGGTTTGAAGGGATCTAGTTTGGCGAGTTGAGGACCCGCTAGATCTGGGAAAGAGAGGTTACGCCCGAAGTTGGCGGCTTGCTTGGTCTAGGAGCTGTCAACGACGTGCTGCGACGTCGGAGGTTGGTCATACCGGGAGATTTGTGGTGGGTTGGTGAATCGAATCGGGAAAAGGAACGAAGGCGGGGGTCGGATGCTTCCTCTCTGTTCACTAGATACCTCGATTCGCCGCAAAATTGTGGATCTCGCATCTGCCGGTGCTCATGACCTGACTATCTGCGTCACGGTGTCAATACGGCGGGAGTCTCTTTTCCGGCGACAGCGGAATCTTGATTTGCTTTTGCTTCTGTAATCCTATGTAATTTGTGGCCCGGCCCATTAAGGGGTTTAATTAAATAAAAAGTCTCATTTTAATTAAAAAAAAAAACTACTCACAAGAATACTTCATAACACTCACAAAAACATCTATATAGAATGAATTATTGAAGACATTAGATGGTGGGAAACACGGTTTAATTTCGTTCAATATGCTTTTTGTAAGAGATCTTGTAATACTATTGCTCATCTTTTGGCAAAATTTGGATGTCTTCACTGTATTTTCTATTTTGAATGCTTTATACCACTTGCTTAGCTAATGCAACAAATGTATTCAGACTATACCATTTCATCAATATAAATCACTTTTCGACGAAAAAAAGGTAACAATTTCTCACTAGATCTACTGATCTACATACACATGTATTTAACCTCGTACATATTTTCGTATACATAAGGCTGGAAAATAGCATATGTATTTGGAATCTTATCCATATATGCATCTCATCTTCGGTGTCAAAGTGATCATTAAAAAAGAAAATGGTTTCGTATCGTCCATGTTAAACACCTTGATAACCTTTTCACGTACATACTCATCATGTGACAGTTTGGGACCTTGTATATAATCTAAAAATATATAATCATACAGTTTTTTTATTTTCAGATTCTACTTATCTCATGTATGCGATTATTTTAAAGGCGCCAAAGGATTGAGGCAAGGAGACCCTTTGTCCCCTTATCTATTTGTTCTAGCAATGGAGGAACTTTCTCAGATATGTTATAAAAGAGCTATGAAAATAATCAAATCGGATATCGTCCAAATGCCATTGATCTGAAGGTAACACATTTGGCTTTTGCAGATGACATTATGGTATTCTTTGATGGTTCAAAAAACTCTTTGATAAAGATTACAGAGGTGCTTCAAGAGTTTGCAAGCATCTCAGGATTGTCCATGAACATGAGCAAAACAGAAATTTTTGTTGCAGGAGTGAACCAATCTGAAACCTCTCAGATTGCTTCTCTTGGTTTTCGAATTGGTTCACTCCCTATAAGGTATCTTGGTTTGCTTCTAATGCATAGGAAGCTCAGGCTGGCTGAGTACAGACCTTTGCTGGAGAAGATCACCAACCACTTTTCTTCCTGGTCCTCTCGAGCCCTGTTCTATGATGGTAGACAGCAATTAATAGCCTCAGTCATCTATGGCATAGTTAATTTCTGGATGTCTGCTTTCATCCTACCTAAAGTATGCTTGAAAAAGATTGAAAACATGTGTTCTAACTTTCTCTGGACTGGTGATGTCAACAAAAAAGGAACTGCAAAGGTGGCATGGGATCGATTATGCCTTCCCATGTCTGAAGGGGGACTTGGTTTTAGAAACCTATGTCTATGGAATAAAAACCTTTGCCTCAAACTCATTTGGAGATTGTTCTCAGCCAGTGACTCTTTGTGGGCTAAATGGTTACGAAACACCAAGTTGAAAGATGAGATTTTCTGGCTTATTGATGCAAAGAAGCAATGTTCTTGGACATGGAAATCTATCTTAAATCTGCGTACTCTTGCTCGCAACTGTATCAGGTGAAACCTGGGAAATGGTGACCAAAATCAGTTTTTGGTATGATTGGTGGACTCCGTTTGGTCCGTTAATTGATTTTCTGGGGATTTCTGGCCCTGCTCAAACTGGAATCCCATTAAAAGAGAAGGTTGCCTATGCTTGCTCCCCTATGGGTTGAAATTCAATAGTCGACTTGGCTATACTCCGTTCACATTTCACACATGGACGCATTCTCGGCATGGATGAACGTCAAAGACAATACCTCCCCTCGGTGTCTCCGTAGACTGGTCGCGCAAGCCACTCTCTACACTATCTAGATGGAACACAAAAATAGATACCACGGCAACATATCTACTGATGTCCTCGTCCTGTTCAAGGGCCTGGACCGGTAAATCAGGGATGCAATCTTGGCGAAGCAGAAGCCTAAACATTTTCAAGACCTAATGCAAATCTGGTTGAAGTATGACCAGGCATGCCTACTCCTCTGTTTCTAAATCATAGTTCCTTCCTTGTTTTATATATTTTTTGTTCTGATGTGTTCAGCTTGTTGTAACTACTACAAACCTTCATTATATATGAAATTCACATACTTATCAAAAAAAAAATGTTTAATGGATAGTTACTGACAAAAAAAAAAGATAGTTACTGTATTTAGTTGCTCGTGTGGCCCGTCCCGTACATACTCATCATGTGACAGTTTGAGACCTCTTGTATAATCTAAAAATATATAATCATACAGTTTTTTTCTTTTCAGATTCTAGCTATCTCACGTATGTTGGTGATAGCTTTATCGCTATATCATTGTGCTTTTTAGCTCAGTTTTAGCGAGAGGTTTGGTTTCGCTCCTTGTCTTGGCTTTACAGATTTGTTTAGATTTGATTGCGTTTTGTAAGGTTTCTACACAGACGGTTTTGGACGCGGTTGATATATCATGGTTTTTAGCCATGATATAAGTCTTATTTATAGAGTCTTTTTGGTATTTTTAGAGTATTTTGAGTCTTTATAGAACTTAGCATGGATGGGAGCTTAATGGAGCTGAATAGGAGGATTTGGAGCTTAATCAAGCATTGAGTCTGAAGCTGCAAAGTTGGGAGACGAATTCAGAGGATGCATCGATCGATGCAGATGATAGTGTCGATCGATGCTGGGCCAAAGAAGAAATCGAAAGTTTTCCCACAAGTTTTGAAGTTTTACAAAGCTGCCCTAAAGTTTCCATATTTGCATCATTAGTCCCCATTCGTGTTTTAGGAATATATTTAGGATTTTTATGGTCATTGTTTAGACCTAAGCTTTATTTTCCCTGCAACTTTTGAGAGCAAACCCCTGAGAGATTTTTAGAGAGCTTTTGGAGAGAAGAATCAAGACTCCTTGAGAGAAGATTCAGAACTCCTTTACTTCTTCTTTAATCTCTTTCTTAATGCAATTTATTCAGAAGATGTTTTGTGTTTCATTGATTATGTCTGAGTAGATCTGCTTGTTAGGTTTAGGGTTTCTCATCAGGGATTTCATGGTTTATTAGATCTGTTATTATTTAGGATTCATTATCTTTCTTGTTCTTCACCATAGGTTATTTTTGATGCTAGATCTTTAATTAGTCATCTGGATTTAGATCTTAGGATTATTGATTGATATGAGAATATAATTGATTTTCCTGACAAAAACCTTTGGTGAGCAAAATTACTTTTTGCAAAGAGATTTGAATTAGTGATTTTGTGAACTTATCTAAACTTAATTTTATTGCTGGTTTTTAACTTGAATTTTGCAAAGAGATTTGGATTCTCGGGTTTTAAAACTTAGATAATATTTGCAGTGAGGACTGATTTATTTTACAATTGTGTTTAGAGTTCAAGAACGGTGCTTAATTATTGAATCCTGCTTGTTTAATTAATTGATCTGATTTTCCATGGTTTCCTGAGAATTTCCCTAGGCCTAGCATTTAATCCATCTGAATTTACAACTCTTTTATTTTCTATTTTTGCATTGCTTTTAAATTAATATTTATGTTTAGCATAATTAAAAGATTATTAAATCCATTGTGTGATCTAGAGTCCTTGTGGATACGATCCCTAAGTACTACAATTGATCTCTTAATTTGAGAGAGTAGCTCAGGGTTAAATTTGAGCATATCAATTTTTGGCGCCGTTGCCGGGGACTCTTTTGATTCACCATTAGATTAACATCTTTGATTTTGTCTAGATTTTTATTTTTTTTGTTTTAATCACACGCTTTTGTTTCTTTTCTCTTGTGTGTTTCAGGTACATACCTAAGCCGAACACCAGGAAAAATCCTATTGGTCCAGTCATTAAGCTTACAAACCAAGAGTTAGGACAACTAGAGCGTCATAACACAAAAGCAGCCAAGTCAGCGAAGATGGTCAATACAATTATATTGAGACCTGATGAGGCTGGAGTTTTGAGATATCGAGAGGGTACTGCGTACAACGAGCAAGGCCAAAAACTTGATGCTGAGGGACGGGTCATTCAGGAGGAACTCGTCGTTGTGGATGAGAATGCACGTGGCGTCGATCGACGCAACGACGACATTGATCGACACAATCAGAAAGGCATCGACTGACGCGACCTTGGCGTCGATCGATGCAATGCCCGAGCCGATGCGGATAATGTTCAGAGGCGACAGGACGACAATGGCGAACTTGTCAAAACTCTTGCGGACTTCAACAGACCAGACTTGTTCTATGAGAACTGCTCCGCAATTGTCCCTCCTCCATTCCCAAGAAATGATTTTGAGCTGAAGCCTGCCTACTTCGCTCTTGTTGGACAAAGGCCATTCCAGAACTTGCTGCATGAGAAGCCTTTAGACCACATTGAACATTTTGAAGATATAGTCACCAGCATCAAGGCTAATGGAGTCACAGAGGACTATCTCTACTGCAAGCTTTTCCCCTACTCTCTTGCTGGGGAAGCTTCTCATTGGCTAAGGCAACTAAAACCGGGATCTCTGACAACCTGGCATGACATCAAGGTGGCATTCTTGAACTACTTCTATGATGATGCGATGTTAGATGAGCTGAGGATTAAGCTCTCCACCTTCAGACAAGGTCCTGCTGAATCTTACAAGGCTACTTGGGTAAGGTTCAAGGCATACCAGAGAGACTATCCGCATCATGGGTTCTCAGAGGTGCAGCTGATTAGTATCTTCTTCAGCGGGATTGATTGGAGGTATCAAATGGCTTTGGATGCCGCTAGTGATGGAAACTTCAAGACAAAGTACCCAAATGAGGCTGAAAAGTTGATAGAGAGGCTAGCATCAAGCAACAACACCAAGAATGCAGACTTAGAGCGTAGAAGAGCACATGAAGGCAATGGTTCAAATCAGTTTGCTGCGGTGAATGCTAAGTTGGATACAGTGCATAATATTCTTGTGGGAAATAATTCTGTCCATTTTTCTGAAGATGTTGAGACTTTTGAACCAAAACCAGAAATTACAGAAGATGTCAACTATGTGTATGGAGCTGAGTATCAAAATCAGAGATTTGGTCAGAAGAATTCATTTTCAGGAAATCCAAACAACAACTTCACAAGGACAAATGGATCTTCTTCTTACCAACATTGGGGACAATGTTGTTTAAGTCTGGGGGAGGCAGTTACTAACTATGTTTTTGTTTTTGAGTGTCAAAAAAAAAAATTGTTTTATTGAGTCAAACTTCTTGTTGGGAACTATGATTTTTCTTTTTAGTGTACTGCCTTGGTTGATTAATGCTGCAGATTGAATCCAGAATCCGACTAATGAAAAATCCAAAGGCTGACCAGTAAACCAAAGACATCCAAATTTCCAACAGAATCCATAAAAGCCTGAGGTAATTTCTGTACTTTTCTTTTTACCTCATCAAGGAGATTGATGTTCATAGAGCTTGACTCCTTGTTCATACCTGATAAGTAAGATTTCAGAAAAGAAAAAAAAATGGTACTCCTCTCCCTTATTAAAGTTTGAAATATTTTTCCTGAGAGCTTTGTTTTTTTTTTTAAAAAAGAGTGAATAAAAGATGAAATGATTTTGATCAGTTTAGAGAGGTAGGTAAATTACCTGTGACTTCATTATTCTACTCTTGAGTCAAATGATCACACAAAGCTTGGAAGCGAGGGGTAGGTAAATTACCGATGACCCCATTATTCGCCTACAACTTTGAGAAAAAAAAGAATAATAATAAAAAAACAAAGCAAAGCTCAAAGGAAAATTAAAAAGAATAAGTCTGGGGGAGAGAAAGAGTACCACATGTGGTAAAAGATATATCTTGCTTGTTATGGTATTGTACGGGAATGAGTGTAGAAGGTTCTTGACATTGATCAATTTGATGAGACCCACCGATGAAGGCTTAATGGAGGAAGTAGTGGAATTTGGTTTAAATTTGGGATGCTATGAAAGTCAACGGAGAAGTACATGGTGGTTCGATTTGNTTTTGAGTGTCAAAAAAAAAAATTGTTTTATTGAGTCAAACTTCTTGTTGGGAACTATGATTTTTCTTTTTAGTGTACTGCCTTGGTTGATTAATGCTGCAGATTGAATCCAGAATCCGACTAATGAAAAATCCAAAGGCTGACCAGTAAACCAAAGACATCCAAATTTCCAACAGAATCCATAAAAGCCTGAGGTAATTTCTGTACTTTTCTTTTTACCTCATCAAGGAGATTGATGTTCATAGAGCTTGACTCCTTGTTCATACCTGATAAGTAAGATTTCAGAAAAGAAAAAAAAATGGTACTCCTCTCCCTTATTAAAGTTTGAAATATTTTTCCTGAGAGCTTTGTTTTTTTTTTTAAAAAAGAGTGAATAAAAGATGAAATGATTTTGATCAGTTTAGAGAGGTAGGTAAATTACCTGTGACTTCATTATTCTACTCTTGAGTCAAATGATCACACAAAGCTTGGAAGCGAGGGGTAGGTAAATTACCGATGACCCCATTATTCGCCTACAACTTTGAGAAAAAAAAGAATAATAATAAAAAAACAAAGCAAAGCTCAAAGGAAAATTAAAAAGAATAAGTCTGGGGGAGAGAAAGAGTACCACATGTGGTAAAAGATATATCTTGCTTGTTATGGTATTGTACGGGAATGAGTGTAGAAGGTTCTTGACATTGATCAATTTGATGAGACCCACCGATGAAGGCTTAATGGAGGAAGTAGTGGAATTTGGTTTAAATTTGGGATGCTATGAAAGTCAACGGAGAAGTACATGGTGGTTCGATTTGGATTTATCTGCTAAGCATATGGATTATGGTTAGGATGATCATGGCATTACTTTAAAAAGAAAATGAGTTCCTGTGTTTTCAAACCTCTTTCACAGGTCTAAGTTTATGTTTTGCTTGAAGGCAAGCAAAGGCTAAGTCTGGGGGAGTTGATATATCATGGTTTTTAGGTGTTTTTAGCCATGATATAAGTCTTATTTATAGAGTCTTTTTGGTATTTTTAGAGTCTTTATAGGACTTAGCATGGATGGGAGCTTAATGGAGCTGAATAGGAGGATTTGGAGCTTAATCAAGCATTGAGGCTGCAGCTGCAAAGTTGGGAGACGAATTCAGAGGATGCATCGATCGATGCAGATGATAGTGTCGATCGATGCTGGGCCAAAGAAGAAATCAGAAGTTTTCCCACAAGTTTTGAAGATTTACAAAGCTGCCCCAAAGTTTCCATATTTGCATCATTAGTCCCCATTCGTGTTTTAGGAATATATATAGGATTTTTATGGTCATTGTTTAGACCTAAGCTTTATTTTCCCTGCAACTTTTGAGAGCAAAACCCTAAGAGATTTTTAGAGAGCTTTTGGAGAGAAGAATCAAGACTCCTTGAGAGAAGATTCAGAACTCCTTTACTTCTTCTTTAATCTCTTTCTTAATGCAATTTATTCAGAAGATGTTTTGTGTTTCATTGATTATGTCTGAGTAGATCTGCTTGTTAGGTTTAGGGTTTCTCATTAGGGATTTCATGGTTTATTAGATATGTTATTATTTAGGATTCATTATCTTTCTTGTTCTTCACCATAGGTTANACTTAGCATGGATGGGAGCTTAATGGAGCTGAATAGGAGGATTTGGAGCTTAATCAAGCATTGAGGCTGCAGCTGCAAAGTTGGGAGACGAATTCAGAGGATGCATCGATCGATGCAGATGATAGTGTCGATCGATGCTGGGCCAAAGAAGAAATCGAAAGTTTTCCCACAAGTTTTGAAGTTTTACAAAGCTGCCCTAAAGTTTCCATATTTGCATCATTAGTCCCCATTCGTGTTTTAGGAATATATTTAGGATTTTTATGGTCATTGTTTAGACCTAAGCTTTATTTTCCCTGCAACTTTTGAGAGCAAACCCCTGAGAGATTTTTAGAGAGCTTTTGGAGAGAAGAATCAAGACTCCTTGAGAGAAGATTCAGAACTCCTTTACTTCTTCTTTAATCTCTTTCTTAATGCAATTTATTCAGAAGATGTTTTGTGTTTCATTGATTATGTCTGAGTAGATCTGCTTGTTAGGTTTAGGGTTTCTCATCAGGGATTTCATGGTTTATTAGATCTGTTATTATTTAGGATTCATTATCTTTCTTGTTCTTCACCATAGGTTATTTTTGATGCTAGATCTTTAATTAGTCATCTGGATTTAGATCTTAGGATTATTGATTGATATGAGAATATAATTGATTTTCCTGACAAAAACCTTTGGTGAGCAAAATTACTTTTTGCAAAGAGATTTGAATTAGTGATTTTGTGAACTTATCTAAACTTAATTTTATTGCTGGTTTTTAACTTGAATTTTGCAAAGAGATTTGGATTCTCGGGTTTTAAAACTTAGATAATATTTGCAGTGAGGACTGATTTATTTTACAATTTTGTTTAGAGTTCAAGAACGGTGCTTAATTATTGAATCCTGCTTGTTTAATTAATTGATCTGATTTTCCATGATTTTCTGAGAATTTCCCTAGGCCTAGCGTTTAATCCATCTGAATTTACAACTCTTTTATTTTCTATTTTTGCATTGCTTTTAAATTAATATTTATGTTTAGCATAATTAAAAGATTATTAAATCCATTGTGTGATCTAAAGTCCTTGTGGATATGATCCCTAAGTACTACAATTGATCTCTTAATTTGAGAGAGTAGCTCAGGGTTAAATTTGAGCATATCAGCGGTGTCGTCATCGTTGTATTCGGAAGCGTTTCGGGTCCTTGCTTGCCGGGTTATGAAGTCTTTGGTTCTGGTTCTGAGAGATCGGCTCTCATGAGGATATATAGGAGGAGGTTGAATGTAGCTTCGGATTGGCCGTGGGCATCCTTAGTTTTTCTCACTTGCTTGTGGTTCAAGAGAAGAGCTTGTCTCGCTTCCTAAGACTAGTATTTGTTTAAGGGTTTAGTCTTGTTGCTTCTGTCTTTAGTTTAAGGGTTCGCCTTCTTCTTGGATTTAAATTCTCTTGCTTAGTTGTTTTTAATTTTGGTTTCTCTTTTTGTTTCCGGGAACTTTTCTTGTATTCGCCAGCTTAGTTTCCCTTTTTTGAGCTTTTAGACTCTGGAGATATTTTTGTTTTCCGTTTATGTTTATCCTTCCAATCTTTATCAATAACATCTGTTGACATAAAAAAAAGCTATCTCACGTATGTTTAATGGATAGTTACTGTATTTGGTTGCTCGTGGGGCCCGTATAAATGTTCGACCATCATGAAGTTCATGATCTACAAATAACGGATAACCAAATTGAAGAAAGAACACGCATTCTTGATCAATATAATGGAATAAAAATATACATTCAACATCAGTTTTTTCGATTAACAACATAACAAATTATGGTGAAACTGAAATTGAGTCATTATTCAAACTAAGCAATAAACAAAAAAAAAAAAAACATCCACATAACTCTATATTACATTCTTGACATCGAGATTTAAATATCGATCAAGTTCCCTCCGTCCGTGAGGTTACACTCTCGTTGGGGAACCTTCTCCCATACACTTCCATTATCAGTTAAGGTCTCCCATAACCCGTGATCGTATTCGTTGGGGAACCTAAGTTAAAAGATACGGCTCAATCTTTATTGAGTACCAAGCTGTTGCTTTTTATATGCAAACCCTAACCATCTCTCGATTTCCATTTTGCATGCAATAAAGATGGGCCAGTTAAACCCAACTGTAATAATTTCACGCTTAATTAATTCTGGATTTGGCCCTGGATTCTTGGCAGAGGCCCAAAATTAACACATTTTATATTCCTTTTGTGTAAGTGAATATGCAAAACCCTAATCATATTACGCTGATACGCTCCCGTTTTTTTTTTTTTTTTTGACTTTGTGGCTGAGAGAACATGTAATACTAAAATGGCTGATTAAAAGCAGAAGATGAACAACATTAATCAAAAATAAAATTACAAACTCAGTTTTTATCATTAAAAAAAAAGAAAAATAAAAATTTAGGATAATAATCTAATGAAACACGAAACTGAAAAGCTTGAGCATAGTCTTCTTCTTGAGCAAGTAGGAGTAACATCTTGCACTTATGTTGATTTCTTATTCAATGGAATCTTTTTCACTTTAATCCCATTGTCCATGGAAATTCTCGCTGTAACAGCCAGTGATATATCCATTTCTCCGTGCTTGTCCTCCTCGTCCTCCTCAATCCTCATCGGATATTATTATAACATCATTGACAGTTGCAGGACCAGTGTATGGTTTCTTGGTGACAAATGAAGCGTCTTCTGGTGGAGCTTGATCGTGCGGAGCCTGTGGTTTCTCCAGCGGCGGCAAGGGATCCACATTCATTGCCTCAAACCTGTCCAAGTTCTCTAGTACAGGCAAATCAGAAAATATGAGACTATCCGTCTCTCGTTCTCTTTTGTTCACTCCATCTTTGTTACGCTCTCCGCATAGACCACCATCATCGGTTATGTAACCGACAGATCCATTACCGCCTTGGTTGCCGCCTACATCCATGTCTCCAAGGGCATTTCCTTGGCCATCAGCAATTTGGCTGCCGCCTACATCCATGTCTCCAAGGACATTTCCTTGGGGTTGATCAACGTTTTCCCCATCACCGATTTGGATGCCACCTACATCGTTGTCTCCAAGGACATTTCCTTGGCCATCACCGATTAGGCTGCCGCCTACATCGATGTCTCCAAAGACATTTCCTTGGCCATCAGCACTTTGTCTGCCGCCTACATCCATGTCTCCAAGGACATTTCCTTGGGGTTGATCAAGGTTGTCCCCACCACCGATTAGTCTGCCGCCTACATCCATGTCTCCAAGGGCATTTTTCTTGACCACCACCGTTTTGGCTACCGCCTTCATCGACGTGTCCAAGGACAAATCCTTGCGGTTGATCAAGGTTGTCCCCATCACCGATTTGGATGCCGCCTACATCCATGTCTCCAAAGAAATTTCCTTGGGTTTGATCAATGTTTTCCCCGTACTTAGTGGTTTGACTACACAGCTCCGACCAAGCGGCCGAGGCTTCAACACTAGATTGGTGGCATAACGGCAACCGGTTATGTTTGGAGCTCAGGAGATGCATAAGATTCTCAAAGTTTTTAACCAAAAGCGGTCCGGGTTGTGTCATTCTAACCATGCCGTATAAATCTTTTGACCCATCCGGAAGCGGGTTCTCTTTGGCGTAAAGAATGTCGGCAATTGCACTCGCTCTCTCAAGCTCGTCTGGCAGTTCACTTCTTACTGGCTGTATCTTCTTAATGGTTTCTCGAACTTCTTTATAAGCTCCATAATATAGAAGTAACTTGCAATTTTTGATGAGTTCTTCGTCTTCCGTTGCTGTGCGATTCTGTTCTTCCGATGACATGATAAGATGAAAGCTTCGGAAACGGGGAGAAAACGAGAGAGAGAGATAGAGATAGAGAGGGTTAGTTTTGGTTTAAGACAAAAAATGATAGTTTTTCTGATGGAGAGAGACACTGGTTTTATAGTAAGAGTTATTCAACATTTTGCTAAAGTTTCTTTTAATAAAGGAAACAGATTTTGTTAAAAAGGTAACACATAATTGCTAAAATGGAAATACATTTTGCTAAAGACCAATTAACTATTTAACTTGCAAACATTTTTTTTTTCAGGAGTTTGTGATAAGATTTCTTGAAAGTTTTTTTATATGAATCACCATTTTTTTCACAGAAATATATATATATATATATATATATATATCTATACAAAATTAGATTTAATTTTCTTTAACTCAATTATTAAGTTAGTATTATGTATTTCCTACAACAAAAGCTAAACAGTAATTGATATGATAACGACATTATAAAATTTTGAATTATTCTTTATTTCACTGGAATATGTTGACTGTCATTGTTATATTTTGTTAAAAAATATTTCTATAATTTAAAGTTTTGACTAATTTAATATTTCTGGAAATAAAATTTAATTATTTTGGATTAAGTAAATTATTATTCTGTGATTTTTGTTGTCAAAGGATGAAGCCTAAAGTTTGACTATTTTATTTTATTTAATACGTTACTGTAAATATTACTTTGAACAAACCTTATTATTGAAATAGATTATATATAAACAATGATTAAAACTCATTTTTAATAATTAACTACTGTGTTATTTATTTAGTGGTTGTCAATATAAAGTCAAAACAATTATTTTTTTGGGATCTACTTCTGGATTTGTATCCTTTTTAGAGATTTACATATATAGAAAAGTATCACACACTCTGGAATCTTTAACCCAGCAAATATACAACTAAGGATATCATCATTATCCACATTTACTATAACTGTATAACTAAATTTCTTTAAAAAATTTGAAAAAATGATATCATTTAAAAATCTTACAGTTTCTTATTAAATCATTTCTTTTTAAACCTTTTTAAATCATCTTCAGCAGATCTTCCAAAGTCTGGATCGTCATAGACTGTACTCATGTGCACGTTCGTGCCCATCTCTACCTGAAATGCCCTCCAGAACACTAAAGTGAACTTGGAATCTCTATTAAACACAATACTAGCAAGCACACCATGCAATCTGGCTATCTCCCTCACATACTTTCTAGCCAAAAACCGCTGTTCCATCAGTTTTCTTGATGGCCATAAAATGTGTAGACTTAGTCAAACAGTCCACAATGACCCAAATCGCATCAAATGTCCGCGATATTGGCAAACCTACCACGAAATCCATCGTGATCATATCCGCTTCCACTCTGAAATGGGTAAACTCTGCAATAATTCACCAGGAACCTGATGCTCAACCTTCACCAGCTGGCAGGTGTCGCACTTTGCAACCCAATCGGCTACGTCCTTCTTCATCCCGACCCAGTGATAATACCGCTTGAGGTCACGGTACATTTTCGTCGCTCCTGGATGAATAAAGAACTTGCTCGAATGAGCCTCTCTCAGTATTTCCTGCCTCAGACCCTCACCCTTGGGCACACAGACCCAACCATGCACAAGGATAGTTCCATTAGCAGAGACCTGATACTCTGAACCCGTAGCAATAAAGGCATTCACCAGCCCAACATCACTCTCCTGAGCTAACCGCACTCTGCTCAACAGGTCTGCTCGATCAGCTGCCTCCAAGCCCAAAGGCTCCTGTGAGATAACACACAACTTCAATGCACTAATCTCACCCACTAACGCCTCCATATCATGCTCCTGAGCCAAAGCCGCCCGCTTCCGACTCAAAGCATCTGCAACCAAGTTAGCTTTACCAGAGTGGGAAGCTATCTCCAGATCATAATCCACTACCAACTCCATCCAACGCCTTTGCCTCAGATTCAGCTCAGGCTGAGTGAAGATGTACTTCAAGCTCTTATGATTTTTGAATACCCGTACCTTCCCGCCATAAAGATATGACCTTCAAATTTTCAGGGACAAAAACCACTGCTGCCATCTCCAAATCGTTCGTAGGGTAATTAGCCTCGTGCTTCCGCAACTATCGTGAAGCATAGGTTATAACCTTCCCCTGCTGCATCAGCACACAATCCAACCCAACCCTAGAAGCATCAACATACACAACGTAAGGCTCGTTTTGCTCGAGCAGTGCTAACACCTACGTGGTAGTCAATATCTTCTTGAGGCTTGCAAAACTCGCCTCACACTCTGGTGACCACACAAATGGAACTTTCTTCCCTGTAAGCTTGGTCATCGGCTGTGCCATACTCGCAAAACCCGGAACGAATCTCCTGTAGTAACCGCCAATCCCAGGAAACTCTTGATTTTAGTGGCACTCTGCGGCCTTGGCTACTCCTTGAGGGCCTGAATCTTCTCGGGATCCACTGAAACTCCATTTGCTGAAACAATGTGACCAAAAAACCCCATCTCTCGCTGTTAGAAACTGCACTTACTCGTCTTAGCAAACAATTTCTGCTCCCGCAGCTTCTCCATAACTGCTCTCAGATGCACTACATGCTGCTCAGGACTCTTGGAATATACCAGGATATCGTCGATGAAAATGATGACAGACACATCCAAAAACTCCTGGATCACGCTGTTCATCAATCTCATAAAACAGCTGGCACGTTAGTCAAACTGAACGACATCACCACGAACTCATAATGTCCATATCTCGTCCTGAAGGCAGGTTTCATCACATCTGCCTCATGTATCAGAATCTAATGAAAACCCGATGCAAAGTCGATCTTGGAGAACCAAGTAGCATACCTCAATTGATCTAACAACTCATCAATCCTCGGGAAAGGGTATTTGTTCTTCACAGTGACCCAGTTTAAACTCCGATAGTCGATACACAAGTGGAAACTCCCGTCCTATCTTCTTAACAAAAAACACTGGTGCTCCCATGGTGAACAATTAGGATGGATGAATCCCTTGCTCGGCAAATCCTTTAGCTGCTTCTTCAGCTCTGCCATCTCTGTTGGAGCCATCCTATAGGGTGCCTTGGAAAACGGCACGACAAAAGTGTATATTTTGACGACATATTGATTTTTAGTTCGTCAATTACGGCCCATCAAGATCATCTTCGTCAAGTCCTGCTTATACTTCGCAGAGAGACATTTTTTGTGGCACGACAAAAGTGTGAGTTAGGAGTCCGTAGTGTGTTGTTCCATGGTTATGTGGTTTCATCGGATGGTCTGTCTATGGAGATGAGTAAGGTTGAAGCCATTCAGTCCTGGCCTGTGCCTAAGACTGTTACGGAGGTGCGTAGTTTCCATGGCTTGGCGTCATTCTATCGCCGTTTTGTTCCGCATTTTAGTTCTATAATGGCTCCTTTAACGGA
The DNA here is from genome assembly GCF_000633955.1 of Camelina sativa. Classification (NCBI taxonomy): domain Eukaryota; kingdom Viridiplantae; phylum Streptophyta; class Magnoliopsida; order Brassicales; family Brassicaceae; genus Camelina; species Camelina sativa. Next base: position 18,811,092 of record NC_025692.1, on the reverse strand, counting down.
TTGTATGAGGGACGGTAAGTTTGTTTGGTCGGTTGCAGATCAAGACGCCTTTGACCTTGTGAAACAGAAGTTAACCTCTGCACCTATTTTGGTCCTTCCGGACTTTGAATTACAATTCAAACTCCATTGTGATGCCTCTAAACTCAGCATTGGTGCGGTGCTTAGCCAGCAGACTCGCCCAGTGGCTTATTTTAGTGAGAAATTGTCGGGAGCATGGAGTTGCTATAGTACTTCAGATGTTGAATTCTATGCAGTGGTACGAGCAATTAAGCATTGGCGCCATTATCTTGTGCATCGAGAGTTTGTTATGTTTACGGACCATGATGCTCTTAAACACCTTGAGAGTCAAGTCAAGGTCTCTGCACGTCATGCCTCATGGATTGCTTATTTGCAGCAGTTTACGTTCTCCATACGTCATAAAGAGGGGAAGTTGAATCGAGTAGCGGATGCTTTGAGTCACCGTCACACGCTGTTGACAACAATGCATGTTCCTGTTCCGGGTTTTGCTTCGTTTTTGGAACTATATGCGACTGATCCTTTCTTTAGTTCCATTTTTGAAGAGGTCACAAACGGTTCCCGTACAGATTTTACTATCACGGATGGGTCCCTTTCCGCGGGGTTCAGCTTTGTGTTCCAGATTGCAGTTTGAGACTCAAAATGATAGAGGAGTTACATTCGGAGGGACATGTGGGTCGTGATAGAACCATATAGTTTGTTGCTGCATCATATTACTGGCCTTCGTTACAGCGGGATGTGGAGAGATTTGTGGAATGTTGTCGCGCTTGTAAATTGGCTTAAGGTACAACTTCTAATGCAGGTTTATATCTTCCTCTTCCTATTCCTACTCAACCCTAGACAGATGTGAGTATGGATTTCATCCTTGGCTTGCCACGAACACATAGGGGTAACGATTCAATCTTTGTGGTTGTTGATCGTTTTTCAAAGATGGCTCATTTTGTGCTGTGTAAGAAGACGACAGATGCTGTGTGCGTTACATAAATTTTTTTCCAGGAGGTTTATCGCCTGCATGGACTGCCTACTTCTATTGTCTCTGATAGGGATACAAGATTTTTAAGCCATTTTTGGAGGTCGGTCTGGAAGATGTTGCATACTAGTCTAGACATGAGTACCTCTTATCATCCTCAAACTGATGATCAAACGGAGGTTACCAATCGCGCTTTGGGGAATATGTTACGGAGTCTCGTCGGTGATAATCTTCGGTCATGGGAATCTCGTTTGTGTCAGGCAGAATTTGCGCATAACCATGCCACTAACCGCAGCTCTGGTTTCAGTCCTTTTGAGGTTGTGTATAGCTTTTTGCCTCAGGGTCCTTTGGAATTAACAGCAGTTCCCGACCTGCGTCGCATTCATGGTCGTGCTGTGGATTTTGTTGACGCTTTGAAAGACACACATCAACAAGCTCGTTTTTCAACCAGGCGACAAGGTTTGGGTGGTTCTAACTCGGGACCGGATGCCTTCTCATGAATACAACAAGCTTCGTTCATGGAAGATTGGTCCTATTGAAGTCTTGGAGCGTATCAATGACAACGCTTATCGCTTACTCTTGCCGTCACATATGAAGACTTCCAACGTCTTCAATGTCAAGTTTTTGTCCAAGTTCCATGGTGACAACGACGATCCAGATTCAGAAACGAATCTTTTCAAACCCGGAGGGACCTGATGCAGCGTGTCTTCTATCTTTCCTTTTATTTTCTTAATTAGTTGGGCTTTGGTTTTACGGTTCTCTTTACTTGGGATTTACGTTTTGTTTTCTTTTCAAGCTTTAGTCGGTTAAAGCTTAGGGTTTCTTGTTCTTGTATAAATAGCCTCTCAACCTTATGGAGAGGACATCTTTTATTGAATAATATTTTAGAGCTTCAAGGTTATCTCTTTTCTTGTTTATCGGCTATTCTCTTTGAATCAACGATCTACAAGTCTTTCGTCTTTTGTTCGGTCATTCCTTGAATTAACGAACGAATTGACAACCCTTTTGTTTGACTATTCTCCAGAATCAATAGACACAAGGTTTATCACAGGTTACGCACTTGAAAATAAGACACTGAATCTTGATATGTAAGTGAATAGAAATACGCGTTATGTTGGTGTACGTAGACTTTACGAGATGTCATCTTTTATGAAGAGTTTTCTAAACATCAATAAAGCAACCAACCACTTTGACAATTTATACAACATCACATTTTTGCTAAAAAAATCATATTTGCCATTATTTTCAGTATTATGTTTCAAAACATAAATAAACTATTTATATCTAGAGAAAATAAAAAAAAATACAATACTAATTAATAATTATTGCCGCTATGTTATATATTTTATTTATCAATTTTAAATTAATGCAACTTCTATAATAGTTTGTTTTAGTTGTTCTTCTCGTATCTAATTCGAGAGACTTGCATAGAGGTTTTAAAAAATTGATTTGGCTACCTATATCACCAAAATGCACTTATTTTTTCGGTCGATGGTCTTAAGAGAACTCTAGAGTTAAGCGTGCTTGAGCTGGAGTAGTCTCAGGATGGGTGACCTTCTGAGAAGTGATTTTCGGAACTGTGAGAGTGCGGACAAAACACAGGGAAAGATCCTTTAGTGATTTGTAGGGATGGTAAAAATTCTTCAAAACCTCCCGGACGTAGCAAACCGACCGTCGGATATGGATGGGCTCATAGGCCTAGTGAGAGGACGTGGGGCCCATTAAGGAAGATGGACCCATAGACTAAGATTGGACATAGGGCCCAGTAAGAGGTGGCGGTTGGGAAGTTACATATCGTGGAATCATGGCTATGAGGAGGAGAATGATCTAGGGTCTCGGTTTAGTTTTGTTGTTCTCTATATTTTTGTTGTTGGAACCTTGTTTAGTAGCATGCTAGGTTGTTGGTTTATATCGGTTATGATTGGTATTATGTTGTAGTATATTGGAGGTTGTTTGATGTGTCTTCTGCTGTGTATGATGGGCTTTTGGTTGGTTATAATTAGATACTATGGGTATTTAATTATATATTGTTTTAAAAAAAAAGGGTCGGGTTGTTTCAAATTGGGACATGATCAAGATGGATTTTGTGGTAGGATTGCCACTGCCTCATACTTTTGGTATGATTTGGGTCATTGTGGACCGATTGACCAAGTCGACACATTTTCTGGCCACCAAGAAGACCGATGGGGCAACAATTTTGGCTAAGAAATATGTGAAGGAGATAGTCAGATTGCATGGTGTGCCTGCGAGTATTATGTCTAACAGGAATTCCAAGTTCACTTTGGTGTTTTGGATGGCGTTTCAGTTTGAGATGAAAACTAAAATTCTTATGAGTACAACCTATCATCCTCATACGAATGAGCAGTCAGAGAGGACAATCCCAACTTAGAAGAATTTGTTGAGGATATGTGTGCTGGATCGGGGTGGTCACTAGGCTTATCATCTAAACTAGGTAGAGTTTCCTTACAACAAGATAAACCATGCAAGTATTAGGATGACTCCTTATTAGGCATTGTACGAGAGGCCATGACGTACACCATTATGCTGGACTCGGGTGGGGGAAAAGAGCATATATGGTGCAGATTTGTTCAGGAGACCTCGAAGAAGATTCAGGTTCTGAAGTTGAACATAAAGGAGGCTCATGATCGGCAGGAAATTTATGCTGATAAGATGAGGAAGGATCTTGAGTTTCAGGTGGTTGATAGAGTTTACCTCAAGATGGCCATGTTGTGGGGTCCAAACAGGTCATTGTAATAGACTAAGCTGAGTCCAAGGTACATAGGTCCGTTCAAAGTGGTTGAGCGGGTGGGACTGGTTGCATATAGGCTGGAGTTGCCTGATGTTATGCGTGCGTTCCACATGGTCTTCTATGTGTTGATGTTGCGGAAGCATCTTCCCGAGATGAACAGTTGTTGGGTAAGATTCCTGAAGATCTCCTGACAATAATGAATCGGTTTGTATTGCCTGATGTTTACTCACTTAGCCAAAGAGATTAGATGTGTAAGGAGTTTTTTGACAATAATGAATCGGTTTGTATTGCCTACTTGGTCATCTTTCTCCAACGAGAGTTGGGTAGGGAAGTGATCAAGGTTGAATTTTTCTATCACGAGAGTGTTTTAACAAGATTTTAGAGATTCATTGTCTAAGGAATATTTGCTTGAGGCATGTAGGACATCCGTACTGGTCAGGAAAACTTAGGAGTCGATTACCCCATCCTTAGGAGCTTTCGTATTTTAATTGTTTACATTTTTATTCATCACTCGACCCCTTACCCGAACAGGTACACGATCACCTGCTTCGAGTACACCTTCGAGTTGTTCATACTGTTCTTGATTACTCGATCACCCCACCCGATCCTGTACTCGAATGCTTGCATCGAGTGCTTAGGTCGTGTGATTCTCATTTATTTGCTTTCTTCTATTTCTTTTAGGATTGTTAGATCAAAACCATTTCTTGCCTGGCTTGACTTGCTTGCTTCTGATTGCATCCTATCTGCTAGCATAACAACCATTTAGATTGATAACCCTTTGTACTACAACTGCATAGGGAATTGATACCCTGGGTGAAAATCCTATTATCAGAAAACCAAGTTATCAAAAGGAGGAAAAGCCAGGCTACCAAAAGGACTACAAGCCATTCGTCAAGCCAAAACCGCTAGATTCAGACCCAAAAGGTAAAGGTAAGGAGGTGATCACAAGGACAAGGGATATTCGATGCTTTAAGTGTCAAGGACTTGGGCATTATGCGAGCGAGTGTTCCAACAAAAGAATCGTGGCCCTTAGAGATAATGGCGAAGTAGAATCTGAAGAAGAGCGTTCGGAAAACAACTCTTTTGGAAGAAGGTTTAGAAGCCCCCACTAAAGGAGAGTTGCTTGTTGCAAGGAGATCTTTGAGTGTTCTAACTAAGGCTGAGGAGCAAGCACAAAGGTAAAACTTGGTTCACACTCGATGCTTGGTCAAAAATAAGGTATGTAGTTTAATTATTGATGGTGGTAGTTGTACTAATGTTGCAAGCAGGACTATGGTTGAGAAGCTTGGCTTAGAAGTACTTAAATATCTGAGACCAGATGCGCTCCAATGGCTTAATGAAGAGGGTGAGATGTCCGTCAAGGAGCAAGTCAAGGTGCCTCTTTCAATTGGTAAGTATCAGGACGAGATCATGTGCGACATATTACCGATGGACGCTAGCGACATTCTTCTTGGACGTCCATGGCAATCAGATCGACAAGTTGTCCACGATGGCTTCACTAATCGACACACCTTCGAACACATCGGCCGAAAGACGACTCTCTTCCNCTCTTCCGATGACTCCGCATGAAGTCTATCTAGATCAGCTAAGCATGAAACAACGAGCCATCAAACCAACCGAACCAATTGATACCTAGGGTAAGAACAAGGTAAGTCATAGTAGTTTACTTTTTGTTTACAAAGTAACTCTTGCTTGTTCAAATAACCCCAAACCGGTGCTACCGAGTAAGATTGAGTTGGTTTTGCAAGAATATAAGGACGTGTTTCTGGAAGACAATCCCATTGGTTTACCGCCCCTCCGAGAGATTGAGCATCAAATCGACTTTGTACCGGGAGCCGCTCTACCGAACCGACCAGCTTATCGCACCAACCCAACCAAAACAAAGGTACTCGAGAGAAAAGTGAATGAGCTTATGGACAAAGGACATATTCGAGAAAGCATGAGTCCATGTGTCGTTCCGGTGTTTCTAGTACCAAAGAAAGATGGGAGCTGGCGAATGTGCGTGGACTGCCGAGCCATCAACATTATTTGTTATTTGAAAATAGACTTTGTGTGCCTCACTCTTCTTTGCGAGAATTGTTTCTAAGGGAAGCTCATGGAGGTGGTTTAATGGGACACTTTGGAGTTGCTAAGACATATAAGGTGATTCAAGAACACTTCCATTGGTCGCACATGAAAAGAGATGTTGAACGACTATGTGAACGGTGCACGACTTGTAAGCAAGCTAAGGCTAAGGTTCAGTCCCACAGTTGGTATACCCTTTTACCTATTCCTTTGCATCCTTGGACTGGTATATCTATAGATTTTGTGGTTGGATTGCCTAGGACTAGGGCTGGTAAGGATTCTATCTTTGTGGTGGTTGATCGCTTTTCTAAAATAGCGCATTTTATTCCATGTCATAAAACTGATGATGCATCTCATGTTGTTAGCTTGTTCTTTAGGAAAGTTGTTCGTTTGCATGGCATACCTAAGACCATAGTTTCTGATCGTGACACTAAGTTCCTTAGTTATTTTGGAAAACTTTGTGGTCTAAGTTGGGAACTAAATTGCTTTTCTCTACTACATGTCATCCGCAAACCGATGGTCAAACTGAAGTTGTCGATCGAACCTTGTCTACATTATTGTGTGTGCTCATTAAAAAAAATCTTAAGACTTGGGAAGATTGCTTGCCGCATGTTGAATTTGCTTATAATCATTCTATGCATTCTGCGACTAAGTTTTCTCTTTTTGAAATTGTTTATGGGTTCAATCCCACATCTCCTTTTGATCTAATGCCTTTACCTTTGAGTGAGAGATCAAGTCTTGATGGCAAGAAGAAGGCCGAAATAGTAAAACAGGTTTACAAAAAAGCTAAGGAAAATCTTGAGGCCCAGACACAGCTTTATGAGAATTATGCAAACAAAGGGCGTAAAGAAGTCATCTTCAATGAGGGCGATCAAGTGTGGGTTCATCTTAGGAAGGAGCGTTTCCCGGAGGAGCGAGCATCCAAACTAATGCCAAGAATTGATGGACCATTCAATGTGCTCAAAAGAATTAACAACAATGCTTACCAACTCGACCTCCAAGGTAAGTACAAAGTGAATGGCAGTTTCAATGTTTCTGATCTTCTTCCTTATTGTGCAGATAATTCAGATTTTAGGTCAAATCCTTTTCAAGTGGGAGAGGATGATGAGACCATTGACAGCTCAACCAAAAGACATGGACATAAGGAGCAGCTTGAACCAGAGGAAGCATTCGAAGAGCAACTTGAACCAGAGGAAGCTTTGGAGGAGCAGCTTGTACCGGAGGAAGCATCAAAGGAGGCGTTGATCGTTCCGGCGGGTCCTCTTACAAGATCAAAATCCAAGAGGTTCAACCAAGCTATCAATGGAATAATTAAGGAGTTGGACAAGAAGCAAGAAGACATGGCTCAAACCATTTGGACGACGCTCACAGCTCAAGGTGCTCGGTAAAGGGTTAAGTGTTGCTTACGCACTCTTTTTCTCTTGTCAAGTTTTGTCCCATTGGATTTCTTGACAAGGTTTTAATGAGGCCTAAGTGACACTTTCAAGCCCCCTTTGCCAGCCCAAGTCGTGGTCCAAGGCCCATTACAAAGCCTTAGCCCATTTTCTCTATCTCTTTTGCATTTAATGCTTTTGTAATTTCCTAGATTTTGTACNGAAGGCCGAAATAGTAAAACAGGTTTACAAAAAAGCTAAGGAAAATCTTGAGGCCCAGACACAGCTTTATGAGAATTATGCAAACAAAGGGCGTAAAGAAGTCATCTTCAATGAGGGCGATCAAGTGTGGGTTCATCTTAGGAAGGAGCGTTTCCCGGAGGAGCGAGCATCCAAACTAATGCCAAGAATTGATGGACCATTCAATGTGCTCAAAAGAATTAACAACAATGCTTACCAACTCGACCTCCAAGGTAAGTACAAAGTGAATGGCAGTTTCAATGTTTCTGATCTTCTTCCTTATTGTGCAGATAATTCAGATTTTAGGTCAAATCCTTTTCAAGTGGGAGAGGATGATGAGACCATTGACAGCTCAACCAAAAGACATGGACATAAGGAGCAGCTTGAACCAGAGGAAGCATTCGAAGAGCAACTTGAACCAGAGGAAGCTTTGGAGGAGCAGCTTGTACCGGAGGAAGCATCAAAGGAGGCGTTGATCGTTCCGGCGGGTCCTCTTACAAGATCAAAATCCAAGAGGTTCAACCAAGCTATCAATGGAATAATTAAGGAGTTGGACAAGAAGCAAGAAGACATGGCTCAAACCATTTGGACGACGCTCACAGCTCAAGGTGCTCGGTAAAGGGTTAAGTGTTGCTTACGCACTCTTTTTCTCTTGTCAAGTTTTGTCCCATTGGATTTCTTGACAAGGTTTTAATGAGGCCTAAGTGACACTTTCAAGCCCCCTTTGCCAGCCCAAGTCGTGGTCCAAGGCCCATTACAAAGCCTTAGCCCATTTTCTCTATCTCTTTTGCATTTAATGCTTTTGTAATTTCCTAGATTTTGTACATGAGCTTGCATGAGTGAGGACTCTTGCATGACCTTGCATGAGCTCGACCTTGTGCATGCTCTTGCATGTTCTTCCCCTCTCTCCTCTTCTCCTTCGTCCCCCTTCTCCTATAAAAAGACAATGTAATTCTCATTTGTTTCTCATCAAACATTTCAATCAAAAAATCTTCTTTTCTACTTGTTTGATTTGAAGAGTGTGTAATATCTTCTCAACTTGTTTACTTCTTAGTGTGTCATATCTAATTTGTAATCAAGCCTGTAGTCTAAGAGATCTCCATCTCTCTTAGAAGTACACTTCGTTCTTCCCCTTCAATCCGCTGCAATTCCACCTCTTCACATTCTCTGCCATTCATCTCTCCATTCCGCTGCATCTTCAACCCATTCATCTTCATCATTTCGTTCATACCTCTTCAAGACCTTGCAAAGTGTGTCCTTGGGAATAGATCCTCATCCAAGATTCTATCAATGTGCATGATCACTGATCTGTACTTTTTGATCTATTGCATGTGGAATTAAGTTTTGATACTTACTATTTTATGTGTTCTCTAAGACCTTAAAACTTAAGTATCAATGGATTGGATTGTCTTAGTGTGTGGCATTCGTGACAGGACGTCCGACTACCCAAAAGCACACTAAGACAGGGATATGGATGACCTTCGCAGTTTTCTATCTCGACATGCAGCCAGACTTATGTCTTGTGTTGCATATCGACACGAAGAGCTCGAAGAGACTTGGTTAGCTACCTTGGCCGAATCTGTCTACACGACGGTGTAGTTTAAGTGATGTTCCGGTTGCATGCATTAGTGATAGAAATACGAGTGTTCATAGCTCTGGTGTAGTGAGAGGCAGCATATCGGGGCCCTAGTAAAACTTGTTTAAAATTTATCCTTTATTCAAGTTTTGCATGTTGCATTGATTTCTTGCTTATGGATATTTGCTTGGCTTATTACCTTCCGCATGCTTTCTCTGATGTTTGGTGTTGTGTTGAATGTTTTCTTGTATTTTTCTCCTACTTATGTCTTGTTTGTTTGCTTGAGGGCAAGCAAAGACTAAGTTTGGAGGAGTTGATGTGCATATATTTTACCTAAGCTTAGCATATTTTATCCTCCTCTTTTGCATAGTTTACTAGCTAGTTTTGTCATTTTTGTGTAGTTTAGCCTCTGTTTGTGCATTAGAGTAAAATATGCATTACATTTGCATTATTACATGCATAAACAGGTGAATTGGACCCTATGGAGCATGGAAGTGAGCTGAGGAAGAAGAGAGTGCAACCAGTGGAGCATATCAAGGTTGTAATAGAAGAAAACCAAGGTCCAGAGGCCACTCATTCCTCACACTCGATCATCACACTCGACCGTGTGGGGAGATGAACTCGACCAGGTGAAGAATCAAAATAAGAAGCCACTCGACCATGCACTCAACCGTGCACATGGTCGAGCATTTCCAGCCGCCTTACTGTTTTGTCTCCTAGCTAAATCAGGGCTTCCTTCCCCCACTATATATATCCCTTGTATTTGTGGCCGCCCAACAAGTCAACAAAGTAGCTTAGAGTCTTAGTATGACACCCCGGTTTCAGACTCTTGTGGAGAGGTTTAAAAGAATTGATTTGGTCACCTATGTCACGAAAGTGCATTTATCTTTTTGGTCAAGGGGCCTGAGAGAACTCTAGAGTTAAGCGTGCTTGAGCTGGAGTAGTCTCAGGATGGGTGACCTTCCGGGAAGTGATAGTCGGAACTGTGCGAGTGAGGACAAAAAACAGGGAAAGATCATATGGTGGTTTGTAGGGACGGTAACAAGTCTTTAAAACCTCTCAGATGTAGCAAACCAGCCGTCAGATATTGATGGACTCACGGGCCTAGTGAGAGGATGTGAGGCCCATTAAGGACTTTGGGCCCATGGACTGGGATTGGACATGGGGCCCAATGGGAGGTGGCAGTCGGGGCGTTACAAGTTGTATCAGAGCCGAACCCGGACGAGTGTGGGATCGAGTGGGCTCACACCGTTGGGGGTGAAGGTCTTGGTGCGCAACGAGGACATTGTGATATGTTAGTGGGGGTTAATTGTGACACCCCGGTTTCAGAGACTTGCGGAGAGGTTTAAAAAAATTGANAGATTTTAGGTCAAATCCTTTTCAAGTGGGAGAGGATGATGAGACCATTGACAGCTCAACCAAAAGACATGGACATAAGGAGCAGCTTGAACCAGAGGAAGCATTCGAAGAGCAACTTGAACCAGAGGAAGCTTTGGAGGAGCAGCTTGTACCGGAGGAAGCATCAAAGGAGGCGTTGATCGTTCCGGCGGGTCCTCTTACAAGATCAAAATCCAAGAGGTTCAACCAAGCTATCAATGGAATAATTAAGGAGTTGGACAAGAAGCAAGAAGACATGGCTCAAACCATTTGGACGACGCTCACAGCTCAAGGTGCTCGGTAAAGGGTTAAGTGTTGCTTACGCACTCTTTTTCTCTTGTCAAGTTTTGTCCCATTGGATTTCTTGACAAGGTTTTAATGAGGCCTAAGTGACACTTTCAAGCCCCCTTTGCCAGCCCAAGTCGTGGTCCAAGGCCCATTACAAAGCCTTAGCCCATTTTCTCTATCTCTTTTGCATTTAATGCTTTTGTAATTTCCTAGATTTTGTACATGAGCTTGCATGAGTGAGGACTCTTGCATGACCTTGCATGAGCTCGACCTTGTGCATGCTCTTGCATGTTCTTCCCCTCTCTCCTCTTCTCCTTCGTCCCCCTTCTCCTATAAAAAGACAATGTAATTCTCATTTGTTTCTCATCAAACATTTCAATCAAAAAATCTTCTTTTCTACTTGTTTGATTTGAAGAGTGTGTAATATCTTCTCAACTTGTTTACTTCTTAGTGTGTCATATCTAATTTGTAATCAAGCCTGTAGTCTAAGAGATCTCCATCTCTCTTAGAAGTACACTTCGTTCTTCCCCTTCAATCCGCTGCAATTCCACCTCTTCACATTCTCTGCCATTCATCTCTCCATTCCGCTGCATCTTCAACCCATTCATCTTCATCATTTCGTTCATACCTCTTCAAGACCTTGCAAAGTGTGTCCTTGGGAATAGATCCTCATCCAAGATTCTATCAATGTGCATGATCACTGATCTGTACTTTTTGATCTATTGCATGTGGAATTAAGTTTTGATACTTACTATTTTATGTGTTCTCTAAGACCTTAAAACTTAAGTATCAATGGATTGGATTGTCTTAGTGTGTGGCATTCGTGACAGGACGTCCGACTACCCAAAAGCACACTAAGACAGGGATATGGATGACCTTCGCAGTTTTCTATCTCGACATGCAGCCAGACTTATGTCTTGTGTTGCATATCGACACGAAGAGCTCGAAGAGACTTGGTTAGCTACCTTGGCCGAATCTGTCTACACGACGGTGTAGTTTAAGTGATGTTCCGGTTGCATGCATTAGTGATAGAAATACGAGTGTTCATAGCTCTGGTGTAGTGAGAGGCAGCATATCGGGGCCCTAGTAAAACTTGTTTAAAATTTATCCTTTATTCAAGTTTTGCATGTTGCATTGATTTCTTGCTTATGGATATTTGCTTGGCTTATTACCTTCCGCATGCTTTCTCTGATGTTTGGTGTTGTGTTGAATGTTTTCTTGTATTTTTCTCCTACTTATGTCTTGTTTGTTTGCTTGAGGGCAAGCAAAGACTAAGTTTGGAGGAGTTGATGTGCATATATTTTACCTAAGCTTAGCATATTTTATCCTCCTCTTTTGCATAGTTTACTAGCTAGTTTTGTCATTTTTGTGTAGTTTAGCCTCTGTTTGTGCATTAGAGTAAAATATGCATTACATTTGCATTATTACATGCATAAACAGGTGAATTGGACCCTATGGAGCATGGAAGTGAGCTGAGGAAGAAGAGAGTGCAACCAGTGGAGCATATCAAGGTTGTAATAGAAGAAAACCAAGGTCCAGAGGCCACTCATTCCTCACACTCGATCATCACACTCGACCGTGTGGGGAGATGAACTCGACCAGGTGAAGAATCAAAATAAGAAGCCACTCGACCATGCACTCAACCGTGCACATGGTCGAGCATTTCCAGCCGCCTTACTGTTTTGTCTCCTAGCTAAATCAGGGCTTCCTTCCCCCACTATATATATCCCTTGTATTTGTGGCCGCCCAACAAGTCAACAAAGTAGCTTAGAGTCTTAGTATGACACCCCGGTTTCAGACTCTTGTGGAGAGGTTTAAAAGAATTGATTTGGTCACCTATGTCACGAAAGTGCATTTATCTTTTTGGTCAAGGGGCCTGAGAGAACTCTAGAGTTAAGCGTGCTTGAGCTGGAGTAGTCTCAGGATGGGTGACCTTCCGGGAAGTGATAGTCGGAACTGTGCGAGTGAGGACAAAAAACAGGGAAAGATCATATGGTGGTTTGTAGGGACGGTAACAAGTCTTTAAAACCTCTCAGATGTAGCAAACCAGCCGTCAGATATTGATGGACTCACGGGCCTAGTGAGAGGATGTGAGGCCCATTAAGGACTTTGGGCCCATGGACTGGGATTGGACATGGGGCCCAATGGGAGGTGGCAGTCGGGGCGTTACAAGTTGTATCAGAGCCGAACCCGGACGAGTGTGGGATCGAGTGGGCTCACACCGTTGGGGGTGAAGGTCTTGGTGCGCAACGAGGACATTGTGATATGTTAGTGGGGGTTAATTGTGACACCCCGGTTTCAGAGACTTGCGGAGAGGTTTAAAAAAATTGATTTGGCCACCTATGTCACCAAAGTGCACTTATCTTTTCGGTCAAGGGGCCTAAGAGAACTCCAGAATTAAGCATGCTTGAGCTGGAGTAGTCTGAGGATGGGTGACCTTCCTGGAAGTGACTATCGGAACTGTGCGAGTGAGGACAAAAAACAGGGAAAGATCATATGGTGATTTGTAGGGACGTTAACAAGTCTTTAAAACCTCTCGGATGTAGCAAACCAGCTGTCGGATATTGATGGACTCACAGGCCTAGTGAGAGGATGTGAGGCCCATTAAGGAAGTTGGGCCCATGGACTGGAATTGGACATGGGGCCCAATGAGAGGTGGCGGTCGGGGCGTTACAAGTTGTATCAGAGCCGAACCCGGACGAGTGTGGAATCGAGTGGGCTCACATCGTCAGAGGTGACGGTCTTGGTGCGCAACGAGGACGTTGCGATCTGTTAGTGGGGGTTAATTGTGACACCCTGGTTTCAGAGACTTGTGGAGAGGTTTAAAAAAATTGATTTGGCCACCTATGTCACCAAAGTGCACTTATCTTTTCGGTCAAGGGGCCTAAGAGAACTCCAGAGTTAAGCGTGCTTGAGCTGGAGTAGTCTCAGGATGGGTGACCATCCTGGAAGTGACTATCGGAACTGTGCGAGTGAGGATAAAATACAGGAAAAGATCATGTGATGATTTGTAGGGACGGTAACAAGTCTTTAAAACCTCCCAAACGTAGCAAACCGGCCGTTGGATATTGATGGGCTTACAGGCCTAGTGAGAGGACGTGAGACCCATTAAGGAAGTTGGACCCATGGACTGGGAGTGGACATGGGCCCCACTGAGAGGTGGCGGTCGGGGCGTTACAGTTAGTGAGTCATCAATAAACCTAGTTTTTTTTTTTTTGGTATTTAGTACTTTGTTGCATCATTTTCTACTTTTTTCTTGCTTTTCCTCAAATTTTTAGAGTCTTGTAAACGTTATAACTTTTGATCTATTAAGAATATGAGTTTGCTTCTTTGTATTAAATTGTCTATCTTCTATTATCTATCTAACCATGATTGTTTCATCATTTTCTGGGTTTGAGTTTATCATCATGGTTTATTGGATCTGAGTAGTGAGTTAGGAACTTAGAGATGGATTAGGCTGGTTTAGGGTTATGATTATCTAGGTTGATCAAGCTTGTTTGTTTATAAATCCTTTCCAGATTAGGTGTTCTCTAAGCTATTTTTGTTCTGATAAGTTAAGGATAGATCTGAGGTGTTTTAGCATTCAACCAATGTTTAAGATGCTTGATATACTAATATTGGAGATTACTTTGTCTAGCCTAATAGATTAGTTGTCTAGGGTGGTTTTTGACAAATAATGAATCTGGATCTTAATGCCTGTTTAGTATGGTTTCACCAATGAGAGTTGGGTTAGGATGTTACTAAACTTGATTGTTATTACCATGAGAGTGGATTAGCAAGTTTATGAGGTCATTGTCTAGGGATTAACTCATTGTTGATTGAGGTTTGTTGATCAATTTAGGTAGTCATAGCTTGATACAAGCCAATGAATCCATCTCTAGGTCCTACTTTGTTTATTGACTATCTGTTTCATTGCTTATTGTTCTGTTTCTTTGGATTCTGATTTGTTTTAGTTGTTAAAATTGCTTCTGTTCTTCATAGTAAGTCACTCGACCTAGCCACTCGACCAAGCAAACGGTCGAGTGCTTGATCGAGCACCATCTAGGTTATTTTACATTCTGTTTATGTTTTGCATCTCTGTAGTTTCATTTCATTGCACTTATCTAGTTCTTATTTTTGTTTAGTTTAATCTCTGTATTGTTTATCTTTGTTTGTTTGCATTTAGTCTTTGTTCTTAGTAGTTTATTATTCTGCATTTCATTATTATCATTAAGTTCCAATATTTTTAAAAAAGAATTTCTAACAAATATAAAAAACTAAGTTATTATTTAGTTAATTAAGCCATTAACAAAAAGAAAGAAAAAATGTATTTGGTTGATTCCCAGAAAATATTAAAACCCTGCGTAATTCAGTGAAAAAAAAAAAAAAAAAAAAATCCCACGTAATTATTGGGCCAAAGCTTATTGAAACGAGATTAAAGCCCAACTAAAATGTCCAATAAGATAACGGACAGAGATGATAGTCTAAAACTACGATAAACCCTACCACACCTGATCTGCCCCTTATTTTCGCACCATTTCACTTGACGTTTTCTGTTTCCCTCAACAATTTTCCCGGGAAAGGAAAAAAAAAAAGCTTTAGTGAAGAAAAAAAAAAATAGAAAGGTTTCATTTTTTTGTTTTTTCTCAACCCAAAATCGCAAATCTGGAGGAAAGAAACAGTAAGAGATTCAAATCAGCCATGGAAGAAGATGAATCAACACCGGAGAAGAAGATAGATTCTCAGCTGAATCTTCCACCGTCGATGAATCGACCGACGGTCTCACTCGAGTCTCGAATCAACCGTTTAATCGATTCAAACCATTACCACTCTCCTTCGAAGCCTATTTACTCAGATAGGTTTATCCCCAGTAGATCTGGTTCCAATTTCGCTCTTTTCGATCTCGCATCTTCTTCGCCGAAGAAGAAGGATGGGAAAGAAGACGGGGCTGGTTCATACGCGAGTCTTTTGAAAACGGCGCTTTTTGGTCCGGTGACGCCGGATAAAAGCGATGTTGTTAATGGGTTTTCTCCGTCGCGGAATATTTTTAGGTTTAAGACGGAGACGCAGAGGTCTTTAGATTTGTATTCGCCTTTTGGTTCTGATGAGGCTCCTGGTGTTAGCCCTAGTCCTGTTAAGTCGCCGAGGAAGATTCCTAGGTCTCCTTATAAGGTGAGTGTTTGCTTCTTCTTTTTTTGGTCTTTGGGGGTTTCTTAGGGTTTTTAGGGTTTGTGGGTTGAATTTAGGGTTTTTAGATTGTGCTTTCTTGGATGGAGTTTTGTATTGTTTTGTGGATTTCAGGTTTTTGAGACTTGTGTTTCTTGATTGTGTTTGCCACATTTCATCTTTTTGTCTGAAATTGTGTATTATGAGACTCTTGAGATCTTTGTGAAGTTGTTGGATAGTGGGGACTGGATTGTTTGTTTAGGGAAACGTAGTGTCTACTCTTTATTCAGTTTGATTACCAATGTCTGTCCTTTTTGTTTCATTTGCCCTGTTGATGAGAGTTGAGGCTTCTTGTTGTTGTTAGGTATTGGATGCGCCGGCTCTACAAGATGATTTTTACTTGAATCTCGTAGATTGGTCCGCACATAATGTTCTTGCAGTAGGATTAGGGAACTGCGTGTACTTGTGGAATGCTTGTAGTAGCAAGGTGAGTTTTTTTTTTCCTTTTCTTTTTCTTTCTAATTTGTAACTTCTGCTTCATTCTTGTCTTCTGTGGTGTCAATCTCTTTCTTCTATATGCAGGTAACTAAGTTATGCGATCTTGGGGTCGATGACAGTGTTTGCTCTGTGGGTTGGTCACTACGTGGAACACATTTGGCGATTGGAACTAGTAGCGGAACAGTACAGGTTAGATATAATCAAGACACATTTGATTATTTAAGTCTATACACGCCTCTATAGATATTACCTTTTGACTTATTGATTCTTGAATGGATCTATTTCGGAGACTAGGTTGAATTAGTCAATGGTATTAGTCCTTGAGGATGTTGCTTCTCTAAATGTTGTTTAGTTCATCGAATCATATTGGCTGCATTATCTTGATCCTAGATGGTTAAGATGGATATTTGTCTTTAGATATGAGGAAGGAGTCATGATCTTTCTGTGGAGAACTTACCCTTACTGTTTTCTGTTACTAGATCTGGGATGCGGTACGATGCAAGAGCATAAGAACAATGGAAGGTCATCGTCTAAGAGTTGGAGCCTTGGCATGGAGTTCATCACTTCTGTCTTCTGGTAGTAGAGACAAGAGTATACTTCAGAGGGACATAAGGTCTCAAGAAGATCATGTCAGTAAGCTAAAAGGTCACAAATCCGAAGTATGTGGACTCAAATGGTCTTTTGACAATCGCGAGTTAGCATCAGGCGGAAATGACAATAAGGTATATCTTCATTTTGTGTACGAAACAAACATAATTTTTCAAGCACAGGTAATGATGATTCTAGGATCTTTGCAGCTTTTTGTATGGAACCAACATTCAACACAACCGGTTTTGAAATACTGTGAACATGCCGCAGCAGTGAAAGCCATTGCCTGGTCACCACATGTTCACGGGCTTCTTGCTTCCGGTGGCGGCACTGCTGATAGATGTATTCGTTTCTGGAACACAGCGACAAACACTCATTTAAGTTGCGTAGACACCAACAGTCAGGTAAGCCCAGTTATGCTGGCTTTGAATAAGCGACCAACATTTCACATCGCAGTTTTATATCTAAATAATCTTCTTAATACACGCAGGTGTGTAATCTGATGTGGTCTAAGAACGTGAATGAACTTGTGAGCACACACGGATATTCCCAGAACCAAATCGTCGTTTGGAAATATCCAACCATGTCTAAAGTAAGAATTTCTTTCTTCTTCATCTTGGTTTCTTTTTCTTCATTGCTGAATTTTTGGGATTTTAATGATTGAAACTGTTACTCTTACAGTTGGCAACTCTCACTGGTCACACGTTCCGCGTTCTGTACCTTGCAGCCTCACCCGATGGACAGGTTAGTCTTTTTATTTCTCCTCATTGAACAATCTTATACTTTTGTGTACTCATTATTCTGTTGTCTGTCTTCTGCATCAAAACACTCTTCTTGTATTTGTGGCAGACGATTGTGACAGGAGCAGGAGATGAAACCCTTAGATTCTGGAATGTCTTCCCTTCCCCGAAATCTCAGGTAAAGAACACCCCGCGTATGTATATGTCCGATTCTTAAAATTGTGAAAAAGATCATTTAAGTAACATACACTCTGTTTCCATTCTCAGAACAGGGAAAGCGAAATCGGGGCATCATCTTTTGGTAGAACAACAATCCGGTGAAATGTTGACATGATTATTATCATTTTTTAATTCTAATCTCCTCCGGTGATAAAAGAAGAAGCTAATTCACAGAGATTTTGGCTGTTTGTCCTCCTAACCCAACCTCCCAGAGATTTTGTGAAGTCTTTTCTTATGAATATTCAAAAATTAGTTGAAGCAACTAAAATGTCATATTAACGATGATAGCTTTTTTTTGTGTGTGATCTGGGTTTTCTTTAGGTTTTTTTTCCCCATGTATAGATTGAATTCTTTTTTTTCTGTATATATGAATTTTTTTTTCTTATCTTTTATCTACAGCAATGAGAATGTAAGATGTAGATTTCTCCTTACCCAGAGTTAAATGTTATAAGGACCACCAATGTTATAAGGACCACCAACTAATATTGATGATTGGTTTTGTCTATTTTCTCTCTTACTATTTTCTTTTTTTTTGGGACAAAGCTCTGTTACTAGTCTATGTTCAATTATTTCCACGTTAAGGTGTGGTCCTAGTAACAAATAGTATTGAACCTGCAAGACCAAAACCATTTTGATTTATTAGAATTATGATGTTGATCAACCCCTCCTTATTGCTTCCAATACATAGAAAATCCAAAGTGCGTGATGTCGATCTATGCTTATTGCTTCCAAGTTTCAACTAAAAAATCCAAAGTGTTTTTAGTTAAATAATGGGAAATTGGCGGAAATGACCAACAAAAAAATTATAATTCACTGTCTAGCCATTTAAAAAAAAAACTCATATACTTTAATATAATATAAATTGATTAATGACAATTCTAGCTCTAGGTATGCATTCTTCTTTCTACGTATTTCTGACATCTCTCATTTGCTCTCATTTTTTTTTTTTTTTTTTTTCTTTTTCATATTTTGCAATAAATTATCTTTGAATAAACTATTTTAATTTCACAAACTCAGTTAATACTATAGATTTTTTTATGTGTACTATAATTTAAAGATATTTAGACGAGAAAATATAATTTATATACTAACCAAAAAATCAAAAATATTTGTAATATATAGAACACAACAACACTTTATTCCATTTTTAAAAGTATATTTCTCAAGTTTCAAATTATTTACATTCCATACATACATTAATTCAAACTATAATTAGAAATTCATAAAAAATAATATATTGTATTGTTTGATTGTCAGCATTTACTTCGGTTAATATGTAGGGCATATACATTTAATGTTTAACACAGTTGTTTGGGTTACCTATTTTGTGTCTCTTAGGATATAGTATTTTTTTATGTGCGTTTAATTCGGTTTGAACTATCTACGTGGGTTGCATATGTTGTATCTCTTAGGGTATAACATTTTTTTTTATGTGAGTTTAATTCAGTCGTTTGAGTTGTCTATATTTTATCTTTTATGGTTAGCATTTAACACGGTTGCATGGGTTGCTTATATTGTATCTTTTAGGCTATAACATTTTTTTTGTTGTGAGTTTATTTCGTGATTTGAGTTGTATCTATGTTTTATACCATTTTATTTTTTTCTATACAGTTTCAAAATTTTATTTATTATATATTTTTTCTTTAACATTTCATTTAAAATATACATTTTTTTCACATTCAAAATTTATTTATACCACTTTGACATATATAGAACACAACAACACTCTATTCCATTTAAAATTTATAATTTTCAAGTTCCAATTATTAACATTGCGTACTTACATAGATTCAATTATACTTACAAATACATAAACAATTTCATTGAGTTATATATGTTTTACCTCTTACGGTTAGTATTTAACAAGCTTGTTTGGGTTATCTATGTTATATCCCTTAAGGTATAACAATTTTTTTTTATGCGTTTAATATGGTCATTTGAGTTGTCTATGTTTTATTTCCTTACGGTTAGCGTTTGACACGGTTGCTTGAGCCTATGTTGTATCCTTAGGATATAACATTTTTCTTCATTGTAAGTTTAGTTCGAATTAAGTTATATTTTTACATTCAAATTTTATTTATACCGCATTTATATATATGATTTGAGTTAAAATATTATAGATTATATATATATATATATATATATATATAAAGTCCTAGTATAACATGTTCTTACTATAAACACTATTCATCATGTAAAATTTTCAATATCCGATTTTAAAAATTCAAGTTATGTCGAATGCAGAAAAAAATATAATTTTTTATGATAAATTTCAAAACTTTAATTAATTTTGTTGAAAAGGTATATTAAAATAAAATGTAGAGGAGTGTAATCTATTTACCCAAATTAATTAATTAATAAAAAAATCTTCTGCACCTACACTATTTGCTATCTTCGCGTGCCCCCCCCCCCCCCC
>NC_025692.1:18764654-18790534 GCF_000633955.1 Camelina sativa | reverse complement strand
CCCCCCCCCCACACCTTACCCCTCTCTTGTCTTTTTACCTCAGCCAATGGTTACTCAATTAATTTTGTTTATTATTGAGCTATTTTCTTATTACTTTTTTTTTTGTTTAGGCTATCTGACAAATTCGCCCAATAATAATTTTGTTTATTATAGATAATACAAAAAATGAAATTTACTTCACCTGCTTTTACCTGGAAAGTCTTATACTCTTTTTGGTTTTTTTTTAATCCATTTTTAAGAAAACAGATATGTTTTAAAAAGATCGTTTTCTTTTCTCTATACAATATTTATTGATGAATTATATAACTTCAAGAAAAATAATTGAATACTATTGATTTAGAATTATATAAAATTGCACATGGCAAATTAAAAATAATACATTTGTAAATTAACTTTTAGTGTTTTTTCATAATATATGTGAAAATCTATAATAATGGATTAATTAGGAAGAAACTGTGGAAACGGAGAGAGTAAGTTTAGTTTTTGACTATATAAATTGACTTCGTACATATTGGAAGCATGTACAAATTACACATTCAAATAGACGGACTGTCGCACCATAGAATGCGTTTTCTATATACATACGAATTTATCACATAAAATATAAACTTATTGCAATACAATATGATTTAACACGATAGATTTATAAACTTGTTGATATACATATTTTGTTGTCATGTTAATCTAACATATAATTGGAACATGTTAATCCAGCATTTATTTTATTATATTGCTAAAGAATTTGTTATATGTGTAAAAGAACATTTTTGTCCAACTTAGTTGACGAGAGATAAAATTTACAATAACCATAGGTGAATTCTTAATTTTTTTAAGTTTTTTTTGGTATATATATAGATTAATATAGCCCTGGATCCCAAATTCTTGAGAGCACTTGCTTTGTTTTCCATCACCAGCATGATTTTCCTAGTAATGGTAACATGAGGCAGAGACAAACCGTGATGATACCGAAGGTTACGCTCTTTCCACAACTCATAAATTCCTTTCTTGCCAAACTTGATAGAGGGAAAGCTAATTGATCATAGGCGACTTAGCTGTACGTAGCCAGAGAAGAATTTGGTCCCAAGAGTGAGGGATATTTGACAGAATTTGGCATTCGAAGAACCGATGATTTCGGCTTGTAGAATGAGAGCCACATAGAAGACATACTGGCTCCACATCTATCTCTCAAGCCGATAATCTATCAAGGGTTGGATTAATATAGCCCTTATAAACCATACGTACGTCGTGATCGATCGGTTAGTGAGACAAAAAAATAAAAAAAAATACTAGCCTTGGCCTCACCACATAATGTTACCCTCACGTTTTTGCATGTATCGATGCCTCCAATTATGATATATGTAATTTATGTAAATCAATTCAGGTACTTTTTTTGTTTACTCCTAACATAATAATGTGCAATAAAGTTTCGAAAACTCCTTCTATCCACAATAATCAATAGATATTTTATGTTTACATTCTTCATAAATGATATACGAAATGTTAATATTTCTACGACGTTAAATTCACAATTGTACTCTTCATAAATGATCAACACACGGATTAAACACATGTATATGTAGAGTATATTATAGCACAAAGATCGGAAAACATAAAATATACATTAATGGATATCTTGCACACGACGTAAACAGTTTGAGTCGCGCCTTGTTATTATTTACTCCAATATCGAAGGATACGTATATGTTGTATTTTTTTTTGTATATGTTGTATTGCTATTCTCTTTTACTACGATTATACGTGTACTCAGTCACAAGATTCTCTCCGGCCGTAGCTACATCTTCATCCTCTTCATGACCTTGGCTGCCATGAGAGTGAGAAGACCACGAGATCGTGCTGTCCATCGGAAAGCAACAGCTGCACTCATCAAGACAAGGAGGTTCCGGTAGGACTTCACACGCCTCAGTCTTACAATCACCGCGCGAGGTAGCCTCACATAGCGGACCCCAACATTCGACTTTGTTGAACTCGGGGATGTTTGAATGGAAATAAACCCAAACACAAGCTTCATGCAGCTCAGGGTAATTGTTTAACATGTTTTCATCTCCATAGACAAAAGCGTTTAACACCTAACATAAATCGAACCATTGGTAAGAAGTCGATAATCGCGTAGACTATAGTTCGGTTAAAAAAATTTACCATTGGTAATTCCTTGCAAAATATGAAGTAACGAAGTTTTGCAGTGAGGTCCAAAAGAAAATGATCGCCGCTAATGTGACAATGAACGTGAAGAGACATTTTACTTTTCACCTTCCTCCACTCGGCAACCACTTCGTCCCGGTACAATTTGTTTGTCCATCCTTGCAACTGGCACAACCAGGGGAAAAGAAAAATACATCAGACGCAAAACTCTAACCTTCAAACACTTAACTTTAATTGTAATGTGTATACATATGTTAAACGGTGGATATATAGTTACCTGAGAATTATTGATAGATTGAGAGATAGCCAAAGTTAAGTTCGAGCTGATGTCACTGTGAGTGAGAGTGTAAGTTCTTGGGAGCTTTGAGGGATGCTTCTTCTCATCAACTCCTAAGAACACGACATTCAGTTTAGAAGCTTCGAAAACCGCCTGTCCGAACAATCTTGCAACCTTCACCATACCAAAAGAAACAAAAAGAAAAAAGAAAAAAAGCCAGATGCAAAGTAAAATAGCATTAGCATTTAATATAGATACAACAAGTAGATATGTTCACTTAGTTTTCTAGAAACAGATTTGAACACATTTCTCAGAGAGAAGAATGAACTTCTTACAGGAAACATAGATTGCTTCTTCGTCTTGGTACTTCTAGTGGTTGAAGGGATTGAGCTGCTTCTCTCTTTGTCCGAAAAATCTTGTTTCAAATTTGCTGGGAGAAACAAGTTTGTCATAAGGCTACACATCTTTTCTCTCTCTCAGAATTGTAGAGGCAATACAGATAATGAAAATTGTCCATAAAATGAGAGGGTGTCTTCTCGTGACTTGATACAAAATGCTACTATTCATAACCATACAATTTAAACACATGTATCGCGGGTGGGTCTAATACAACTATTCACCTCAAAATAAGTATCTAACTTATGATACCAAGACTAAGAACACAATTGTTTATATATTCCCAATTTAATTACACCGAAAAAACAAACTGTCATGTCCCCACTTTTCCTAACCACCAAATAAAAACAAAATACACATTGCTATGCCATCTATCATTTTGAGTTCTCAGCGTTAGGTCCAAAATTTCCCAACATGCCATCCGCGAGATTCTCATCCGCTACAGATTTGCTATGTTGATAATGACGATGAGACCACGGGATCGTGCTAACACTCGGAAAGCAACATTTGCACTCATCAGGACAAGGTAGCTCCGGTAGAGTTTCACTCTTTTTACGGGTTCTATTTCCGTCATGCTGGTTCTGTGACGTCGCCTCCCAAAGCGGGCCCCAACATTCGACCTTGTTGTACTCCGGGATGTTAGAATGAAAATAAACCCAAACAGGAGATTCTTGTAGCTCGGGGTAGCTTGTTAGCAAGTTCCCATCTCCGTGGACAAAAGCTTTCAATACCTATAAAGCAATAGCTCACTATTATTAATAGACCACGTTGTTACATACCATATAGGTCACTATTATTAATTGACCACGTTGTTACATAGCATATAGGTCACTATTATTACTAGACCACGTTGTGAAAGACCATATAGAATATGAATCTTACTCTGGCTATTCAAAATTTCATAGTGGCAAAACTTATACATGACATTAACCACTAGACTATTACCATAAAGATTGCGCAAACTTACCACCGGTAATTCTTGACAAAAGATGTAGTACCGAAGCTTCGCGATGAGATTCAAGAGGAAGTGGCCTCCGCTAATATGGCAATGAACGTGAAGCGACATTTTACCTTTCACTTTCTTCCACTCGGCCACAACTTCGTCCCGGAACAACCTATTTGCCCATCCTTGCAACTAGTGAACCCACAAAACCCAAAAATTTCCATTAATCTCCTAGATTGCTGAACTCTAAAAACCCTATATACCTTGCAAACAAGGGGAGAATTTATGATTACCTGAGAATTGTTGATGGATTGAGATATAGCTAAAGTTAATTTAGCGGTTATGTCACTGTGAGTTAGAGTGTAAGTTCTTGGGAGCTTAGCTGGATGCTTCTTCTCATCAACTCCTAAGAATAATACTTTCAATTTGGAGGCTTCAAAAATCGCCGGTCCAAACAATCTTGCGACCTTATCCATTCAAAATATGGTAAATTACCAATTCATCACTTCATTAAATTTTAGATTCGAACAAGACGTAACGAAAAGAGATAAACCCTGAAAACAGAGTTATCAATATGGTCTAAAATAGTACAGAATTAGTAATAGATTTACATAGAAACGTATCTAAATTTAACATATAATGAAAATATTAACAAAATACGAACTTTGAAAACAGAGTGTTTGAGATTCTTACAGGAACAATAGATCTGTTATTCATCTTGGATCTTCTAGTGGTAACACGGAGTGAGCTAGTACTGCTCTGTCTCTGTGGAAAAGCTGGTTTCATCGTCGATGGTAGTAAAAGATTTGTCGCCAAACTACACATCTCTGCTTGTTTTCAAGTATTCAAAATTTTCAGAACCACAAGATTGAAGAATCTAACAATTATAAATACAGAGACAGCTCTATTAATCAAGATCTCTCGCTATTCTTGCGTGTTGGTAATCAAAAACTTGTTAACTTTGAAACCACGAAAAAGAAGATTTCAAGCTTTCGCTTTCGGTTTAGCTTTTTTTTCCTTCCGGTAATTTAGGGTTATTTTTTCTTTTCTTTTCTTTCTCTTTTTGTTGCGTGTTGGGTTAGATAACTATATATACGAGTTTAGAAGAAGGTTACTTCTATTTCTAGACTTCTTTTTACTCCAAAGATCTCTGTGAACAGATGAGACTGAAAGTGACACGTGGCGTCCAGCTTTTTTACTGCATGAGCTAGCATGTGTCGCTTGACTATATATATAGCTTAGACGTGGCTTTAATGTGTAATGTGTTTCTCCGGTTCGGTTTTTTGGATAACTACGCACCGTGTACCGTTTGCTTTTTATGAAACAAGTAGATAAGATGTTCGGTTCTTGCCAAATGGTGGTCACACTTTTAGCTGCCGTTTTGCCTAAAATGTGTTTGCCAAATTGTGGTCACACTTTTTTGTTGCCGTTGCCTAAAATGTATCCGTATGATCCGGTGTTAGTCCGGTTTAAACTTTGACTGAACTTAAAAAATCATCTGTTAGTTGATTCATCTAGTATGAATTGGTTAAAGTAACAAATTATCTATGAATCGGACTACTTAGTAATCTCAGAGATACATTTTGGTGAAAATGTTAGACCACACATCATTATGAATTAATTGAAATTGAAATTATTGTAAATGAAAAAGATTAGGAAGAAATAAACTAATTTGACCATCGCATGTTGGTGTAGATTGATAAAATTAATTTTACTAGATGTTGAAATATCGTAATCAATAGTGAAACGGTTCAAAATTTGTATGACAAAAAGGGAAAGAATTAATTTTATTATTTTATATGTGTGAATCTGTTGTTAACTTCCCAACGGTAAGAGTTGACTTCTCGTAGGTCAGAACGTAAGAGTTGATCGCTAGTCGATAAGACATTTTGCGAGATGAGACGATTTAGAAAGCGAGAAGGTTACCAATTGGGCGTTGTGAAGAAGAAGAAAGGTTCGGAGTCTCTGGCAGTCCCGATCCTACCGTAAGACAAACAAAGTTTCTGCTTTAGGCCAAACAATATTATGTAAAAAATTGAGATCACATTGTTGAATATGTTATTGGTTTAGTGGCATTTATTAGCACTACATCTATTTTTAGAGACACCCGGTTTTGATTCTACATACTTCCATCTTTCTTTTATGTTAATTTTTTTTGTTTTTTCCCTTCTTATTTCCAAAATCTTCTCCATCCTTTACATTTTTTTTGTTCAACTTAGTTTTCTTTTACCTTTTTCTTAATTCCTTTATTAATCACATATATAACCTGAAAAATATTATTGAAACAAAAATAATGTTTCGTAATTATGAAAAAGTTTGACAATTTTTGATAATTACATTTTTATAAATTTGCTTTAGGCCACATAAACTATAGGACCGGCCCTGGTCTCTAGAATCATCTATGCGTCAATGAGGCTATTTCCTTGGTTTTCAAGTTGAATCTGGAGGAGTCTTACATCACTTATTTAGTAGAGAATCATACCACATATGGTTTGGTCATGGATGTTTCGGGGTAGTTCATGCTACACATTTTGTTAGTTGAGATCTAGATGTAGGGTGTGATATGGTCTAAAAAAACGGGTCAGGTCGTTTCGATTTGGTATCAGAGCAGGTCAATTGGTGACAACTTGTCATGTGAGAAAGTTGTTAAAGGGTGGGGACCAGGGTTTGAGGAACGCCATGCGCACCAATAACCTACTGGTGGATTTGGATGATTAGTTTCATTTCCATGGTGAAAAGTTAGGATCGATGCCCCGCAGGGCTAACTTGGAGCCTATGGGGGCAAACTAGTAGTGGGCTAGTGGGGTCAACGGGACGAGTTGTCACAGGTACAAGCTAATTATAGACAATTTACAAAGAGAATATCCTATACAAGATTCTATGCACAATTACACATAATGAAAGTGACATCTCTCCTTAGTTAAACATGTGACTTTGACTTGAGCTACCACTTGCATAAACTCGCCAACGGCTCTTTGGGAAGGTTCTAGAGGATTGGCGACCATTGGAGGCTTCCCTACAAGGACTGGACTCGTTGGACCTTCCAACCGTACGGACGGCCCATCTTGGTTCCATGTACGGATGTACGGACATTGGTGTGTGAGTTCTCATACTCCTCCTCAAGCTTGATCAATTAGAATCATCGATTAGGCTTGGAGTCACGAACACCCACCTCATTAAAAACCTTAGCATAGAAAACCACTTGGGAAAAACTATACATAAGGGAAAAATAGTGTAGGTGTCATGGCTAGGAGAGTCATGGCCGAGTAAGGTCCATGAGTCCGAGCTTGGAGTGGATATACTCACAAACTTGTTGACTAGCTGCTTTGGTGAGCACATCAGCCAACTGTTCAGAGCTTTCGGTGTAGCATGGGAGTGTGATTCCAAGTTGGATATGTTCTCGAACTTTATGGCAGTCAACCACAATATGCTTTGTTCTTTCATGAAACATCGAGTTGGATGCAATGTGGATAGCAGCTAGGTTATCACAATGCATGGTGATTGGCTTTGATGATTCAACTCAAAGATCTTTGAGTAGCGCTTTCAACCACATCAGTTCAGTAGTGAGCTTCCTCATGGCCCTATACTCGGCTTCAGCGCTTGATAAAGACACCACCTTTTGTTTCTTGTTTTTTTATGTAACTAGGTTGCCTCCTAGGAAACTGCAATAACCGGTGGTGGAACGTTTGTCTTCATGATCTCCAGCGTAGTCAGCATCACAATATCCAACAAGTTCAATGCTCTCATTGCGTCCCATCCAAATGCCTTGCCCTGGTGACCCCTTGATGTATTTGAGAATCTGGTTCACCATGTTCCAATGACGCATTGTTGGTTGTTACATATGTTGGCTTGCCTGATTCACAGGAAAACAAATATCAGGTCATGTAATAGTGAGGTATATAAGCTTACCTACTAAACGACGATATCATGTGACATCTTCAAATGGAGCATCATCAAGCTCCTCCTTTCGACTTGTTTTGTAGTCCTCTTCTAGTGGTGTCGAGACTGCCTTTGATCCAAGTTTTCCTGCTTCACTTAAAAGATCAAGTGCATATTTTCTTTGTGATAAGAATAATCCTTCCTTAGACCTATATACTTCTTTCCCAAGAAAGTATTTTAGCTCTCCAAGGTCTTTGATGTCAAAAACTGATTTGAGAAAGATTTTAGTATCTTGGATCCCTACCTTGTCATTCTCGGATATAATGATATCATCCACATGCACGAGAATGACTACAATGCCTTTGTTACTCGACAATGTGAAGAGAGTGTGGTCAGCTTCTGATCGCCAACTCCTTTTTCAATCAAGGTGGTGCTTAGCTTGTGATACCATGTCCTTAGTGATTGTTTTAAGACATAAATAGCCTTGTTAAGTTTGAATACTTTTCCTGGACCAATGGTGTCTTCTAAACCCGGTTGAGGTCTCATGTAGACTTCATCTTCTAGCTCCCCTTGTAAGAATGCATTCTTGACATCCATTTGCCAAAGTTTCCAATCGAGGTTCGTTGCCAAGGAGAGAACCACTCGAACAGTATGGAGTTTAGCAACCGATGCAAACTTATCTAGATAGTCCTCCCCATACGTTTGTGTAAATCCTCTTGCTACAAGCCGCGCTTTATAGCGTTCAATCTCCCCATGACTCTTGTACTTGATAGTGAATATCCAGTGTGATGTCACAGCTTTCTTTCCCTTGGGTAGATCAGCCTCATCCCAAGTGTGGTTAGAATCCATTTCAGATCGTTAGCTTCATCATAACTTTGTGGTATCCAATGCTTATCTACCTGACCAAGAAACACCTAATGATCCAAGGGAAAGTGTGCAAGAGTGCAAATGGATTGGTTAGGGTGAGCTACGACAACATTGTTGTAGTAAAGGCGTGTATTACTCTGATTCTTGAGACGTTCACTTCTTCATAGTGGAACTATAGCTTCTTGAACGTCACTCTCCTCATCGTCATCTTCTGTTGGCACATGTTCAGCTTCACCGGAGTTGTCATCCCCATGAACCGAACTTAAACCATCTTCATCATCATTTTGTATTTGTGGTGTGTTTTTGTTTTGTAGATTGTTGTCGGCCATAGGTGTTTGGTGATTGTTATCGCAGTCTTGGTTGGGTGTTCCAGGCGGTGTTAGCTCTAGGGGACTTGGTTTGTCGCTAGTAGTCTCAACACCAAGCTTCTCAAGAATAATGCGGAGGTCGTTGGCACGATCGGATGGAGACGTGGCCAGATCCTTGATGTTGTCCCAATTCTTTTCATCATAGTACCCCTTTGATTCCACAAACTTAACATCACGTGAGACAAGAACTCGCTTCATTTCAGTTTCATATCACTTGTATTCTTTTTGAGTTGTAGAGTAGCCGATAAACATACTTTTGGTGCTCTTTGCATCCAGTTTGTCTCGCTGTTCACCTGGTTACAAGACATTGCATACACAACCAAAGACTCATACGTGATCAAAAGTTGGTTTTTCTTTGTTTAATACCTCTAATGGCGAGATGTCTTGAAGAATCTTAGTCGGAGTTCTGTTGATAAGATAGCATACGGCCAGTACAGCATCTCCCCAAAAACGTTTTGGAACATTGGTGTGAAACATCATAGACCTTGCAACTTCCATGAGATGTCTATTTTTCCTTTCAGCTACACCATTTTGTTGTGGTGTGTAGGGACAACTTGTTTGATGAATAATTCCATGATTGGCTAGATGTTTTTTGAAGGCATGACTTGTGTACTTCCCACTATTATCTGATCTCAAAATTTTAATCTTGGCATTATAGTGGTTAGTCACATAATTTTGAAAATTAGTGAATGCCTCAAGAACTCTATCTTTAGAAGGAAGTAATGTTAACCAAGTATATTTAGACTTCTCATCAATAAAAGTGACAAAGTATTTTTGATTTTCTCTAGAAAGACAAGGAGATGTCCAAACATTTGAATGTACAAAATCAAAGCAATTTTCATAAATTGTCATACTTAGTGAAAACAGACTTGCAATGTTTACCAAGAATACATGCTTTACACTGATCATTTTTAAAAGACATGTTTGGTAACATAAGCTCTAGGGCACGAAAATAAGGATGTCCTAGTTTTGCATGCCAACTAGCACTATTCGCTTTAACAATAATTGAACTAAAACAAGAAGACAAAGATGGAGATAGGTTCGAACCCTCAAGCACATAGAGGTCATATTTTGTGACTCCTTGGCCAAGCACTTTACTTGTGTCAATATCCTGAAAGTGTACATTGTTAGGAACAAAAATTGCATAACAATTTAAATCAGTAGTAGCTCTTTTGACTGATAACAAGTTTGAAGTAAAGCTAGGCATGTAGAAGGCTTTAGAGGTTTTATCAAATAATTTTAGGTTCCCAATTCCTTCTACTGGTATTTTTCTCCATTAGCTATAATCACATTCCCTATAGCTAGTTTAATTTCACTAATTAACTTAGAATCACTAATCATGTGATGAGAGGCTCCTGAATCAATAATAAGAGGTTTAGTGGAGTTCAAGGCAAGATAGGAGTTACTGGATGCCTCTTTGAGGGCTTTGATGAGGACGTCAAGGTCTGACTTCTTTACCAGCTCCGACGATGCTGCTAACGCAGCTCCATTAATTTCCTGAGTGTAACTGTTTGGTGTGGAGGTTGTTGTTTCTCCCACCATGTTCTCTTGGTGAGCTCTTGGTCCTCCCTTCCAGGCATTGATCGGTTAATACGAAGATGGAGATGGAGAATCCAACATATGCTCTTGAAGTGACCAAGCTTCTTACAATGTTCACAAAAAGGTGGATTCTTATCATCATGCTTGTAGTATCCTTTGTTTGCAGAAGCAATCTCCACCTTGTTGGCAGTCACAAGTTCCCCTTTTCCTCCAAATAGCCCAATAGAGCCATGCTCCTTTTGAATCTGGTTGCATACGTCATCGAGGCTTGGGAGTTTGTGCGATCTTGGAATATGCTTAATGAGATTGTTGTAGGAGGGGTTCAACGTCAAAAGTAGGTCGAACACCTTGTCTTGTTCACGCCTTTCGTTTAAGACTGCCAGATCAATGGTTGCTGGTCGGAGCATCTCTAGTTCAGCCCAAAGGGATCTGAACTTTTCAAAGTGATTAGTGAACTCCATGTCTTCTTGGTTACATTCCCGAACACATTTTAAAGTGTGTCCCATAGATCCTTCGCAGTTTCACAATAAGAGTATGCTTCGAGAATGGGAGCATCAAAAGAGTTTTGAATGATGGCTAGAACTCCTTGGTCTTCTTGAAACCACTTGTTTTCTCCACTAGAAACAAGATCCTTGCTGTCTTCACTTGGAGCCTCACTTGTAGTGATATGGGACCAAAGCCCTCGGCCACATAGGGCTGTTTTTGTGGTTCTTGCCTACAATAAGTAGTTCTCTCCTTTGAGAGTAACTGGAACAATCAAAGTTTTGGTGTTTTCCATGATAATCTGAATGTTGGTTAAGTGTATTGCTCAACGGGTAAAGAGGAAGAGAGTTTTAAGCGGAAGTGTTTGGTGGGTGTGAGATCTATAAAAAATGAGAGTTCTGCTCAGATACCATGTAAGTTTTGATATAGAAAGAGTTAACTTGTGATGTAGAGATTTGGAGTGTAAGGAAGAGTAGAATTGTAAAGAGAGTAGGGAGAGTAGATAGAGTATGTGAAAGAGTAGAGTGTGGTGGAGAAAGAGATGATCTCTTTTCTTACTTGATTTAGTTCCTAGGTATAAGCTAATTATAGACAATTTACAAAGAGAATATATCCTATACAAAATTCTATGCACAATTACACATAATGAAAGTGACATCTCCCTTTAGTTAAACATGTGACTTTGACTTGAGCTACCACTTGCATAAACTCGCCAACGGCTCTTTGGGAAGGTTCTAGAGGATAGGAGACCATTGGAGGCTTCCCTACAAGGACTAGACTCGTTAGACCTTCCAACCGTACGGACGTACGAACATTGGTGTGTGAGTTCTCATAAAATATAGTGGAGTTGAAGATGTTATTACAACAAAGAAAGTGATTGATAAGTGATTTTGACCGTCACGGAAAGCTATACCAAATGGGATGGATGTGGCTGTCGAAAGGATTTCAAAAAACCAAGTTAAGGTCTGGCAGAGTTTAGGAATGAAGTCGTTTTGATAATAAAGCTTCAACACAAGAATTTGATGAGGCTTGTAGGATATTAATGTATTGAGGGCAACGAGAAGCTCCTAAATTACGAGTACATGTCAACTCTTTGGTGAATATCCTCTATATAATAAAACCGAAATACACAATTTTTTTTAAACTATATACTATTTATAAGTTGATTACAAAATAGTTTATACATTAAATATATGTTTATTACAAAAAAATATTATAGATTAATTGGTCAATCCATGGACTATACGAATACATTTAAAAATATCTCAAAGAATCTTCTTAAAGAGAATATTCCAATGATTTATACAATTTCCTAAATAAAATCTTTAGTATTTCATGTATTGTTACAAAATATATACTGTTAGGCATAAAAATATATTCTTAGGCGTAAAAAAGAATAAAATCTTGGCAATTTATAACACATAATCGTGATTTCCGAGATCTTATTTTGTAACTAAAAATAAAATCTTACCTAAGAACGGGTCATATTAAAAAAACTTTCACCAAACATCGTCAATAATTAAAATAAAAATAAACAACAAACATAATAATTTCTCATACATAAAATTACAAAATTAACAATATAAAACTTACAAAATAGGTATTTTTTTCAAGTCATTATATTTAGCATATGATTTTAGAGAATTTGTTAAAAATACCCTTTTTGATCTACTCCTTTTCAAAAATACCCTTTTTTGGCAATTTTTATTTTTGCCATCTTTTAATTTTTAATGACCATTTTTACCCTTAGATGAAAAATATTTTAATCAATAAAAAGAAAAACAAAATTTTCCCGACAAAAAACAATTCCGACATATTTTTCCGCCAAAAAATTTTGGAAAAAAAATTCCCGCGAAAATTTATTTTGTCAAAAAAATTTTGAATTTTTCGACAAAAAAAATTTCCCGCCAAAAAATATTTACAAGGTTTTATAAGGTATAAACCTTATAAAAGCCTTATAAACACCTTGTAAAGGTTTTACAATATTTTTTAAAGAGTTTTAAAAGGTTTTTTAAACACCTTGTAAACGATTTTACAAAGTTTTAATAAGGTTTTTAAAAGGTTTTTAAACACCTTGTAAACGCTTTTACAATGTTTTTAAACACCTTGTAAATGTTTTTACAAGGTTTTTATAAGGTTTTTAAAAGGGTTTTAATTTTTTCAGTAATTTTTTTTTGGCGGGAAAATATTTTCGATTTTGATGACTTTACATTCTTGTTGTCACTAAAAAAATGGTAATTTGGTCATTTTGTTCATAAAGAGGGATAGTTTTAAAAATGGCCAATATGGAGAGGTATTTTTAATAAGGGACATAGAAAAGGGGCATTTTTTAGAATGCCCCATGATTTTATTGCCTAATGTTTTTTCTAAAAAAACTTTTAAAAATAATCATATAAATTAGATTTTATTTTAAAATTATAATATAAATAAAAGGAATTTCAAACCATGCTATAGCACGGATCCTAATCTAGTACTCCCTCCGTTTCAAAATATCAGATGTTTTAGAGAAGTTTTTTGTTTCATAATATATGATGTTTTTAAATTTCTATGCAACTTTTAGATTACTTTAGTATTTTATATTATGCAGTATTGTTTCTGATTGGTTGAACTTGTTAAAAGTAAAACTTCTTAATCTGCGTGGTTTACTTAAAACATCCTATATTTTGAAATGGAGGGAGTATATATTATACTTTGTCAAAACTACTAAAGTATGAATTTGAAACCAAAGTAGGAGTCAAAACTACCAATGGTTATTTCTTTCGTTTTTTTTGGAAATATAGACTCTTTAAAGTGTAGGGAATTGAGTGAAAAGCGTATGAAAATAGTAAATGGATCATTCAATATTTGCTTGAGGACTCACGTCTTAGGATCATTCACTAATTGTTATAAAAAAAACATTTAAAAAATCCTTAGATTAGTAAAAGAGAAGTACAATTTTGATCTTGACAAAAATGCCCCTGCGTATTAGAACAGAAAATTTATGAATTAAGGCTAAATGAGACATTCTATGAGACTGAGTCGGGTTTAATTTTCGAAATAACCCGGAATTGTACAATCGGATCTTTTATTTGTATAATCAGTTTCCACATCAACTAGGTCTTTAATAGCCTCCGACCGAACAGATTAATGGGTTTGTAAATTTTAGAAAGGAACTTTATGGACTTAACTAATTATTGTATATTCATGTTTAAAATTTCCAATTCTATAAAAGGCTTAACAATAAAATTTGATTATCGGAAAAATATGAGTTATTAGCTGCCATAAAAATAGACGTCCCAACTAAAAAATCTCAATCAATATCATATCTTCTTTAAGGAATTTAATAACAAATATACACAAAGAATATACGCTCATAAATATAGTTGTATTTCAAATTTCAAGAAGGAAAGAAAATCAGAAAGTTTATCCAATCTAATGAATTTTGGAGATTTTAAAAAATCAAAAACATAATATTTCACCACAATCATAGGCATTTTCCATATTTTATTGTATGAATAAATAAAATAAATCAGTATTAAACAAATTGTTTCGAAATGATATTAATTTGTTATTTATTATTCTATTTAGATTTGGAATGTTGTAATTTAAATCATTTTACTTTGTGTAATATATATGTAGACAATACAGATATTAGTCAAATGTGATCTTAACAAATGTGTCTAATCTTTAGAGAATATTTTCAAAATATTAAACTTAAAGTCAATTATCTCTAAACTATAAATACAAGTATCACATTGTGGCATTCTCATATCATTCTCATTTTTGCTCTAAACTTTATTTGCAAAATTGTAGCAAAAATATGCCTCCTAATGATGGTTTCACAAGCGTTCAAAACAACCTATAGTCGAGATGATTTTGACCGACACATCTGTAAGCCCTTAGATTATTTTTTTTATTCATTTTGTTTTAATCTAATATAATCCTTTTCAAATTACTAGGTTTTGGAAGATATCCCTATATTATTTCAAAGGTACAAACAAAACTTAACCTGTAATGTCAATTTTATATGCTTAACCATATCTATACTTATGGTTATATAATTTTAGGTGCATGTCTTACTGATGGTTTAGACTTGAATTTTTGTTTTCTATTATTGCAGATGTGAATTGATTGCAAAATGAAAAATTACCTAAGAAGGTGAAGCTCAAGAAAATGTATATGAATCGGTTGGTCAGAAGTTTTAAAATTAGTAGTGTTGAAGTATTTTATTGTACTTTGTTTGATTTTGTTTATGTTGTGTTGTTGGTGGATTGTGGTATTTGATAAGTAAGTATGCATCGCTTAATCATTAATGAATGATCATACTTTTATGTTTCACATTCTTAAGATACTATAATTTGAAAAATAGTAGAAGAAAAGACTAAATCATACTTATTATAACTAACCTTTTAGATTTGAAGTTTATTATAACTAACCTTTTAGATTTGAAGTTAGGAGAGTTCCACACACTATGCGTTTTCATCTCATATTATCCATTTTTGTCAATATTGATTGACCTGCCATTTAAAAAGCGAAAACAATTTAGATATTACAGTGTTTATTCATATGATTGTTTTAAAAACATAATTAAAAACTTCTTTTTATTTCGTTTTTTTTGGAGTATTCTTCAACTTAATTAAAAGTTGAATAGTTCGCCCTAGCCGCTCGAGTTCTCTTTGGCACAACCTCCAAGACATCTACTTTCGGCGGCGTCGAGTTCGATCGGCGCCACTGGGAGACTGCATCTCTGTTCTCTTGTCCTCTATTGCTACCTAAGCCTGCTTTCTACCTGTTTCTACGGCGAATCCACCGGAGGTTCACCGAAGTTTGAATCAGTTACTCCGGCCTTGCGTCAGCTTCATCCTTTCCCTCCTCTTCCGTCTCATCCGGTGGGTTTTCTCGGCGAGTCGATTCTCGCGAGTTCCCAGCCATTCACCGCCAAATCTGAGATCCCAGAACTTACTGTTAGCTTTTCGTCTCGTCTCTTTCACCGACTCCCTTTGAAGTCAAGCCTAACAACTCTCTGCTCCTTGGATCTAGAATCCCCCACCAAGTGTTTTACTTGGCTGCGTTTGGACAGAAGCTCTGTTTTGACGTCGGAATTGTGGAAGATATCGACGAAGAATCAGTACCCAACCCTTGTCCTTAAAAGACCCAGGTTTCTTCCAAATCCTTCTTTGTCTAGCCATAGCATATCTCTGTGTCGATTCATGGTATCAATTGTCCGAAGACTGCAATTTGAACCTAATCGTCCATTGTTGCTCTGTTATTACAAAGTGTGTTTGCGAACCCTGTCATTATAATCATCTAGGGCCATTATCTATGATTGTCAAAGGATGAAGAGAACCGGCATTATAACCCCGATCCTATGTATCGAAGGTTACCAGACCCTCTTTGATATATCCTCTATGCTTTACCTGTTTCCTGAATCCTCTCAAGCGATAGTGCTATGCCCTGAAACCGGAAGAACTAGGAAGCTCGACATTATGACCTCCTCCCTTTGGAGTGGAGGTTACCGAAGCCTTCCCAACCTTCTCATAACCTCTTCCTTGTGTTCCGACCTTTGTCAAGTTCAAATCAAAAAAGTCAGGAAGTTGGTTCTCCCTTGCATAAGCATGAAGATTATCGGCATTATGACCCCAGCCCCATGGAATGGTGGTTACCAAAATCTCTTCAAACAAGCTTCATCCGACCCTCAACCTCCAATCACCCTCCTCCTCGCCTTTGAGCAGATCAATCCACCTTGTCTCACGGCTTCGGAAACCCTCTCAACTGATAAGGACTATCTCCCATGTTCCTGCTTTGGTCTTGAATATGGCATCAACTCCCCTTGGATATGGTGTTGATTTATCTATCTTTTACTTTGCTTCTTGTTGTTGTATCAAGCTCTGCTTTCAGAAAACTCTTAACCTTTGTACTCCTGTATCTTGTTGTTTGAATGAATAGAAGATCTGTTTGTTCAAAAAAAAAAAAAAAAAACTAAAAGTTGAATATTCTGTAAAATTCAAACAAGTTCATCAAGTAATCGATTTTTAAAAGAAAACAGTAGAGATGAGTTAATCATAAATTTACACCCATGGAGATATAATTCGATCATGTGGGTTTGAAAATTCATAGCAAATACTGAATGAGGGATATATAGCAATCGCATCAACACTCAAATAATCGTCTCCATCAATATATTAACAAGCGATTGAATCAGTGCTAACTTAATCAGCTGAACATAATAAGATAAAAAATAAAAATAAATTATAGATATCATTTTCAGTAATAAGCTTATCTCATAAAAACAAAATTTCATAATAATCATTAATCAGTTTTGTCAATGAAACATGCAATTGGAGAATCTGAAAAGATTGTTAGGATAGAGGAAAAAGGAATCCATTACACTTTTTTTTATGATTTTTTTTTCTTCAGAAACGTATTTTGTTAATATGAAACATAACCGGCAAAAGCCCAACAATATATGAAAACAACTAAAGCCCAAATGGAGACTATTTATTTTGTGTCCCTTAAGACTATTTCTTCAAATAAATTCACTCTAAGAGAGTTGTTATTATAATTAGATTAGATGCAAAAAAAAACTCTAAACTTTCTCTCCCGAGCTCGAATATCGAAGTGCCGCTACCTCCAAAATTCTCCGACGTCGGTGGGGCTATTGCTCGCCGGCGTCGGGATATCTCGACATTAGCTTTCTTTCTCTGCTTTCCCTGCTTCCTTAGACCTCTTGTTCAATTTCTTTTTCCCCTTTTGAGTTTTCTTTTGCAACCTTCGCATACCCGTTTCACTTAATCAGATCCAGACATAGGCTCGCGCATCACCCAACACAGCGTTTGGAGGAGACTGACAATCTCTTCTATCTGTAACCCCGACCCAGCCTCACTACCGGCGAAAATCATGTCCCTTTTCTCTTCTAACTCTAGATCTGGAATGGTAATCGTCTCTACAGTCCCCTCTACGACAAAGTCACCCGAGCCCTGGCAGGCAGAGACGGAGACGGCGGTTGGTGAGGAAACTTTCAGAGCATTGCGTTTTCTCCGATATTGGACTATCGCCTTGAATCCCAGACACCCCCGGAGCTCGATAGATCTACTTTTGCTACTGGACTACCACATCGAATGCAAGATCTTGCCCAACCTTCAAAAGCCCAGGTTCTCACTTTATAACCCCCTGTTATCCTATCGACTTTATCTAGTCTCTTTGGCTATCCTCGATGTCCTAAGACTGCATCAGAGAACCCATTTAGCTAGGTTGTCTTGGATGTTCGAAGGGTTTGTCGGAACTATGGTACTTGCTCATTTTGTGACATTGATTGTTGGCTTCAAAAACTGGATTTACCAAGCTTTACTTAAACCCCAGAACCCATCCCCCTTTATGAAGCTCAGCTCTATTGTTCCCTTGTCCGTGTCTAGCTTTTTAAACACCTTGTGTGGAATTCTTGATCACCATTTCCATGGCAGAGAGGATCCATCTGGTTTGTTGTGGCTTTACATGTTTATTTTGCACCAGTTAGTAGCTTCTTTGGTGAGCCTTATTGTTCTCATTACCCTGCAGCCATCCTCCCGCTGGAAGCCCAGGTTTGTGTTCTATCTATCAGTGTCTCACCGTATGTGTAATCTGTATGGAATTCTTGATCACCATTTTCATGGCAGAGTGGATCCATCTTTTATATTACGGTTCCACACTTTTTGCTTGTGTATCCTGGTTTTAGCTTCATTTGTGATCTCTTTATCCCCTAAGCTCTTGAAGTACCATGGCATTATGACCCCATCTCCATGGAGTGGGTGTTACCACTACAACTTCCAGAGCTTTACATCGAATCCATTCACCTCCTTCAACTCTCTACTGACCCTCAACCAGAGTATCCTCAACCCTGCTCGACCTCATGACAAAGCTATCCTTCGGGTAGACATCCTCACCCCAGTGAGCATCTCAGCTTTGGCTATTTCAACACCACTTGGTCTTTGATACAAGACAGTGGTCACCTCTTCTTCCATCAACTTGCTCTTGGAAGCTGCATCGTTATTGCTTGAACTCACATGTTCCAAAACCTTTTCTAGGATTTGGCTCACAGCTCTCAAGACTAGAATCTCGATGACCTCTATTTACCTCTATCTCTCTGTTGTCTTGGCTTTGGGGATTGCCTCTCTTTGTTATGTATTAAAATTTGATCCTTTCTTTGTATGTTCTGTTCTGTTTTAATAGAATGAAACATATGTTTGTCCAAAAAAAAAAAAAAGAGAGTTGTTATTTTGGTAAAAAAAACAAATAATACATATCATCAACATGGGTTGGCTTGCAAAACTTCCAATCATACCGTAGAAGGGATTAGGATTGATATTTTACGAATGTAATTTTTTTGCGGATTGGTTCATCAAAACATACATTATAAATATGTAACTTTTACAAATGTATATTTTATAATATTTTATGTATATACCTATTTTCTATAAAAAATGAACAAATTGAATTAAATATTCGTAGATATTCCCTCGCGCTGCTAATTTTTCTCCATTTTTTTTGTATCAAACTCAATTTTTTTTTAGTTGTATCAAACTTATTATATTACTATTTACTCATTTATTCCCTTCTACAATTTAATCCAGTTTCATTACACATTTATATAATTTACTGTAATCGACCACGCTATAATAAAACAAAAAAAAGTTTTCTCTTATATCTATCGTAAATAGGGGTTGTCCTTTAACGTTAACAATCTTCATCACACCTATATAAGACTATATCAACAATAAAAATTCAATAGTATAACCAAGGGACCATCCTCAAATGGAGATCGTTCTGACATTCTACTAGCATTGCATAAAACATTCAACAATGCACTCCTCATGTATTCTCTAAAGAGGAAATGCATGGAGAGGAATGCAAAGAGGAAAATTTTAACTAATAGGTGGAAGAAGAGATTCACACCCAGAGCAGACAAAGAGATTGAGCTAAATCGGCAGAGAGCTAAGTATTGTAGAAGATACATCACCACAAGAAGTTTGCATGAGATTGAGCATGGAGATGATGTTTACAGTGTTGATATGGGAACAAAAAAAACTTGTGGTTGTGGCTATTGGCAATTGAATGGCATACCTTGCATGCTATTTGTGTCATAACAACCACAAAGTTGGATCTTAAATGATTACGTGTCTCATTATTAATTGACTTCAAGGTGGCGTCTCTTGTATAAGGGTGAATAAAACAAATCTAGTTGACTTTGATACCAAATATAAATTTAGATTTTTATATTTATGAAATCTATATGTCTCAAAGATCATCTAGATTTGATCTAATTCAACCATAAATACTTTTTTAGAGAAGAAGAAACACTAACCTTGATCCATTGATTGACTATGCTTGATGATGAATCCAAGTCTTCAATAATTGATTTCCTCTCCCGTACTCCTTATTGCTTTCACTTGATCTTTGATGAAGAAGATCAATAATCTCTTTTCTGTTGTGTATTTTTGTTTGGTAGTGTTTCTCACGTTATGAGAACACAACCGTTGTTGTAACGATTCAACAGCCACACATATATATACCACATATATATACATGTATATATAGTCACCTTTGAAGAGTTGTACTGGTTCGTGTTAGCACCCCTTAATAATGCATAGACATAGCATATACATGTATATATTACTTATATAATATAATTCAGAGAAGGGAAGAGGGATATATATCAATACACCAAAATTCTAATATATTAATTGAAACAGATTCATCACAGTATTTTCTTTAATATTAGAATCCACGATGTTAAATATAAATTTGAACTTTATTATTAAACCGAAAGACACATATGCCACATAGAATATAAATCACTTTATATTCACTTATGAATCACTATTTCAATTGAATAGAAAGGTTCAGCTCCTTACATAACGGTGCAAATGTGTTGTCTTAGAGGATGCATGAAAAATAGTATTACTAATAAACTCAAAATATAGCTACACACTAAGTAGGTAGAGGACGAGGGAGCCTGTGCAACCAACGAGGGAGAACATACTGTGAAAAGAGGAGATTGTTAGGAACACAGTTAAACCATGGGAAAAAGTAGTCACTTATGTTCTCCATATACTCTCTACACCTGTTAAAACTCAAGACGCAACCATCCATACACTTGCTATCGTCTTCGTTTTCCTTGTGAAGACTAAACGCTAATGTCCTCAAGTTAAACAAGACCATACCTTCCTTGTCCATGCACCACAGGTAGATGATCTCAGAGTTCAAAGGATGCATCACCACCGGGAAATAATTGATACCTAACAACTCGATCATAGAATCCAAGCTGACTTCCCATAAGAGCTGCCACGCCTCCTCAGGACCATCAGTGTACTTGACCAGCCTCCAAACCCGTAAAGTGCGGTTTTCATTTTCACGGTACTCGTTGTAATACACAATCGACCCTTCCGAGGTTGTAAAGGTTCTCCTAAAACGCCGCAACAGATCCTCTTTTCCACTATCGGGGAAAGATATGATACGACACCCATCATCAACATTACCTCCATAGAAATCATAGACCATAAAAGAAGAGATGAGGCTTGAAAACCAGTGAAGTATCCCATTCAAAGCAATCGACTTGCGGTGACCTAACCAGCGATGATGAAGAGGACAAGTCACGTTTTGATGTTCCCACTTCCCTGTGTCAGATGAGTAAATCACAAAACCGACTTGAGTACGATAGTGATTAATCACCAACACTACCTTGTAACTCACAACGATACCACTCCGCATCTTCGTAACCAATCTAGTGTCGCTGAAATGCTCCTGCAGCCGTAATCTCTCAAGATCTTCCAAAGAGAGGAAAGGAGGGAGAGGGACTCGAAACCACTCTTGAAACAAAGGGTTTCCAACGTAATACATAGGAGTATCATCGGCAGCTTCTAAGTAAACCAAGACCAATCCATCGGTGCAAGCCAAGACTTGTATCTTATTGATTGCTCTCTCGACAAAGAAACTCATGAAAGATCCCGGAGAACGAGCAAGTCCCCATGTTTTGCATCCATGATGACCCACGATTTCAAGTGTCAGCTTGTGAGGTTGCATCTGAATGATTGACCACGAGATTGAAGAAGATGAGTGGCGAGACATGAAGTGATCTCGGAAGAAGTCTGAATCGATCAAATCTTTCCATTCTTTGCACACTGATCTGAATCTTGCAATGCTTTTCAGCGGTAGTCGCACCAAGATAACAAACACCACTTCAGGAATATTCATTTCTGCAAACAAACAACATATAACTAATAAATTACATCAAACCAAACAAGAAAATGCTTTTTGTATAATAAAAATCTAAACACGTTGAGATTGATGGCTTCATGCGTATAATAATTAACATAATTAAACCAACAAATAACCAAATAAATACATGAAAAAGATAATACAAGAAAAATTTGGAGTCTTACCTGATTTCGTTGGGAAAGAGAGAAGACAAAAAGTACAAAAGAGGCTGTTATACAAAATAGATTATGTTATCGATATTGTGGGGTTGAAAGAAAAGTAGCTTACAATTATTTATAGAAATCGTAACTCGGAAATCACTAGGTTTAATATTAGGTCTGGGCATTGTAATAAACTGGAAATTAATTTTATGAAGATATATTTCTATATGAAATATAATATAAATATTTCAAAGAAAGAAAGATATATTTTTAGATATATATGTTTTTTTGACTACAAAGAAATAGTATTAAAAGCTTTCAAAAACTTTTTTGACTATTAAAATTTAACTTATCATGAGTAAGATTTTTTCTTTTAAAAAAAAAAAATTATTTTGTTCTTAAAGTCAATGGTTTTTCATATAATTTTGTCAAAATTAATGTTCATTCTATAAATGTTATTAATAAAATATCATAATTATACAATATAAACATTTCTACTTTATAAATATCTAAATCACATCATACATATATTGTAATAGTTTAATATCAGTGGTTCAATATAGAAAGAGTACCCCTTTTTTAAAAATACCACTTTTACTGGAAATGAAAATATTAGGTTTAATATTAGGCCTGGGCATTGTCATAAACTGGAAATTAATTTTATGAAGATATATTTCTATATGAAATATAATTTAAATATTTCAAAGAAAGAAAGATATATTGTTAGATATATATGTTTGTTTGACTACAAAGAGAATGTTTGTTTGACTACAAAGAGAATGTATTTTGTTTGACTACAAAGAGAATTTTTGTTTGACTACAAAGATATAGTATTAAAAGCTTTTAAAAACTTTTTTGACTATTATAATTTAACTTTTCATGAGTCAGCTTTTTTTTATTTTTAATAAAAAAAATTGTTTTGTTCTTAAAGTCAATGGTTTTTCATATAATTTTGTCAAAATTCATGTTCATTCTATAAATGTTATTAATAAAATATCATAATTATACAATATAATCATTTCTTCTTTTATAAATATCTAAATCACATCATACATATATTGTAATAGTTTAATATCAGTTGTTCAATATAAAAAGAGTACCCCTTTTTACCACTTTTTCTATGTCACTTTTCAAAAATACCCTCTCATATGGTGTTCATTTTCAAAAATACCCATTTTTAATATATAAAATGAAAAAAATTTATACTCTCAATCCAAAATACTAAACTCTACCCTCTAAAAACGATACCCTAAATATAAAATAGAGAACTCAAACCTACAAAAAAATCTAAATATTAATTTAATATAC
The DNA here is from genome assembly GCF_000633955.1 of Camelina sativa. NCBI lineage: Eukaryota > Viridiplantae > Streptophyta > Magnoliopsida > Brassicales > Brassicaceae > Camelina > Camelina sativa. Next base: position 18,766,945 of record NC_025692.1, on the reverse strand, counting down.
TGTAATTGTGTAAAAGAGAGTAAAAATGAAAATGTTTAAAAAATGGTATTTTAAAAAAAGGTATATCAAAGGAGATATTTCTAACAAATTAGATAAGGGCCCGTACGATGTGCGAGTTTTAAACTTGTTGAAGAAAATAAATCTTAAACCCTAAACAATTTTTTAAAATATATTAAAAAAAAATTATTTCCTGAAGTAAATATATAAATAATTTTAGTTAGAGAAAAAAACATATTTGTATTTAAGTTCATACACTTATTTATATTTTTATATTTTAAATATATTATAACAATTATTACAATAATCTAAAGCTAAATTATATCCCACCAAAATTTTTGCTAAATACTTATCATTACAAATATTATTATTGCCAAATTTCATGAATATTTCACAACTTATTACAAAATATTTTACATGCAAAAAATTCATCAAAACAACATATAATTAATAACAACGTACAGTTTTACTGTATGATTTACCATTAAAAATACGCTCTTAAACCCAAAATTATTTTATGTAAAAGTATGCTCTTTTATCACCACCTATAAAATGTCTTTTAAACAAATTAAACAAATTTTATGTTGCTTTACTTTCATTTTGGCATAATTATAGTTCTTATAATTACTAAAATTGTTTTGTGACATAATTTTTTAATGATGAATTTTTTTACTCCAAAGATATTTTGAATGAACAACTGGTGAAAATTATCTACTCGAATGAAATGATTTTATGACCAACCCAATGAAAGTTTTTTATTGAGAAATTGAAAGTAAGTTTATAAAACATAAGAAAAATAAAAATTTGAAAAATATACTCATGATGGTATATATAAGTCTTAGATAATTCAGATATACAAAATATAAACTTTATAAACAATCTAAAACATGACATATGTCATAATCACATTAAAGGATCCAAACTTGTGGTTGTGGCTATTGGTAATTCAATGGCATACCTTGTATGCATGCTATGTGTGTCATAACAACCACAAAGTTGGATCTTAATGATTATGTGTCTGATTATTAATTGAATACAAGGTAGCGTCTCTTGTATAAGGGTGAATAAAACAAATCTAGTTGCTCTCAAACCAAATATAAATTTTGATTTTTATCTGTATGAAATCTATATGTCCCAAAGATCATCTAGATTTGATCTAATTCAACCATAAATACTTTCTTAGAGAAGAAGAAACACTAACCTTGATCCATTGCTTGACTATGCTTGATGATGGATCTAAGTCTTCAGTAACTGATTTTCTCTCCCCTTACTCCTTATTGTTTTCACTTGATCTTTAATGAAGAAGATCAATAATCTCTTTTCTGTTGTGTATTTGGTTTGGTAGTGTTTCTCACGTTATGAGAACACAACCGTTGTTGTAACGATTCAACAACAAAACATATATATATATATATATATATATATATATATATATACACACATGTATTACATACAGTCACCTTTGAAGAGTTGTACTGGTTCGTGTTAGCACCCCTTAATAATGCATAGACATATCATATACATGTATATATATTACTTATATAATATAATTAAGAGAAGGGAAGAGGGACATATATAAATACACCCAAATTCTAACATATTAATCGAAACTGATTCATCACAGTGTTAAACCGAAAGATACATAAAGGTGAAAATGTGTTGTCTTAGAGGATGCATGAAAAATGGTATTACAAATAAACTCAAAACATAGCTACACACTAAGTAGGTGGAGGACGAGGGAGCTGGTGCAACCAACGAGGGAGAACATACTGTGAAAAGAGGAGATGGTTAGGAACACAGTTAAACCATGGGAAAAAGTAGCCACATATGTTCTCCATATACTCGCTACACCTGTTAAAACTCAAGACGCAACCATTTATACATTTGCTATCGTCTTTTGTTTTCCTTGTGAAGACTAAACGCTAATGTCTTCAAGTTAAATATAAACTTGAAATTTATTATTAATCCGAAAGATACATAGGCCACATAGAATATAAAATATTCTTACATTCTTCCACTTGGCATTTGTGTCACTTAATGGTTTAATAACTTTAATGCGTACTTTAATATCAAGTTCTCTTAACCTTTAATGACTTAAATAAAATCAAACTGATCGAATTATGGCGGTCACACGTCATTGAACGACATGCTCCCTTCCATGTATCATAAATCAGTTCCAATTTTATATTATTCTTTTATATTGAGAAGAACCTTAATTCTCAAATTATTATGTTATTTATAAACCATAAATGTGTACACATACTTTAATGATAACATGTTTAATAAAAAACAGA
>NC_025692.1:18762376-18764035 GCF_000633955.1 Camelina sativa | reverse complement strand
ACTTTAATATCAAGTTCTCTTAACCTTTAATGACTTAAATAAAATCAAACTGATCGAATTATGGCGGTCACACGTCATTGAACGACATGCTCCCTTCCATGTATCATAAATCAGTTCCAATTTTATATTATTCTTTTATATTGAGAAGAACCTTAATTCTCAAATTATTATGTTATTTATAAACCATAAATGTGTACACATACTTTAATGATAACATGTTTAATAAAAAACAGAAACATAGCTTAAAGTGAATTCATATTGTCTCATACATAATAAGCATCCTATAATCAAAAGAGCAAGATCTTATCTATAACACCCATACGCGCTACATGGCCAATGAACACATTGGGTGGTAATCCCTTAGTTAGCAGATATGCAACCATCATATCCGTCCTTATATGCTCATAAGACACTCTACATTTCCTCACTTCTTATTTGACACATAAGTACTTTATCTCTATGTGTTTAGCACCTTTTGAGTACTAGTCACTCTTTGAAAAGAAGACAACTGCGGAACTATCACAATAAATTCTCAGCGACTTCTCTATGTTGTTGATAATCCGAATCCCTGAGATAAAGTTCCGCAGCCACAATGAATGACATGTGGCCTCAAACCATGCCACAAATTCGCCCTACATAGTGGAAGAAGCAATGACAGACTGCTTTCCACTTTTCCACGACATTGCTTCTCCAGCTAACAAGAATAAATATCCAAACGTCGATTTTATACTATCAACGCATCCGGCATAGTCTGAATCTGAATATCCAATCACCTCGAGGTCATCAGATCTCTTGTATATAAGCATGAGCTCTTTGGTGCCTTGCAAGTACCTGAGAACCTTCTTTGCAGCCTTCTAGTGGTCCATTCCTAGATTACTTTGATATCAACCCAACATACTAACAACAAAACTGATATATGGTCGAGTACATGTTTGAACATAGTTCAAACTCCCAACCACTGATGCATAAGGAATTCTTTCTATTTCTTTACGTTCCAAATTCATTTCTTGGACATTGGATTTTATTGAACTTGTCTCCTTTCTGAATTGGAATTTTACCAGTAGAGCATTCACTCATTCTATATCTTTCTAAGACCTAACTGATATATCCTTTCTGAGACAAACTTAGCAATCCTCGTGATCTATCTCAAATTATTTCTATTCCGATCACATAAGATACCTCACCCATATCTTTCATTGCAAAGTTCTTAGATATATACTTCTTTATGTCATGTACTGAAACTAGGGTTTTTGTATGTCTCCTAGCAGGTTCAATTAACCTTACGTAGTTGTAGTACTTAAGGTGTCAATCCAAATGGGATGATGCTATCACTCAAGATGCAATCAAGAAATCACAAGTCAAGCCAATTCTAAGAGTGGTTTTTGTATCTAACAATCCTAGAATGATCAAAATGTAAAACGGAATTAAACTACAGAACTAGAAACGAAAATGCATGACAAGAAGCGAACATGAATAAATAAAAGCAAAAACGATTCTAAGCATGAACTAGACAGCAAGATCAGAAATGGTCTCATGAATGCAATATCAATCAGAAAGATAGAAGTCCTAAGGATGGAAGTAATTGATGTCGGCGGAGTCTCCTAGTCTACATAGTGTTTAACATGCCACAAACAAACTATCTCTAGGCAATCAACATCA
>NC_025692.1:18759312-18760738 GCF_000633955.1 Camelina sativa | reverse complement strand
ACTTTAATATCAAGTTCTCTTAACCTTTAATGACTTAAATAAAATCAAACTGATCGAATTATGGCGGTCACACGTCATTGAACGACATGCTCCCTTCCATGTATCATAAATCAGTTCCAATTTTATATTATTCTTTTATATTGAGAAGAACCTTAATTCTCAAATTATTATGTTATTTATAAACCATAAATGTGTACACATACTTTAATGATAACATGTTTAATAAAAAACAGAAACATAGCTTAAAGTGAATTCATATTGTCTCATACATAATAAGCATCCTATAATCAAAAGAGCAAGATCTTATCTATAACACCCATACGCGCTACATGGCCAATGAACACATTGGGTGGTAATCCCTTAGTTAGCAGATATGCAACCATCATATCCGTCCTTATATGCTCATAAGACACTCTACATTTCCTCACTTCTTATTTGACACATAAGTACTTTATCTCTATGTGTTTAGCACCTTTTGAGTACTAGTCACTCTTTGAAAAGAAGACAACTGCGGAACTATCACAATAAATTCTCAGCGACTTCTCTATGTTGTTGATAATCCGAATCCCTGAGATAAAGTTCCGCAGCCACAATGAATGACATGTGGCCTCAAACCATGCCACAAATTCGCCCTACATAGTGGAAGAAGCAATGACAGACTGCTTTCCACTTTTCCACGACATTGCTTCTCCAGCTAACAAGAATAAATATCCAAACGTCGATTTTATACTATCAACGCATCCGGCATAGTCTGAATCTGAATATCCAATCACCTCGAGGTCATCAGATCTCTTGTATATAAGCATGAGCTCTTTGGTGCCTTGCAAGTACCTGAGAACCTTCTTTGCAGCCTTCTAGTGGTCCATTCCTAGATTACTTTGATATCAACCCAACATACTAACAACAAAACTGATATATGGTCGAGTACATGTTTGAACATAGTTCAAACTCCCAACCACTGATGCATAAGGAATTCTTTCTATTTCTTTACGTTCCAAATTCATTTCTTGGACATTGGATTTTATTGAACTTGTCTCCTTTCTGAATTGGAATTTTACCAGTAGAGCATTCACTCATTCTATATCTTTCTAAGACCTAACTGATATATCCTTTCTGAGACAAACTTAGCAATCCTCGTGATCTATCTCAAATTATTTCTATTCCGATCACATAAGATACCTCACCCATATCTTTCATTGCAAAGTTCTTAGATATATACTTCTTTATGTCATGTACTGAAACTAGGGTTTTTGTATGTCTCCTAGCAGGTTCAATTAACCTTACGTAGTTGTAGTACTTAAGGTGTCAATCCAAATGGGATGATGCTATCACTCAAGATGCAATCAAGAAATCACAAGTCAAGCCAATTCTAAGAGTGGTTTTTGTATCTAACAATCCTAGAATGATCAAAATGTAAAACGGAATT
>NC_025692.1:18731186-18759042 GCF_000633955.1 Camelina sativa | reverse complement strand
AATTCATTTCTTGGGCATTGGATTTTATTAAACTTGTCTCCTTTCTGAATTGGAATTTTACCAGTAGAGCATTCACTCATTCTATATCTTTCTAAGACCTAACTGATATATCCTTTCTGGGACAAACTTAGCAATCCTCGTGATCTATCTCAAATTATTTCTATTCCGATCACAAGATACCTCACCCATATCTTTCATTGCAAAGTTCTTAGATATATACTTCTTTATGTCATGTACTGAAACTAAGGTTTTTGTATGTCTCCTAGCAGGTTCAATTAACCTTACGTAGTTGTAGTACTTAAGGTGTCAATCCAAATGGGATGATGCTATCACTCAAGATGCAATCAAGAAATCACAAGTCAAGCCAATTCTAAGAGTGGTTTTTGTATCTAACAATCCTAGAATGATCAAAATGTAAAACGGAATTAAACTACAGAACTAGAAACAAAAATGCATGACAAGAAGCGAACATGAATAAATAAAAGCAAAAACGATTCTAAGCATGAACTAGACAGCAAGATCAGAAATGGTCTCATGAATGCAATATCAATCAGAAAGATAGAAGTCCTAAGGATGGAAGTAATTGATGTCGGCGGAGTCTCCTAGTCTACATAGTGTTTAACATGCCACAAACAAACTATCTCTAGGCAATCAACATCATAACTTAGCTAATCCAATATCTTGGCAGAAGCTACTCAAACTCGAACACTTCCAAACCTAGCTCGCGCTAGAGAAACATGGTCAAACAGGCATGACAAACCAGTTCATTCACGTCAACAAACACCCTCGACAACTAATCTCTTAGGCTAGGAATGTAGGTCTATGGCACTACTTGGTCAGACATTTCATCAAACACCTTTTGGATGTGTGAAAGTTTCTAAGACCTAATTCCAACTGATTAGAGAGAAACTAGTATTTCTAACTCTAGTCCAGAAGGGAATCATACAAATCTAAACTTAAACACCCTACATACTAAGATCCTCCACCTAATCTATCCCATCCTCAAGAACTCTAACACTACTCGGATCCAGAAATCATCATCAAAGTTACAAACTTGGAAAACATTGAATGAAGCATCATGAGATAGATAAAAATGAGGAGAAGAACTTTGTAGAAGAAATCAAATGCAAACAATAAATGAGTTCAAAGATATCTGGATTACAAAATCAAAGAATGTTTTAGGTGGTTAGGTAAACCTTAAGGGAAAAACGAGATGTCTTGGGTAAAGACTTAACAAAATGTATTTATTCACCCTGGGCGTTCGGCGGAATCGGGTTATTTGGGTCGGTTTGTTCGGTTTTCTATAAATTCGGTTTTTAAAAATTTCCACCGAATTTAACCGAAATTGAATTTGGTTCGGTTCAATCGGTACTCGGGTTATTCGGATCGGTTATAGGATTTTAAATCAATTCTGAGTTTAAACCAGTTTTTTTCTAATTCGGTTAATTTGAATCGAATAAATTAAAAAAAATAAGATAGTGGGCTTAATTAACATATACAAANATTTAAACCAATTTTTTTCTAATTCGGTTAATTTGAACCGAATAAATTAAAAAAAATAAGATAGTGGGCTTAATTAACATATACAAATTTACAAACTACTAAAGTAATGGACCTGGAAAAATAACCAGCCCATTAAGAACTAAACCAATCTGAAAACAAGTCCAAAGCCCATAAACATTAGGGTTTTCGAGAGATGATGCCGCTGCAGCGGCGAAATGTGGTTGCAGTGAGCTATGATGGTGTTCTGAAATGGTGAAGATTGAGGGTTCCTGGGCGTTGGGCGTCATAAGTTATCAATACATAAGAAAAGCTCACAGAGCAGAGAATCAACCGTAGAATTAAAGAGAAGAAGAAGAACTTACCCTTTAAAAAATTTGTGGTTACGGGTTGAATCTCTGAGAAAAGGCTCCTTTCTTAATCATGGTTGAGATTTGGGATGAAAGAGGATGTAGAAGATGATGAGTTGATATAAGAGAAGAGATGTGTTGATGACTATTGTTTACATCCGAGGAGAAGAAGATGAATGGTTGAAGTTTCTGGATCGGAGTTTCTCGCAAGCGGCAGTCAAAGAAGAAGAACAAAAAAAATTAGGGTTGTGACTAATTATTAGTCTTATATATGGCTCCAAAATCTCGGTTTAAGTAAAACCGATCGGTTCCAATTACCGAACCGACCCGAACCGAAATCCGAAATCTCAAATATATTTTGCCAAACGGTTACACTTATTGTATTCGGTTTACGCCTATAACCGAAAAAATCGGGTTATCCGGTTCGGTTTGATCGGGTTTTTCCGAACGCCCAGGGTGGGTATTTATAGTAAAACATGGAAAGCCCTAAAACATAAAACGACAAAATAGAAGGTTGGTTCGAGAATCAGGTTTGTTGAGTAGGAACATCTTTCTTTCTTACGTGTGCGGTCGAGTCGCGTGTCGTCTCTCCCTTAGGTGCGGTCGAGTGGAACAGATAGATTAGAGGTGATACGACTCAAGCTGAGTCGAGTGGAGGTGATACGACTCGAGCTGGGTGTATATGCATTCACTAAAACGGTTATAACTTTCCTCTGATTGGCTTGAAATAAACGACACTTGAAAGATGACTCAATTCCCGACAACTTTAATGAAGACGTCGAGAGATGAATCCCAAATTAAAATCTTCAATCGACTCGATCAAAGAGGTGGAAGAAGAAAAAGAAGAAGTTTTTTTTTTTGAATCTAATGTTAAATTATATTCAAAAGAAAAATATAACGTTTTTACGACTTGTGNGAAGAAGAAGTTTTTTTTTTTAATCAAATGTTAAATTATATTCAAAAGAAAAATATAACGTTTTTACGACTTGTGCAACATTGTTTGAAAATTAAAATCATAGATAAAATTAGATCAGGATCTTAAGCTAAACTCTTGATTGCAGCCACATCTAAAAACCTTCATCGTACCTCTGATCCCCCATTAGACCTATAACAAGCAACTGGTCTCTAACCTGCCTATCAACCCACCCAATAATGGTATCTGCAGGCTTCGGTGTCTCACCATTCTTGCTGCCATTTCTTTCCCTCCAAACCGTATAGATCACTACCTGGAATAAGTAGCGAATGAGAAAGCCTTCCACCAGCTGAAAAGGCGAGTTAGAGATGTAATCGAAGAGGGGAAGCCAGTCTGTTGTGAACCATGCCCTCATCAACCCTTTGGCAAGAGCAGACCACACAGTCGAGACAAAACGACAAGCGAAGAAAAGATGATCCCGTGTTTCCAAGGTAAGCTGACAGAACGCAACCATACGAGCACCTGTCGATAACCGATCCAAAACCGCCAACCATACACAAAACGAGTACTTAGGAGTTGCATGACCAAACCAAACTCCTTTGTACCACGCCACATAGCTTGACGTTGTACGAATGTGGTTTCAAGTGGAAAATTTGTCTCGAAACACATCATTTTTTCCTCTCCAAAGTACCTTATCCTCCCACTCCTGGCGTTGTTGCCACTGAAGTAACAGACGATCCTCTATCACATTGAGATGGTCTGCTCGGTGTCGTCTATGCCGACGGCGAGCCCATGCTGCCGCCACTGAGCTCTGCCAGCTAATTCCCATATCCAAGACACCATTGTTCCCCACCACATCAGCAAGTGTATCCATGTTTGACCAATTATCAAACAAAAATGAAGTGTTCTCCCCATTTCCTACCTCCAATTTACAAAAAAGTTTAGCAAGATCACGGTACTTTAACAGTTTTACCCATATCCACGAACCTAGACTAGTAGTACTTTTTATTGACCAGAATGAAGCTTGCTTCAACAAGTTCTGGTGAACCCATTGTACCCATAGGGACTCCCCTTTGGAAGCTAGCCGCCATATTAACTTTAGACAACATACCACATTAGCCTCATGCAGTGATCTTAAGCCAAGACCACCCTCACGTTTGGTTTACATACAACATCCTACACCACTTTTGCCTTTCTAGTACTCATCTCAATGCCGGACCAGAGAAACGCCAAACACATAAAGTTGATCTCATCAAGACACTCCCTAGGCAACCGATAAGAACCCATCCAGAATGTACAAACACTCCAAAGAACAGAGGATATCAAATTAAATCGACCAGCAAAAGAGAGATAGCGAACCGTCCAAGAGCCAATCCTCTTTCTGATATGTTCTAATAAGGGGGGAGCAGTCAGTAGTGGTGAGACGTTTGGAGATGAGGGGAAGCCCCAAGTAGCGAGCCGGCAGCGAGCCTGTGACTAAAGGGAGCATAGCAGAATCAAGTCGATGTCATATGTCCCCCGCCAAAAACAAAGTAGATTTCTCCAAACTTATACTTAGGCCGGACAGCTTCAAAAATTGAGTGAAAACTGCAATAATACCCTCGATAGATCTAGCCTTACCATCTCAGAGGACCATGAGATCATCAGCAAAACTAAGGTGAGTGAGACCAAGGGAACGACACCGAGGGTGATACCCAAATAACTGATTACCCGCCGCCCTATCAAGCAGTTTGGATAGAACATCCATGATTATCTACATCCCCCTTAATCATGACCCGGCAGTGCAAATGATCAGAACAACCGCTTGCAGCAAAAACACTGTATGCCTGTGGAAACAATTGTGTCCATGCATTGTTAACTAGCAAGCGATCCAAATTTTTTAGAATCAGATCATTATCCCGTTTATTACACCATGTAAACAGGGGACCGTGAAAAGCCATATCTGTTAGATAACAATGATTCACTACTGCTTGAAAATCCCTCATACCTCCTGATGTGATCGGATTAACATCAACTCTGGAATGCTCCATCATATCCAAAGTTTCGTTAAAATCACCTAAAATAAGCCAATGCTTGTTATGTAAAAGAGGGGAATTATGGTGCTCTCGTAACTCCTCCCATAGAACTTTACGGGCCTCTGCTGTATTCAAAGAGTATACAAACGAATATAAGAACTCCTCTGCTTGATCGGCAAGCTATCCTGAGCAAGTGACCAACTCCTCACTCTTGTAAAAAGGATCCAAACGAACCGAGTCCTTCCACATGACCCAATGCGACCCCGACTATTGAACTCATAATTCGTCAAAACTGATCAACCCGGAAACAAACGACTCCCCAACCTCGAAGCCTTCCTTTCCCTAACCCAAGTCTCCAGCAGACAACCAAATTGAAATCTATTTCCCTCCAACCACTTTTTTATAACAGAATGTTTTGAAAATTTGTTTAGACCGCGAACATTCCAACAGAACCCTGTCATTAAAGCTTCTTGAGAGATTTCTTGTTCTGATCTCTAGGAGGATATCTAGAAGATTGAGCAAGAAGGGTTGAATTGCTCTTTTTAGCCATTTTGGATTCCCGCGGCAAGTAGGTCCGCACTGGTACATCCACTTCCAATCCACGCTTGACAACAGTTCCCAAAGGACGACTGGTTTCCTGTTGATCTTCCACCAAAGTCGGAGTGGGTAACGTCCCAATAGCAGGCAGAATCGGCAGATCCGGAGCTGTCTCAAATACCCGCCAAAACAGAGTGTATTTTTTCAGCATTGAACCCGATCCAGTCATTGTACCCGCCATTCTCTTACCCGGATTTCCTCAGACAGATTTTGGAGTGATCCACATATCTGTTGCCTTCTCCGCATCAGAATCAGTTGTGACAGGTTCTTTAGCCCATGTATCCGAAGATAAAGCCACTTCCAAAGTCTCAGACCCTGGAGCCTGAATTTGGACAGCAGGAGAAGGGGCACTATGAACTGGAGCAGAGGAATGTGGTGGAATTTGTTGTGTCTGAACTACCGCAGAATACAAGCAAGTGGAGCTAAGATGACCCCACTGTTTACAGCAAGAACACCTTGGTGGAAGCCATGGATAGCTGTACTGGACAACAGACTCTAAGTCCCCCGCTTCCTCCCCTATGACGACAAACTCCCTAGGGAAATCTTTCATTTAATTCGCCTCGACCAAGATTTGAGTTTCGTCGAAGCTAGCACATGCTTTTGTTTCAGGATGCAGCCTAACAGGTACACCCACTACACTTGCCAAGAACTCGAGACCCTTCTCAGTGGACATGGTAGGTGGAATATTCTTAATTGTAACCCATAGAGGGATCAACCGCAGAGCTGGCTGGGCGTCCTCTACAAAGGGAGTCCACTTAGAAACAATCATAGAGAGATCTGCAATATTCCACATGCCACGGTTCAGCACCCTGTTCCTCATTCCCTCATGACGTACACGAAACTTGACCGTGAATCAATCACAGCGAACACATCTATCAATGTAGTCCGATCGCCTAGTCTCCAAATCTTATTCACTCTCATGTGGACCTTACCAATATGAGGAGCTTTCGAGTTGAGGAACTTCCCAATCACAAAGTCCTCCCATAAGGTCCTCAAAAACCTCCCGAGGCACAACGACCCTCTCCTTTCCGTCGACCTCTGAAATTTCAAACTTGTGCTGAGTGAACTTACGTTTTTGAGCAACTTGCAGGAAAGAGCGCTTTCCGCTCTGATCCCCTGTTCCACGCTGAAGGGACGACGAAACTGTCGTTGAACCATCTTTAACCTGACTTCCACCCAATGAAACCTCAACATGATCCACCAAAACTTCCTGACTGACTCGCCTCTCCGTTTCTACCCTTTCCGGACCCTCACCCTGCACCAGATCCACCGGAGATTGGCCAGATGGAGCCACCAGCGGCATCATTCTTGAGGAAAACGCAAGAAATCCTAATCGCCTTTTTTTCACCCTTNGGAGATCTGCAATATTCCACATGCCACGGTTCAGCACCCTGTTCCTCATTCCCTCATGACGTACACGAAACTTGACCGTGGAATCAATCACAGCGAACATATCTATCAATGTAGTCCGATCGCCTAGTCTCCAAATCTTATTCACTCTCNTGACAACAGTTCCCAAAGGACGACTGGTTTCCTGTTGATCTTCCACCAAAGTCGGAGTGGGTAACGTCCCAATAGCAGGCAGAATCGGCAGATCCGGAGCTGTCTCAAATACCCGCCAAAACAGAGTGTATTTTTTCAGCATTGAACCCGATCCAGTCATTGTACCCGCCATTCTCTNAGACAACAGTTCCCAAAGGACGACTGGTTTCCTGTTGATCTTCCACCAAAGTCGGAGTGGGTAACGTCCCAATAGCAGGCAGAATCGGCATATCCGGAGCTGTCTCAAATACCCGCCAAAACAGAGTATATTTTTTCAGCATTGAACCCGATCCAGTCATTGTACCCGCCATTCTCTTACCCGGATTTCCTCAGACAGATTTTGGAGTGATCCACATATCTGTTGCCTTCTCCGCATCAGAATCAGTTGTGACAGGTTCTTTAGCCCATGTATCCGAAGATAAAGCCACTTCCAAAGTCTCAGACCCTGGAGCCTGAATTTGGACAGCAGGAGAAGGGGCACTATGAACTGGAGCAGAGGAATGTGGTGGAATTTGTTGTGTCTGAACTACCGCAGAATACAAGCAAGTGGAGCTAAGATGACCCCACTGTTTACAGCAAGAACACCTTGGTGGAAGCCATGGATAGCTGTACTGGACAACAGACTCTAAGTCCCCCGCTTCCTCCCCTATGACGACAAACTCCCTAGGGAAATCTTTCATTTAATTCGCCTCGACCAAGATTTGAGTTTCGTCGAAGCTAGCACATGCTTTTGTTTCAGGATGCAGCCTAACAGGTACACCCACTACACTTGCCAAGAACTCGAGACCCTTCTCAGTGGACATGGTAGGTGGAATATTCTTAATTGTAACCCATAGAGGGATCAACCGCAGAGCTGGCTGGGCGTCCTCTACAAAGGGAGTCCACTTAGAAACAATCATAGAGAGATCTGCAATATTCCACATGCCACGGTTCAGCACCCTGTTCCTCATTCCCTCATGACGTACACGAAACTTGACCGTGAATCAATCACAGCGAACACATCTATCAATGTAGTCCGATCGCCTAGTCTCCAAATCTTATTCACTCTCATGTGGACCTTACCAATATGAGGAGCTTTCGAGTTGAGGAACTTCCCAATCACAAAGTCCTCCCATAAGGTCCTCAAAAACCTCCCGAGGCACAACGACCCTCTCCTTTCCGTCGACCTCTGAAATTTCAAACTTGTGCTGAGTGAACTTACGTTTTTGAGCAACTTGCAGGAAAGAGCGCTTTCCGCTCTGATCCCCTGTTCCACGCTGAAGGGACGACGAAACTGTCGTTGAACCATCTTTAACCTGACTTCCACCCGATGAAACCTCAACATGATCCACCAAAACTTCCTGACTGACTCGCCTCTCCGTTTCTACCCTTTCCGGACCCTCACCCTGCACCAGATCCACCGGAGACTGGCCAGATGGAGCCACCAGCGGCACCATTCTTGAGGAAAACGCAAGAAATCCTAATCGCCTTTTTTTCACCCTTGCCACGTCAGCAAAATATTTTTGTTCAAAAGAATAAGTCTACTTCATTATCCTATTGACGACGTAGATATTACTTTAATGTATATTTTTTTTTCTTCATTTTAATCACTTTTTCTTAATTTATAATGTTTTAAAATACTATAATCAAATGGAAAATATGTTATACTAATGAGAATATGATCATAGTATTTTTTAAACAAATATTCTAATTTATAATTCAACTTTAAAAAAAAAAAACCACAAAACACAATGTAAACTATTTGATGAGATGATTTTATAATCCTAGTTTCACTTTTATTCTGATGTTATATCAAAAATAAAATGATACTATAACACAGATTTTTGGAGTAAACGATAATTATCTTATATTTGTAGATAATTTTGCATCTTGTTTGATTAGACAATCAATACCATATTGCTGCTACATATGTATTTGTAGCAAAATAAAAAAGCTTTCGTCACACCAAGAGACAAATGACTTTGTCACTATTTTTGTTATGTTTTTTTTTGTCGTAAGTTGTGACGTCAGTTACATGTAATTTGTAACTGAATATTAATAATTTTTTTCAAGAAAATTGATGTTATTTTAGTATATTTTTGTTACGAAATTGCCACATCTAGTGTTGTGTGTCACAGTGCTACAATATATTATTTCATTAAATATGTAGCATTTTGCTACAAATTTTTCCCGTTACTATTTGTTACTATATAGCTACACTTAATAACCAATTAGCTACAATATATTTTAACTAAATTTTTATCACTAATTTGTAATAATTTATAGTTATTATTTGCTATTATTTTTTTTTGTAGCAAAAAAATGTAGCTATATGGTCCAAATCCTCCAGTGAGGTGATCTCCAAGTATATAGATAACAAAATAATTGATCAGTCAAAAATTTTATGTTATTTTTAGCATCTCTTTTATCATGATCAATTAATAATTTTTTTAAATTTTAATATCTATATATATATATATATAATATAACAAGGTCACTTTGATGATTAACAAATTATATACAATATAAAAATTAAAAATATTTAATTATTTTATAGATATAAATTATTTTATATTATGTTAATATTACATAACACAAATTACCCAATTATTAAAAAATATTGCAGCGGAAGAAACTCAGAAATTATTAAGATACAAGAACTCTAAATGCACACTTAAACATACGATGCGTCTTTTGATAATCTGATCAACTTAAACATATGATTGCATAATAATATATTCCAATCATGAATGACCCAGATTCTTTCCACCTTAGTGGGTTATACAAATAAGACAAAAACCCAGAAAACTATAAACATGATTCTAGGAGAATCTTCATGCACACACAATACTATTCAAACTGAATTAAACAGTTATTTCATGCATGCATGAAACAATTTAGAAGAAATATGGCAGTTACTATACGTGCCTTGTACGTACGGTTACGTTGATTAATTCACACCAAAATTTCAGAATTGATTACGAACACTAAAAAGAAATATGTACATTGATAGCATTAGAGAAATGCTATAATATGTAATTCATAGTTTTTTTCACAAAACGCTATATTAGGCCATTGTTATTGTAGGTACCACATATACGATAGCGCAGAATTCATATTCTATGGTATAGTCTTATACTATAGCAGTAGAGAAATGCTATGTTATCTCATTTTTCTAATTTTTTTATATAATATTATAAGTCATTATACATGCTATGTTAAGTGATTCTACCATCATGTTAGTTAAACGATTTAATTTCATTTTCGTTAGCAATCTGTTTATGCTATAATATATTATGTTATAGCGGCTTTTTTTTAATTATGTGATCACTCATTATGACTGCTATGATAGATGAATGATTCTAATATAGCAGGATTTTAGATGTGATTATAAGTGTTTTCAGGAAATTGGTTTCTTGTTATCTTGAAATTGACCCGAAACCTGTATTATTAAATCCCCTAATTTGATAATTCACAATCCAACATAATTCATAATACACAAGACAAGTCTGAAGACAACTTTTAAATCCATAAGAAAGAAGACAAGTATGAAGATAAAAAGCAAACCCATAAGAAATAATGTAAGTCTGAAGGAGGAGACAATAGACCTCATGGTTAATTTAAGACATGATCACTTTGTCGTCTGGCCATGCAATGATAGTGCCAAGGGCATCTTCCATCATCTCGATTACTTCTGATGGCCTCCAAACTACTGCATCGCTTACATTGACAATATCTACCCACACTTTAACTGCATTAGAACCCAAACGAACAAAGTGAACCTTTTGGTCTGGATTGTTTGTTGCCCATCGTCCTTCAGCAACAACCAGCTTCTGTCCGGTAATATACATCAGTCTGCACTTCTTATATTCCTTTGAGACAACTTCATTGATATGCTGCAATGTTTACAATATAAACCAACCAACAATCATATGACTTGACAGAAACAACTTCATAACATATTCAAAACATTTACCTGAGATTCCTGGAGAAGAGACTGTGAATGCGGTAGATTTTTTTAAATTGGAGAACTTGGACCTGTTGCATCCTCAATAGGTGATTTAGAACATGTTGCTGCAGATTTTGCCCCTGCTGCTGATGTAGAACCTGATGGTATATTAGTTGATGCAGAATTCTGTATAGGAGAACTTTGACCATTCTGACAAACAACTTTATGGGCAGGCCATGCTACATAAGTCATCAAATAGTCCTCCAGGTATTTATTGTCCATTGTAGGCCTACATATAAACGTGTCAGGTTGACATACTGATTCCACAAATACTTTAACAGCTTTTGGCCCAATAGGAAGACCATTAACTAATGCAGATGGTTCTTCTGTGTGTAAACGACCCTCAGTAACAATCACTTCATCCGTAGACAAATCCAGTAGTTGACATTTGTTCAGAGTAATTCCATTTAGGCCTTGTTATACACATTCACAAAAACACAATTCCAATAAGAATATTTATCATGATACTGACAAATTTATAGTAAAGGACAATAAATTTTACCCTAGGCGCAATGTCTTCTATTTGGACCTCTTTATCCAGGAGAACACATTTAGTTGCAGGCCATGCAATCATCTGTCCAACAGCTTCCCCAATAGTGAACATTTTAGTTGCAGGTCTCCAGAGGAATTCATCTGGTTTCGTAGCAGATTCAATCAACACTTTCAAATCCATAGGGCCTAGATGAGAGCCATTCACTATATCATCAAGATCAGAAGAAAGAATACGTCCCTCAGCAATGTTCTCATCATTATCAGACCAATCAACAAACACATACCTAGGATGTGATTTTTTTTTTTACACTCTACAAATTATGAAATAGAAAATAAATATAAGTTACAAATTTAAATAAGAAGAAGGAATAACTGATCATATTTAATAAAAATAAGGAATCACTTACTCTTGGAGCTGTGTTTTCACCAATTTCAGGCTCTAGTCCCTGTAATTTAAGAAAGCAAATTCAAATTCCATTTAATAACTCAGCTAGTTAATGAATACTTTGAGAATTGTCAAAGTAACTAACCTGCTTCTTTAAATCCATAATTTCATTTTGCAACTGATTGACCTGCTTTACTAGCTGAACTTGCTTCTCTTGCATCTCAGCCATACATTTGTTCTTAATTTGGAAACAAGCTAATTTGGTCTTACTCATGCCTCTACCCATTGCCCTCAGCATACCAGGATTTTCAGGTCCCAAAAGCTGGGAGAGATGATCTACATCTGGATTTGCTGTACTTGTTGGACCATCAGTTCCAACATGCTCAGCTGCCTTTTTCTGGGTTAGACGAAATACAGTGTCAGACAATGCAGGGAAACAAAATCATTCAGTCACATATTTGGAACTTACAATCTTTTCTGCGCCATTCGTATTAACTGGTGTACCATCCTTTTTGGTACGCGACTTGACCCAGACCTTTGGCCTTGTCATTTCAAATGGATCCTCGCTTTCAACTTTCTGTTAAAAAAGCAACACATCAATTAACAAGGTAGATATTACGAGATCAAACAACATAGATGGTAGTTTGCTTAACATTTCTTCCGTAAGTCTGACCATTCCTTTACGACCAGTAGTGTGAGGGATCTGTTTCTTCCTCGTTTCTTTAGCCGTGTCACTCACAAACAACCAGTTAAACATGTTAATAACCATCACTCAAATATTAAACTTACATAATCAGAAGTCAATACCTTAAAGGCTTGGCTAGTTTTTGTTTTCACAAATTTACGCCAGTCGAGAGGAGAAATGTTCATTGGTCTCAGATTCATCCTCTGTTGGTTATTCTTGGCCGAATTAAGTTATCCGACAATGTGTGACTTGTATGCCCTCCATAGATTTCCCATCTGCTTCAGGACAACAATCCTTTGAAACTCTTCATCAAGCTCAAATCTTGCATGCATTCAGTTACCACTAACCGTGTAATTATAAAAATTAACATGTTCTAAATTATCGTTACTTGTACATATTTCCATAGAACTGTTTTCATACCTTCACTAACATTCTTCCAATTATCAATTTTGATAGGAACGTGTTCCCGTGCCAATGCACCTACGTACGATGCCATAATAATTGACCCTGGACCATAAGGCTCTCCCATGAGAGTGTAGTCAAATCTTACTCGAACCGTTAGATCCTTGGTGATGTTTTTCATCTTTGTGGGTCCCCTCTGTCTTTTACGCTTGGCAGGACGATCATTTTCATCATTCAATTCAATCTCACCTTCATGCTTTTCCTCATTGGAACCATCAGTTAACTGCTGAGCTGCTTCAGTCAGGGGCTCCTCATGGGTGCTGGGTTGCTGGTCTGCTACAGTCGGGGGCTCCTCATGGGTGCTGGGTAGCTAGTCTGCTACAGTCGGGGGATCAACAGTACCAATATATACTGGCTCATCATCTGTTACCTTTTTTTTTTTTGGTGCAACCTTTTTTTTTGGTCGACCCATCTTAATTCACCTGCATGGCAGAAGAAACGAGTTAGAACCTGTCAATGCTAAACATGTAATCAGTAAATACACATCAGAAAAAGCATACAATGAGTTAATAGACATAAACAAAAAGCATAAGCAAGAGGAAACACAAATGAAACATGTAATCACTACATTTGAGACATATATGCCTTCACAATCAGTTCTATCATATTCAGCTTCATCCATGTCAACATCTACTGGCAACGGACCAATATCTGTAGGTCCATCCTGAACATCTTCTTTACTATATGTCCGTGAAGAACTTCTCATAACAACATGCTAATTACTCGAATCATCTTCTCGTGAATAAAAGATTTGCTTTGCTTGAGAAGCTAGTATATATGGATCCCTCAAAAAGCTTACTTGACTTTTATTCAAGTTAATAAGTGTGAACCCATCTTCAATCTTAACTCTGTTACCTCTTACTTCCCATTGACACCGGAATATAGGAACATAGAATACATTATAATCCATCAATATTATGTCAATTACTCTCCCATAGTAGGATTACCAGATCAACTACTTGGGAAGTATCTTTAGCGCTAGACCTACACATAGCCGTTGCCTCATAATAAACCCCACTATTCTGATTTTTCCTTTGAAGTGAGCTTGTGTGAAAACGTTGCCCATTCACTATATAACCATTGTAAGACCTTGCAGTACACCTTGGACAATATGCCTGCCATTTAATTATATCTTCATGATTATTTGAAGCCATAGGTATCTACCAAAGTAAGAAACAATAAGAGTCAGTCACTTATAGACAGCTAAACCACACTCATCAATACTTAAGATTTACGAAATTACTTGTCTGTTCTTTTAACCAAGATGAAAAATAGTTAGCATGCATAGTCTATAACATTGATGCATCACATATACGCCTTGAATTTATTTCTTGTAGATGTTGCAGGTGCATGCTTGCAAAATGATATATATACAATGCAAATGACAAGGACATATATATCAAATAAACAGAACTTACTCTACATAAGGATCCAAGGCAGCCATATTTTGAATGACAGCAAGATGGGCTATGTTCTTCTCCATTTCAGTGAGATTAAATGTAGTTCTTGCGGATATTGGACGACCTTCTAGGATTGAGCTGTTCTCATAATCTGTATTTCTATCGAGTTTTTCTTCTACCCTTGTTGTCTTTTTCAGAAAATCACTACAGAACTGCATGCATTCTTCTGCCATATATGACTCAGCAATACAACCCTCTGGTCTTGCAGGGTTTCGAACAAAGTCTTTCAGAACTTTCATATATCTAAAAATTGAAAGATATACGAATTAGCAACAAACTAGAAAATCACTACAAATAAATATCTAAAAATCATAGTAGACAGAAGTTATACCTTTCAAATGGATACATCCATCTAAAATGGACTGGTCCTGCTAGTTGAGCTTCCCTTCCTAGATGTACTGTCAAGTGTACCATGATATCAAAGAAGCTGGGAGGGATAAACCTTTCAAACATACAAAGAGTTTCCACAATTTTAGCTTCCATCACTGAAATAACCTCTATATAAATAACTCTCTGACACAAATGGTTGAAGAATACGCATAAGCGCAAAATTGCTGTCCTAAGACCTTATGGTAACAAACCTCTAAGTGCAACCAGAAGTAATTGTTGCATCAACACGTGATAATCGTAGGATTTGAGCCCTATTACCTTACAGTCCTCTAATGACACGCCCCTTGATATATTGGAACATTACCCTTCTGGAGCTTTAAAGTCAAATAGACGCTTGCCAAAAATATTCTTCTCTGTCTTGGACAAAGACCAAGGTGCTGCGGGAAGGTAGGTTCTGTTTCCTCGGATGTTAGGATGTAAATCCTTCCTTATACCCATATCTTCAAGATCTTTACGTGCATTGAGACCATCCTTAGATTTTCCACAATGCAACAATGTAGAGACAATGCTTGCAGCCACATTTTTCTCTACATGCATTACATCCAAATTATGCCTGACCGGAAGATCCTACACAACACAATTACAGTTCATAAAAAATCCTAACTCACACATTGCTTAATTAATAAAAAAATTAATAAACATACCTCCCAATAAGCCAGTTTGAAAAAAATTGATCTTTTTTTCCATCTTGACAACTCCTCCTGGTCTACTTCTACTTCCTCATCTTCCTCAGATTCAATGGATACATCCTCATTATAATAAACTAATTCGATACAGTCATACCTTTTTCTCTTCCTCCCAGATTCTTTCACATTTCCAAACTCGTTTTTGAAGTTTTTCAGGTTATGAGATATCTCACGACCTGTTAAAATTCTTGCCTTCCTCCCACGTTCCGCTTTTCCATAAAACCAAGTTTTCTTCTCCCTATAACTATGTGTTGGTGCCAAACCCTTTCTTTGACACATATACACATGTTTTCTGCTGAACTTCAACCACTTACTATCTGTTTTTTTACCACAAATGGGACAGCCCATTTTCCCTTTTACTTTACAAACAGCGAGGTTTCCATAAGCAGGAAAATCACTAATAGTCCAGAGAAGCATTGCCCTTAGATTAAAAGTACTTTTACTGGATGCGTCATATCTTAACTCTCCCTTCTTCCATAGATGGTTTAAATCGTCAATAAGAGGCTCCAAGTAGACATCAATACTGCTGCCAGGTTGTTGTGGACCAGAAATCAGAAAGGTTAGCATTATGTTCTCCTTCTTCATACATAGGTGAGGAGGCAAATTATATTTTACTAACATAATAGGACAACAACAATACTTACTATTCTGCATGTTGAACGGATTAAATCCATCAGTGGATAGTCCAAGCCGTAAGTTCCTCTCTTCGGCTGCAAATTCAAGATACTTGTCATTCATCTTATCCCATGTAACATAATCCACAGGATGCCGGAGTTTGCCATCACTGCTCTTGTTACTAAAATGCCCCCTTAAATCCTTGGTCATTTCCTCAGTCCTGAACATTCTCTTCAGCTGTGGGGTTATCGGAAAGTACCGTAATACTTTCAATGGGACACCTTTCTTTACTTCACTAGTGTGCGTATTTATCTTCGACCGTGAAGCATTGCATTTGGGACAATTGTCTAGCTTTTTGTACTTATTTCTAAATAGGCTGCAGTCATTAACACATACATGAATCTTTTTATTCCCCATATCAAAGCTCTTCAGAAACTTTTTAACATCATAAAATGATGTGTGAAGCACATTATCCTCGGGCAACATGTTTGGCAATGTCTCAAGAAGTTCATTGAAGCTCTTGTCGGACCAACCATTATGTGTCTTAAGCCTGAACAAAGATACAATAGCCGATAGCTTGCTGTGGTTTGAACAACTTTGATATAATGGCGTTCTAGCATCTACAACCTTTGCAAGGAACTCATCTTCTCTCTTGTCCTCACCCTCTGTAATCTCAACTAAGTCACTGATAAGCAAGTTTTCACCCAGGGTATCAATTCCCTATGCAGTTGTAGTACAAAGGGTTATCAATCCAAATGGTTGTCTATTGCTAGAAGGAAGGATATGATCAGAACAATACAAGTCAAGCCAAGCAGATAGGGTTTTTATTCTAACAGTCCTAGAATAAATAAAAGAAAAGAATGTAAACAAAGAAACCACACGACCTAAGCACTCGAAGCAAGCAATCGAGTACATGATCGAGTGGGGTGATCGAGTAAGCAAATGAGATATGAACAACTCGAGGTAGTACTCGATGCAGGTTATCTTGTAACTGATCGGGTAAGTAGTCGAGTAAGTAAAGAAAATGTAAACAAATAAAATACGAAAGCTCCTAAGGATGGGGTAATCGAATCCTAAGTATTCTAGACCAGTACGGATGCCTTACATGCCTCAAGCAATTATTTCCTAGACAATGAATCTCTAAAACCTTGTCACCACACTCTCGCACTAGCAACAATCAACCTTGATCACTTACCACACTCTCGCACTAGCAATATGAACAAGCAAGCATTAAGAACGATTCATTATTGTCAGTAAACTCAAACTCATCTAATTTCTTACTCAGAGTCAAGTAAACCTCTAGCATTGGCTAATTCACGCATCTCATCTACACCTTTCGGTCGCTGAAACCCCCTAGATCTAATCTCAACCTCTCGGTCTGTTGACAACATTAAGAAAACCAACCTAGAAGGAAATCTATCAATCATTTACAATCAAACTAAAGCATCCTAACCGATCAAGAACACAAAATCATCTATCCCATCCCTAGAAACATTACTACACTACTCGGACATGACAACAAGGAACATAATAACGAAAATGAATGAAAATTGCATTGTATTAAAAGATAGAGTAGAGTAGAAAGAGTACAAGATAGAAATCTAAGAAAACTATAAAAACTATGAAATAAAAATGCAAAAACGAAAAGGAAAGTCGCTCAGTTCTCTCACAAAAGCTCTCGCTCTCTGGTTTGAGAGTCTGCGGCGTGCTCTTTTGCGAGCTAGGAGAGGAGGGGTTTATATATGGAAACCCCTTTGACCTAGCTTCCCAGACTTGCCTGATGGTCTACTCAATGGGGTACACGAGGGTGGAGTCGGGTTACTCCTCGGGTTGCTATTCTGGTTCTTGGATCTTCCTCGATCATGTTGGGGTTCGGACTTGTTCTTGCAGCTCGATGGCTCCTTCGGGTATATGCTCGGATTGTCCTTGTTTTTTCCCATTTTTGGCTCTTTAGCACATGTTTTCATCCAAAATATGCAAATGCAGAAATGCAACACCCTAAATGGTCTAAAAGTGAATTCCTACAGTTAATGACCTAGAAATGCTAGGTTAGAGGTATGAACAATGCAAAATATGGACAAAAAAGGATGCTAAAAACATATAAATTAGAGAGTTATCAGACCCCCAAACTTAAATCTTGCTAGTCCTCTAGCAAGGAAGTTAGAGGGTGCGGTTTGAAAGTGGGGACTCATAACCTTAAGATGCTAAGCGAAGGAATCAAGCTATAGTCCTTAAAGATAGTTTAATGGTGCTAAGATCAATCAACATACTTACAAATATTTTTCTATGCTTATTACCATGCATCGATCTAGTTCAACCTCCAACTAAAGATAGAGAACATCTCTTTCACATTCAATTAAGTGTTTGACGAATTCTTGCAAATGGAAGGTGAATCAAGCTCAATCGGTTTCAAGGGTAAGGCTTTTTAGTAAGGTGGTTTCAAACAAATTCTTTGGGTTGTTTTCTCTCAAAAGAAGGAATGCTAGACAGTTGTGAAAATTATCTAAGACTGAGAACAATTTGGGCATACAAAGCTTAACTCTTGATGATCTACCCTTTTCTCATTCACTCTTTTTTTTTTTTATTAAACCCCCTAGAATTAAACTACCCACATCCTTGATTTTAACTCTTTTTTTTTATATTCCCTAAGGTTTAGACTTTTAGACTTTTAAACTTCTAGCTCTCTCTCTCCTTCTTTTTTTTTTTTTTTTTTTTTTTTTTTTTTTAGAGACTTAGAGCTAATTGATTCTAACCTTATGACTTTTTTTTTTTTTTATTCCACAACCCAACCCCAAATAAACATTCTAACCACCTATCTTTCTAAACCGAATCTATTAGCTAGTTCAAATTCTAACTTAGCTAAATCAAGAGACAGTTCTTTGTCGTTCTCAATACTCTCAAGGTTTCACAACCTATAGCACAATGAAAGATGCCTCACTCAACAATTCACAACAAGGTTTGAAAGGAAGGTTTGGGTTCATGGGTAGGACAAATGAATCGGGTTAAACGAAAAGATTGGTAAAAATGGAGTGCTAACCCGAGTTTAGAGTTACCATGAGCAAGTATTCAAGTTCCATAAGCAAGACAATTAAAGTTCAAATTAAATCCAATAATATAGAGATGTTCTAATGTTAAACAAGTGGAGGAAGCATTCAAAAGACACAAGGTTCTAAGCAAAGGTTTTTCATTTTTATTCCAAAGATTGATCTAGCAACAATGAACTGTGACTAAGGGCTATAGCTTCAATCCTAAGCTTTGATTTTAAACAAGGTAGTTTTAATCATTGTCCCCTACGATGCAAATGCAACAATCCTATATGAAACAAACTAGACTCAATCCTAATATGTAAATGCAACTACATGAACACTCTTTTTTTATTTTTTATTTTTATTATTATTATTAATAGTATATATATATTTTTTTTAAATGCACATAGATGCAGACTCAAATGAATAAAAACTAGCATGCAATAATTAGAGATGATAAAAATAAGAAAATAAAACACAATGTCAAATACATTCTAGGGTCGTCTGTGGCTTCAGCAGGTGCTGGTGTTTGCTCGTTAGAGAGCTCGGTGAGACGCACAGACGACTTACTCGGACCAGCATCCGAGGTGTTGATCGAGGAAGGGATCGCATAGTTCATCGGGTAGGGCATCGAGTAGTACGATGGAAGTGGTGGAAGAGGTCCATGAATGATCTCTCGTGTATCCACTCGCCGGGTGTATCGTGTACGGCATCGTGAATGGCATCTGGTAAGGTGGAGGGAAAATACCTGAGTAATCACCCAATTGGGTGCTTGATGGGTGCATCAGATAGTTCATCGTGTATCCCATCGGGTTGGGTATCGGGTAGGCGTCTGAATGGCTTCTCCGCGATACTTCAGGTCGGGTGACGTTCTTCTCAGCTTGGGGCTCGTATGATGATGCTCTGTAAGGTTCTGGAGGTGGCAGTCCTCGAGTTCCTCCTAACGGTCCGCTTCTCCCCATCCAAGTTGGTGCGTGTGCTGAGGTAGGAGCTGAGGCACAGCTTGCCTTGTCTTGCAGCTCCTTGATTTGACCTCCCATAGTCTTCACCGAGCCGGTGAGATCTTTCACCTTTCTCACCAAAAACTTGTTCATCCTCTTCAGCCATCCGATCCTCTTGTGAGCTTCCCTCACTCCAACCGGTTGCTTTTGAGAGCACACATACTCTTCAAAATCGAAATCCTCCGAGCTATCTCCCTGTCTCTGCCCAGTCTCCTCTCTCTTCTCAGCTTCGGATTCCTCCTCCGGATTGTACAGCTCCTCCAAAGGTGGTGCAAAGTCGATGTTATCTCCCAACCGAACCTTGGTGCACATTACATTAGGTAGGATCATTTGTGCGGCTCCGGCGGTTGGATGGACAAACTTGAACAGCATCATGTTGTTAGGCCTCTCATAGGCCAAAAATCTCGCCAGCACGAGGTAGTCGACGTCCAGCCATCTAGGATCGTGCACTATTCCTTTCAAGGGGACATCGCATGCCACCAAGATCGGTGTAATCAGTCCTCCAATGGAGATCTCTCCGCCTCCTTCTCTTCTTTTGACAGCCCATGATTTGAGGTAGATGAATTGGTCAAGTAACACAAACACCATACTAGTATCCGCAACATCTCCTACTATTGGTGAGCCATCCCTATTGCTATCCAAAACTCCACACAGTGTAATGTCTAACAGCTGGAGCTCATGATCGTTCACATTCCCAGTCTCTTTTCTAGCAAAAAGAGTGCATGCAAGAGACTAGTGAAAATACCTCAAGACAGGGCTCCTTATTTGAGCGGATTTGGAGCTTGTCGACTTGTAGGGGAGCTTGTCTCCTATTGTCAGCCATAGGGATCTCATTTCCTCCTTGCTAACCTCCATTCTTTCTCCACTACCAGCTTTGAAGCCATATAACTTCTCCATCTCCTTGAAAGTGAGCCGGTACTCTTTGTTCCTCATAGAGAAGGTGATGAACCCGATCCCCCCATCGGGTAGTAGGGTCAGGTGGTCCTCAAAATAGTGCAGATGTAGTGTGGAGAGGAAGTGTATCGTCTCTTCCTCATAAGACTCGAGGTTAGCTCGTATCATCTTGCCCAGTTGGCACACATCAAACAGGTACTCGACATCTCTAGCGATGCCCAATTGCTTCATCGTTTCTCGGTGAGGGTAGCGGGTACCAACAAAGCTCATCTTCTTAAAGACCTTGAATAGTCTTGCCGAAGTGTCCACCTCTTTTTGTTTCAGCCTCCGCGAGGCTTGGCGTGTCCTCTCTCTCTGCTCCTCTTCTCTCTCTCGGTCCTCCTCCTCTGCTTGTTGATCTTCTTCCTCAACTGCTCTCTCAGTTACCCTCTCAGCCTTCTCTGAAGCTGGTCTCTTCCCTCTTGCAATCGAGAGGTTTGGATCTCCCCTTGATCTTCTCCTCCAGCATCAGAATCGACCTCCATGGGGTTGGTAAGGGTTCTTTCGGACGTAGACAGGTCCCTATGTCGAGGAGAATGGCGAACAGCACTCGCCATTGGACTCGGTGAGCGAACTCGGGGGCCTACTCGATCGGTTACTCGAGCATCAGGTCGGGTGGTGGATCGGGTTGAGCATCAGGTTGGGAAGGCAAAACGTCCAGCCAGCGGTTAGGAATGTGGAACATTTCCTCTCCCTTGAGACTCTCGAGCTTTGACGGCATCACCTCCGATTGTAGCAGCGGTGGAGGTTGATCTCCTTCCCTTCCGTTGATAGGTTTTCGCAGTTGGCTCCATGTTTGAATTCCTTGAGAAGAAAAGGGCTAAGTCTCGAGGTTAATAGGGTTAGTCCCAAAGAAATCGAATAAAACTCGAGTTGTAGAGAGAATAGAAAGTTTGGAAGCTAAAGAAACTCTAGGGTTTAGAGACAACTTATCGGTGATAATGAGGGAGAAGGGTTCGACTCCCTTAAATAGAGTAGGGTTTGGTTGGTGGGCTTCACTGAGAGTGGGCTTCCTTGTGGAATTCAGATTCCACTCGCCACCCGAGCAGGGACACGATCGGGCGCGTCGAGTACGGTGTCGGGTTGACCCTCGGGTTTCCCAATTTTCCTCTTTTCAATTTTCAATTTTTTTTTTTAATGAAAATTCAAAAATAGAAAATAAGATAAAACAAATAAATCAAAATTAAAACAAACTCCGGAATTGAGGGTTGTAGGTAGAGTTTCCTGCCATTCCTAATCCGCCCCACCAACCCCGGACGGCTTAGTTTGTCCCAGCTNCCTCCGGAATTGAGGGTTGTAGGTAGAGTTTCCTGCCATTCCTAATCCGCCGCACTAACCCCGAATGGCTTAGTTTGTCCCAGCTTGAAAACAAAAGATCCCAAGTGAGCTTGTTTAAAGTCACTAAGCTTGACTCTCCATGCTCCTTAAGCATGGGGTCTATGTGGAAGAGGTTCTGGAATCCTCTCCACAATAGCAGGCTGGTTCAATAGATTTTCTAGGTTTTGTCCAGGTTCTAAGGCAAATGTGGTGTTGACCTCTTCAAGATGTTGCACCTTCCTTTGTTTGGTCTTTGTAGTAAAAGCTTGACTATCAATGGTTGGTCACCATGCTCCATTCTGATCTTATCTTGTTTCACCTCGATCACAACACCAACTGTTGCCAAGAATGGTCTTCCTAGAATCAGTGGATCGTCTGGTTCCTTGTCCATATCAAGGATCATGAAGTCGGTAGGGACTTCCACTCTTCCAATTCTGAGAGGCAGATTTTCCAGGATCCCTATCGGATGCCTCACTGTTGTATCTGCCAGAACCAAATACAAATTGCTTGGTTTAAAATCAGAGAATCCCACCTTGTTGGAAAATGACAGCGGCATAATGCTAACTGAAGCTCCAAGGTCGCACAAACAATTCTTGAAGATCCGAAGTCCTATCGAGCATGGCAATGTGAAAGAGCTAGGGTCTTCCAGTTTTTCCTCTATTCGCAGCTCAGGATCCAAGCACACTCCACCCTGAGAATCTCAAACCCAATCTCCTTGACAGCTTCCTTAACCTCATCCTCCAATCGATCTGCCTCCTTGGCAATTTCCTCCTGACGCTCGTGTGGGGGCAAAAGTTTAGGTGGTGGAGCTTTACGCTTAGCCATTCGCTCTGCTAGCGCCTCCAGCTGGATGTCAAGTGTAGCATTGAATCTCTCCTCTAACTCCCCTTCTGCTGTTGCAGGTGGTTAAGGCTGATCTCGCTTCTCAACATCTACTCGATGCATCATCCGATCACCACCATCGTGTAGGTCATCGGGTTCCACTTCGGGTTGTTCTTTAGTTTGTGATTCTTGAACCAATGCTCGATCATCAACTCGATAAGTCTCCTCTGATGAAGGCTCGGGTTCATACTCGGATATATAGTACTTGGCCTCATTTTTCATTGGGTTTTCCACATCCTCCCCATCTTGATCATCACTATCCCCAGTGAGGTAGTCCTCATAGTCATCATCAAAGAAGATGGCTTGAGTGGCATAATCCTTGGGGTTTTGAACAGCCTTACCTGGGTGTTGGTTAATCTTTGGAGCTGGTTGTGTGTTGTGGTGGCCTTCCAGGTATCTAACTTTAGTTTTGAGCGATTCGTACTTGGCATTGAGGTCATTGTATCCTGAGTCGATCTTGTTGCTGATCTCCGCAAACCGTTTTGCGATGTCCATAGATGCTGAAGCATGATTCTGAATCATTTGCTGAATGAGTCTGTGCAACTCGGCTTCTTGTGATTGGTTCTGCGGACCTTGTGGTTGTTGGAATCCAGGTGGGTTGTTGTAGGTTCCAGAGTACTGCTGCTTAGGGTTCTGTTGGACCGGGTTCCCTTGAACTGCAGATGGGTAAGTTTGGTCCTGAGGATTGGCAACGTTCGGGTTCCGATAAGACAGATTCGGATTCGACTTGTAGTTGTTGTACCCTCTGTTGTAACCTCCTTGGTTGTTGATGTAGTTAACATCCTCTATCTATGTAGTCTCCCCATCTTGTTGTAGAGACTGCTCTTCCTCTGATAGTGCATGAACATGCTTCTGCTGGTTGAGGAGTTTATCGAGCTTGTCATTGAGGGCTTTCATGTCCCTCTTGTACTTGGCATCTTCCTCTCCTGTAGATCGCACAGAGCGATCATATTCCTCATTGTAGTTGCCATCAGACTGAGCCAAGTTCTCCACTAGGTCCCAACCTTCATCGACATCCTTATTGAGGAAGTTACCATGACTTGCGGTGTCCAGCAACATCCGTATTTTTGGGACCACTCCTCTGTAAAGTGTGCTCAGCAACAAAGCATTGCTGAAGCCGTGATATGGACATCGAGTAGTGTATCCCTTGAAACGTTCCCAAGCTTCACTGAACGTTTCGTTGTTCTTCTGAACAAAGCCGGAAATGTCATTTCTCAGCCTTGCGGTTCTGGAGTTGGAGAAGAATTTGGCCAGGAATGCCTTCTTGCACGCTTCCCAAGTGGTAATGGACTCCTTAGAGAGCGATTTCTCCCAGATATGTGCTTTGTCTCCGAAAGAGAACGGAAAAAGCCTGAGTTTGAAGCCATTCTCACTGACTCCGTTGATCTTAGTGATGCTACAAAGCCTATCAAATTCATCCAGATGATCCAATGGGTCCTTTATTGGCAATCCATGAAACTTATTACTCTGTATCATTTGGATGAGACTACNTAAAAGCTTGACTATCAATGGTTGGTCACCATGCTCCATTCTGATCTTATCTTGTTTCACCTCGATCACAACACCAACTGTTGCCAAGAATGGTCTTCCTAGAATCAGTGGATCGTCTGGTTCCTTGTCCATATCAAGGATCATGAAGTCGGTAGGGACTTCCACTCTTCCAATTCTGAGAGGCAGATTTTCCAGGATCCCTATCGGATGCCTCACTGTTGTATCTGCCAGAACCAAATACAAATTGCTTGGTTTAAAATCAGAGAATCCCACCTTGTTGGAAAATGACAGCGGCATAATGCTAACTGAAGCTCCAAGGTCGCACAAACAATTCTTGAAGATCCGAAGTCCTATCGAGCATGGCAATGTGAAAGAGCTAGGGTCTTCCAGTTTTTCCTCTATTCGCAGCTCAGGATCCAAGCACACTCCACCCTGAGAATCTCAAACCCAATCTCCTTGACAGCTTCCTTAACCTCATCCTCCAATCGAGCTGCCTCCTTGGCAATTTCCTCCTGACGCTCGTGTGGGGGCAAAAGTTTAGGTGGTGGAGCTTTACGCTTAGCCATTCGCTCTGCTAGCGCCTCCAGCTGGATGTCAAGTGCAGCATTGAATCTCTCCTCTAACTCCCCTTCTGCTGTTGCAGGTGGTTAAGGCTGATCTCGCTTCTCAACATCTACTCGATGCATCATCCGATCACCACCATCGTGTAGGTCATCGGGTTCCACTTCGGGTTGTTCTTTAGTTTGTGATTCTTGAACCAATGCTCGATCATCAACTCGATAAGTCTCCTCTGATGAAGGCTCGGGTTCATACTCGGATATATAGTACTTGGCCTCATTTTTCATTGGGTTTGCCACATCCTCCCCATCTTGATCATCACTATCCCCAATGAGGTAGTCCTCATAGTCATCATCAAAGAAGATGGCTTGAGTGGCATAATCCTTGGGGTTTTGAACAGCCTTACCTGGGTGTTGGTTAATCTTTGGAGCTGGTTGTGTGTTGTGGTGGCCTTCCAGGTATCTAACTTTAGTTTTGAGCGATTCGTACTTGGCATTGAGGGCATTGTATCCTGAGTCGATCTTGTTGCTCATCTCCGCAAACCGTTTCGCGATGTCCATAGATGCTGAAGCATGATTCTGAATCATTTGCTGAATGAGTCTGTGCAACTCGGCTTCTTGTGATTGGTTCTGCGGACCTTGTGGTTGTTGGAATCCAGGTGGGTTGTTGTAGGTTCCAGAGTACTGCTGCTTAGGGTTCTGTTGGACCGGGTTCCCTTGAACTGCAGATGGGTAAGTTTGGTCCTGAGGATTGGCAACGTTCGGGTTCCGATAAGACAGATTCGGATTCGACTTGTAGTTGTTGTACCCTCTGTTGTAACCTCCTTGGTTGTTGATGTAGTTAACATCCTCTATCTGTGTAGTCTCCCCATCTTGTTGTAGAGACTGCTCTTCCTCTGATAGTGCATGAACATGCTTCTGCTGGTTGAGGAGTTTATCGAGCTTGTCATTGAGGGCTTTCATGTCCCTCTTGTACTTGGCATCTTCCTCTCCTGTAGATCGCACAGAGCGATCATATTCCTCATTGTAGTTGCCATCAGACTGAGCCAAGTTCTCCACTAGGTCCCAACCTTCATCGACATCCTTATTGAGGAAGTTACCATGACTTGCGGTGTCCAGCAACATCCGTATTTTTGGGACCACTCCTCTGTAAAGTGTGCTCAGCAACAAAGCATTGCTGAAGCCGTGATATGGACATCGAGTAGTGTATCCCTTGAAACGTTCCCAAGCTTCACTGAACGTTTCGTTGTTCTTCTGAACAAAGCCGGAAATGTCATTTCTCAGCCTTGCGGTTCTGGAGTTGGAGAAGAATTTGGCCAGGAATGCCTTCTTGCACGCTTCCCAAGTGGTAATGGACTCCTTAGAGAGCGATTTCTCCCAGATATGTGCTTTGTCTCCGAAAGAGAACGGAAAAAGCCTGAGTTTGAAGCCATTCTCACTGACTCCGTTGATCTTAGTGATGCTACAAAGCCTATCAAATTCATCCAGATGATCCAATGGGTCCTTTATTGGCAATCCATGAAACTTATTACTCTGTATCATTTGGATGAGACTACTCTTGATCTCAAAATTGTTGTTCTGCACAGCTGGTGGCAAAATGCCATTCCTTTGAGTGTGAGTAGATGGAGCATCTCCTGCTCCTATATTGGTCCTTGCTTGAGGAGTTGGTGGACCATTCTGATTATTCATCGTCTCCTCATTGATTGCTGGTTCCGGTTGAACTTGTTGTTGTCTGAGTAGCCGAGGTCTGTCGATGTTGTCGATGAAAGGACTCAGGTTCTGGCAACCTCTGGATCGTGTTTGCATGCACAAGTAGGTATCCGAGGGTGTACACGAGGATCAACTCGATCTAGGTGATCGAGTGACTGGTCGAGTGGGTGCTCGGGTTGTACCTGAGATTCAAAACAAACAATGCGAAAGCAAACAAGTCAGTATCCGAACCAAATATAAACAAAAGAACTTGATCTAGGAAGTGCTGAAATTCTAAACGTAGCAAAATGAAATCAACCAAATGGCAACGGCGCCAAATTGATAAGCAAGTTTTCACCCAGGGTATCAATTCCCTATGCAGTTATAGTACAAAGGGTTATCAATCCAAATGGTTGTCTATTGCTAGCAGGAAGCATATGATCAGAAAAATACAAGTCAAGCCAAGCAGATAGGGTTTTTATTCTAAGAGTCCTAAAATAAATAAAAGAAAAGAATGTAAACAAAGAAACCACACGACCTAAGCACTCGAAGCAAGCAATCGAGTACCGGATCGAGTGGGGTGATCGAGTAAGCAAATGAGATATGAACAACTCGAGGTAGTACTCGATGCAGGTTATCTTGTAACTGATCGGGTAAGTAGTCGAGTAAGTAAAGAAAATGTAAACAAATAAAATACGAAAGCTCCTAAGGATGGGGTAATCGAATCCTAAGTATTCTAGACCAGTACGGATGCCTTACATGCCTCAAGCAATTATTTCCTAGACAATGAATCTCTAAAACCTTGTCACCACACTCTCGCACTAGCAACAATCAACCTTGATCACTTACCACACTCTCGCACTAGCAATATGAACAAGCA
>NC_025692.1:18729721-18730619 GCF_000633955.1 Camelina sativa | reverse complement strand
TCATAGTCATCATCAAAGAAGATGGCTTGAGTGGCATAATCCTTGGGGTTTTGAACAGCCTTACCTGGGTGTTGGTTAATCTTTGGAGCTGGTTGTGTGTTGTGGTGGCCTTCCAGGTATCTAACTTTAGTTTTGAGCGATTCGTACTTGGCATTGAGGTCATTGTATCCTGAGTCGATCTTGTTGCTGATCTCCGCAAACCGTTTTGCGATGTCCATAGATGCTGAAGCATGATTCTGAATCATTTGCTGAATGAGTCTGTGCAACTCGGCTTCTTGTGATTGGTTCTGCGGACCTTGTGGTTGTTGGAATCCAGGTGGGTTGTTGTAGGTTCCAGAGTACTGCTGCTTAGGGTTCTGTTGGACCGGGTTCCCTTGAACTGCAGATGGGTAAGTTTGGTCCTGAGGATTGGCAACGTTCGGGTTCCGATAAGACAGATTCGGATTCGACTTGTAGTTGTTGTACCCTCTGTTGTAACCTCCTTGGTTGTTGATGTAGTTAACATCCTCTATCTATGTNGACTTCCACTCTTCCAATTCTGAGAGGCAGATTTTCCAGGATCCCTATCGGATGCCTCACTGTTGTATCTGCCAGAACCAAATACAAATTGCTTGGTTTAAAATCAGAGAATCCCACCTTGTTGGAAAATGACAGCGGCATAATGCTAACTGAAGCTCCAAGGTCGCACAAACAATTCTTGAAGATCCGAAGTCCTATCGAGCATGGCAATGTGAAAGAGCTAGGGTCTTCCAGTTTTTCCTCTATTCGCAGCTCAGGATCCAAGCACACTCCACCCTGAGAATCTCAAACCCAATCTCCTTGACAGCTTCCTTAACCTCATCCTCCAATCGAGCTGCCTCCTTGGCAATTTCCTCCTGACGCTCGTGTGGGGGCAAAA
>NC_025692.1:18726677-18727919 GCF_000633955.1 Camelina sativa | reverse complement strand
AATGTTTGAGTCGCTCAGTTCTCTCACAGAAGCTCTCGCTCTCTGGTTTGAGAGTATGCGGCGTGCTCGTTTGCGAGCTAGGAGAGGAGGGATTTATATATGGAAACCCCTTTGACCTAGCTTCCCAGACTTGCCCGATGGTCTACTCGATGGGGTACACGAGGGTGGAGTCGGGTTACTCCTCGGGTACATCTTCGGGTTGCTATTCCGGTTCTCGGATCGTGTTGGGGTTCGGACTTGTTCTTGCAGCTCGATGGCTCCTTCGGGTACATGCTCGGATTGTCCTTGTTTTTCCCCATTTTTGGCTCTTTAGTTCCTGATTTCATCCAAAATATGCAAATGCAGAAATGCAACACCTTAAATGGTCTAAAAGTGAATTCCTACAGTTAATGACCTAGAAATGCTAAGTTAGAGGTATGAACAATGCAAAATATGGACAAAAAAGGATGCTAAAAATATATAAATTAGAGAGTTATCAGTCACCATCTGCAATCTTACCTGAGTCACCCTTACCCTTACTCGCCAACTCTTTGTCAGAATATTCAGCTGCTTTATATAACTCAAAACTTTCCTCATTCCACTGATTTAGTTTGCTAACACCATCGAGTACTAAGTTCACATCTCCATGATGATACCAATCATTTTGCAGCTTTTAAGCCTCATCCATCCCCCTAGTTACAAGATGATCAACCACGTCGTGCCTGATTTGCATTCTACATTATGAAAATCTTTGCAGGGACATATAAATCATATTAATGTCCTCTCTCATAACCAGGATCGGCTCTTCAATGAATAAGAAATGGGACAAAATAAAGAACTTGGGAAAGTATCCAAACCCCAGCTGATACCTAACCTATATAAATTCATACCTTACGTGCATAGATGCACCCATGCCTTGTCCAACATTATATGTTCTAAGCTTAATTAAAACCTTTATAACAACATTAAAAAGTGTTCCAGATAAGTAAATAACTCAATCACATACCACAACAAATACCCTAATATCATCTCAAGTGCCCAACAAAACAATTACAGCCACAAAACAAAAAAAAAAACAAGACAAAACAACAACAATCACAACAAAAGAATAACCATAAAATTTGGTCGAAAGGGACTAACCTGAACTGTTGAGTACAACAAAAGTGAGCTTCAGTTCCCCAATGGCATCAACCACAAACACTTGACAAATAGCAAAACATTTCTAATTAGATATGCTTTGGAGATTTGAAAATTCTTAAAATC
>NC_025692.1:18664375-18725786 GCF_000633955.1 Camelina sativa | reverse complement strand
TTCCCCAATGGCATCAACCACAAACACTTGACAAATAGCAAAACATTTCTAATTAGATATGCTTTGGAGATTTGAAAATTCTTAAAATCCCTAATTTGAATCAAATCTCTAATTCTCATAATCCGAAATTTGAATCAAATCCCTAATTTGAAAAATCCCAAAATCCCTAATTTGGATAAAATATCAGATCGATGCTCATAAATGCAAATTAGAGTAAATAGCAAAAACTTGTCTTCGATTTGAGAGCTGGGCTGGAGAATGTGTCTGCGGAGGAGCACGACTCATTTATGAATGCAAAACAAATAACCACAATAAATGAAAAACTTAAACACTTCATCAAACAAATACAATATTCCCTCTGTATCATAAAGGTTGATGTTTTAGGAATTTTTCTTGTATCATAAAGGATGATTTCTTTAGTGTATTTAATGCATTTTTATTTTTAAATTAAATAACTAATTAATGTTTTTACTTATATAATACATAATTAATTATATACATGCACTTGAATGACAAATATGGGAAAAGTATGAGTAAATGAGTATTAAAAAAATAATAATACAACATTTATTATTTTTCTTAATCTTGGTGAAAATCCTAAAAAATCATCTATTATGATGCAGAGAGAGAATGTTTGATGAATAAAACAAATCTAGTTGGCTCTAATACCAAATATAAACTTATATGTAATCTATATGTCCCAAAGATCATCAAAATTTGATCTAATTCAACCATGAACATTTTTTTAGAGAAAAAGAAACACTAACCTTTATCCATTGCTATTCTTGATGATGGATCCAAGTCTTAAGTAAATGATTTTCTCTTCCCTTATTCCTTATTCCTTAACCTTAATCTCTTTTCTGTTGTGTATTTGGTTTGGTAGTGTTTCTCAGGTTATGAGAACACAACCGTTGCTGTAACGATTCAACAGCCACACATATATATACATTCACTTTTGAAGAGCTGTACTGGTTCGTGTTAGCACCCATTAATAATGCATAGACATAACATATACATGTATATATATTACTTATAAAATATAATTAAGAGAAGGGAAGAGAGTTATCAATACACCCAAATTTTAATACATTAATCGAAACCGATTCATCACGGAATTGTCTTTAATATTAGAATCCACAATGTTAAATATAAACTTGAACTTTATTATTAAACCGATAAACACATAGGCCATGCAGAATATAAAACACCTATGAATCACTATTTCAATTGAATAGAAAGGTTCACGTCCTTACATATTGGTGCAAATGTTTGTCTTAGTGGATGCATGAAAAATTGTATTACAAATAAACTCAAAACATAGCTACACACTAAGTAGGTGGAGGACGAGGGAGCCGGTGCAACCAACGAGGGAGAACATACTGTGAAAAGAGGAGAGGGTTAGGAACACAGTTAAACCGTGGGATAAAGTAGCCACATTTGTTCTCCATATACTCGCTACACCTGTTAAAACTCAAGACGCAACCATCCATACACTTGCTATCGGCTTCGTTTTCCTTGTGAAGACCAAACGCTAATGTCCTCAAGTTAAACAAGACCATACCTTCCTTGTCCATGCACCACAGGTAGATGATCTCAGAGTTCAAAGGATGCATCGCCACCGGGAAATAATTGATACCTAACAACTCGATCATAGAAACCAAGCTGACTTCCCATAAGAGCTGCCACACCTCCTCAGGACCATCAGTGTACTTGACCAGCCTCCAAACCCGTAACGTGCGGTTTTCATTTTCACGGTACTCGTTGTAATACACAATCGACCCTTCCGAGGTTGTAAAGGTTCTCCTAAAACGCCGCAACAGATCATCTTTTCCACTATCGGGGAAAGATATGATACGACACCCATCATCAACATTACCTCCATAGAAATCATAGACCATAAAAGAAGAGATGAGGCTTGAAAACCAGTGAAGTATCCCATTCAAAGCAATCGACTTGCGGTGACCTAACCAGCGATGATGAAGAGGACAAGTCACATTTTGATGTTCCCACTTCCCTGTGTCAGATGAGTAAATCACAAAACCGACTTGAGTACGATAGTGATTAATCACCAACACTACCTTGTAACTCACAACGATACCACTCCGCATCTTCGTAACCAATCTAGTGTCGCTGAAATGCTCCTGCAGCCGTAATCTCTCAAGATCTTCCAAAGAGAGGAAAGGAGGGAGAGGGACTCGAAACCACTCTTGAAACAAAGGGTTTCCAACGTAATACATAGGAGTATCATCGGCAGCTTCTAAGTAAACCAAGACCAATCCATCGGTGCAAGCCAAGACTTGTATCTTATTGATTGCTCTCTCGACAAAGAAACTCATGAAAGATCCCGGAGAACGAGCAAGTCCCCATGTTTTGCATCCATGATGACCCACGATTTCAAGTGTCAGCTTGTGAGGTTGCATCTGAATGATTGACCACGAGATTGAAGAAGATGAGTGGCGAGACATGAAGTGATCTCGGAAGAAGTCTGAATCGATCAAATCTTTCCATTCTTTGCACACTGATCTGAATCTTGCAATGCTTTTCAGCGGTAGTCGCACCAAGATAACAAACACCACTTCAGGAATATTCATTTCTGCAAACAAACAACATATAACTAATAAATTACATCAAACCAAACAAGAAAATGCTTTTTGTATAATAAAAATCTAAACACGTTGAGATTGATGGCTTCATGCGTATAATAATTAACATAATTAAACCAACAAATAACCAAATAAATACATGAAAAAGATAATACAAGAAAAATTTGGAGTCTTACCTGATTTCGTTGGGAAAGAGAGAAGACAAAAAGTACAAAAGAGGCTGTTATACAAAATAGATTATGTTATCGATATTGTGGGGTTGAAAGAAAAGTAGCTTACAATTATTTATAGAAATCGTAACTCGGAAATCACTAGGTTTAATATTAGGTCTGGGCATTGTAATAAACTGGAAATTAATTTTATGAAGATATATTTCTATATGAAATATAATATAAATATTTCAAAGAAAGAAAGATATATTTTTAGATATATATGTTTTTTTGACTACAAAGAAATAGTATTAAAAGCTTTCAAAAACTTTTTTGACTATTAAAATTTAACTTATCATGAGTAAGATTTTTTCTTTTAAAAAAAAAAAATTATTTTGTTCTTAAAGTCAATGGTTTTTCATATAATTTTGTCAAAATTAATGTTCATTCTATAAATGTTATTAATAAAATATCATAATTATACAATATAAACATTTCTACTTTATAAATATCTAAATCACATCATACATATATTGTAATAGTTTAATATCAGTGGTTCAATATAGAAAGAGTACCCCTTTTTTAAAAATACCACTTTTACTATGTCACTTTTCAAAAATACCTTCTCATAGTGTCCATTTTTAAAAATACCCCTTTTTAATAAATAAAATGAAAAAATTCTATACCCTAAATCCGAAATACTAAACTCTATCCCCTAAAAACTGTACCCTAAATGTAAAATAGAGAACCCAAACCTAAAATATTAATTTAACATATTGTAGTTGTGTAAAAGAGGGTAAAAATGAAAATGTTCAAAAAATGGTATTTTTTAAAAAGGTATCCCAAAAGAGAAATTTCAAACAAAATAGATAAGGGCCCGTACGATGTGCGAGTTTTAAAATTGTTGAAGAAAATAAATCCTAAACCCTAAACAATTTTTTAAAATATAAAAATATATATTTCCTGAAGTAAATATATAAATATTTTTAGTTAGAGAAAAAATCATATTTGTATTTACGTTCATACACTTATTTATATTTTTACATTTTAAATATATTATAACAATTATTACAATAATCTAAAGCTAAATAATATCCCACCAAAACTTTTGCCAAATACTCATCATTACAAATATTATTATTGTCAAATTTCAAGAACATTTCACAACTTATTACAAAATATTTTACATGCAAAAAAATTCATCAAAAAAACATATAATTAATAACAACGTACAATTTTACTGTATAATTTAACATTAAAAATAGAGAATTTGTTAAAAATACCCTTTTTGGGATACCCCTTTTCAAAAAAACCCTCTTTTTTGAACATTTTCATTTGTACCCTCTTTTACATAATTTCAATGTATTAATTTTTAGATTTTTTTTTTAGGTTTGGGTTCTCATTTTATATTTAGGATATAGTTTTGAGGGGTTAGGGTTTAGTATTTGGAGTTTAGGGTTTAGAATTTAGTGATTTTATTCATAGAAAAGGGGTATTTTTGAAAATGACCAACATGAAAAGGTATTTTTAAAAAGTGACATAGGAAAAAGGGTATTTTTGAAAATCCCCCTTAAAAAAATGCTTTTGCACCTAAATTATTTTATGTAAAAGTATGCTCTTTATCCCACATATAAAATGTCTTTTAAACAAATTAAACAAATTTTATGTTGGTTTACTTTCATTTTGGCATAATTATAGTTCTTATAATTACTAAAATTGTTTTGTCACAAAATTTTTTTAATCATGAATTTTTTTACACCATAGATATTTTGGATGAACAACTGGTGAAAATTATCTACTCGAATACAATGATTTTATGACCAACCCAGTAAAAATTTTTTATTGAGAAATTGAAAAATAAAAATTGATAATCATGATGGTATATATAAGTCTTAGAAAATTAAGATATACAAAATATAAACTTTATAAACGATCCAAAAGATGACATATGTCATAATCACGGTAAAGGATCGATGACCTGTTTACTCCTCAGAAGTATCACATTGTACCAAAACTACTTAGAACTATGACCTCGTCTCAAATATTCTTGAATCGTAAGTTCTCAACTTATTTCTACCCGAATCAAAAGTTCTCATATATTTCTCTATATACTTGGGTTTAAAGGGTTTACGAACCAAATCAGTTAAAAAACTACATAAATCCGGTTTGAAACCAATTTTAAAACGGTTTACCGTTCTAACTTCCCAAGTTTGAAAATCGTTTTTCAATTACTCGATCACGTAGCTTTTGTTTCAGTACAGGAATCATTTACATTCTCCAGAAGAGAAAACTCTTGATTTTCACCAGAAACACTAACCATGAACTAATCTTCGAAACTTATAACGCTACTAACTCACTTTTGGAACCTCCATCAGTGTCTCCATCCTCGATTAATTTAGCGGACTTTTTATACTTTGATTCCATTTCATTGCATATGATAGTTTCCATTGAAGAACCTGCACGAATCAAAGACCCACAATAGATAAGCAAAATTATATCAGAAAAAAGATAAAAGATCAAAGCTTTCGATATAAACATGTAAATTTATGTAGATATAATGTTATTTTCTTAATTAGCTGTCATATTACGTTTCAAAAATAATAATTCTTTTGACATAACTTATGTTATTCTTTTTAGATTTGTTATTCTATTTATTGATTAATAATAATATACATGTTTAATGGATTACTTTTTTGTTTATACATCTCAAAATCTAATTGAGAAAACACGTAATATAATTAGCGTACAATGAAAAATATATTAGTTTTGTTAGTTTTCTTTTTTGATTTAGGAAATTTCTTTTTAGATATAAACATGTAAATTTTATGTAGATTTAATGTTATTATCTTAATTAGCTGTTATGAAAAAATAATTTTTGACACATGTCAATATCTCATCAGTATACTTGACACATGTCATGATTCTGTTAATGGATAACTTTGAAAACCAAAATTTATATAATATGATTCTCATCTTTCTATAGGACTTTATTTTGGTAAATTATATTTATCTCAAAGGGCTCGAGCATGATAAATTGTATATTAATAATACAAGAATATG
The DNA here is from genome assembly GCF_000633955.1 of Camelina sativa. Lineage (NCBI taxonomy): Eukaryota > Viridiplantae > Streptophyta > Magnoliopsida > Brassicales > Brassicaceae > Camelina > Camelina sativa. Next base: position 18,719,974 of record NC_025692.1, on the reverse strand, counting down.
ACTGGTACTTGGTTACATCACAGAACAGTAAAACATTCTGATGCGGAAATCGATCCTACCAACCATACCATTGAACCAGATCCTGTACCATATCCTGTACCAGAAATACGAGAAGGCCCTAGGACACGATCAAAGGCTAAATAGTTAAGGATGAGGTTTAACCTAGCCGTTCAAGACATCGTAAGCTCCCTAGAGCTGAAGGACGTCAACTGGTTTGTACCACCATCATGTCGCCACAACATATATTATCACATTGCCGAGGAAGATCTTGCTGAAGCCTTCACCCAAATGAGCCTTGATCAAACCAGTTTCCCAGGTATGAAACCTCTTTTGGCAGGTCAAGGAACCTCAAGAAGCCAAGAGAAGACATTGGAGCTGCAAGAGACATCAGACACAAGCTACACCTCCGAAATCGATCAAGATAGTGAAGATCAAGACCAAGACATAGAGGACATGGACGAGCATCAAGAGACTGATCAAGATACTCTAGAGGAACTATAGGAAGACCCCTACTTCAAGAAACAAGCCAACAAACAAATACAAGAAAAGACTCTTGAAGTAGTTCATCGAGTAGTACAAGAAGTGGTTCAGAGAACATCTATTGGGCCTAGATCGCATCCAGGTAAGTCCTATTCAATATTTTCGATCCTTGTAGGTTCCACCAACCCCAACAACGGCTAGAAGGCGTGCTCATCAAGAGAGATCAAGTCTACTTTAGTATTTTATTTAATTAGTTAATTTATTTTCCAAAAACAATGGTTTTGTGTTGTATTTTATTTGCTTTCCTTTTTTGTATTATTTTGCATTTATTTTCGGCCTTAGGACTAGCTGAAGGACTCTTATAAAGTCCCCCTTGCAGCAGTTGTACGATTTTTCACCTTTTGATATTAATAAAACGCTGAATTTTCTTACTTTTTTTCTTTAAGTGTTCTTAAGAGAATAAGCTTGTTCTTTGTCTTGTGTGTGAGATTCCACAAGGCTAAGTTCGTGTACTGTATCAGAGACCAATCACATCTCTGTGGTGTACTTCGCTCCGCCAACACTTCCCTTCATCGATCCCACACGAGAGAAGCGACCACCATCGTGTCAGATCTACATCATCGACCATCTTTCCTTCACAAGAGAGAAGCGATCGCCAGCTTGTGAAGCCATCATCTCTATCCGATACAAGTCTCACCACCGAGTCTTGTATCATCTGGTATCAGAGCACAGTTCATGATGTTCCCTTGCATTTGATTTATAGCTTTTGTTTTATTTAACCAAAAAAAAAATTAAGCACCTCAATTCGTCACAGCCTTGTCTCTAGCTTGTTTAGTTTTATTTATAAACCTTAAATCAAAAAATAAAAAAAAAATATTGCAGTTTGTTTCCTTAAGTCGTTTGTTTCAGTGTCTCTATTAGTTGTTGTACTAGTTCATCTCGCATTTAAAAAAAAAAAGTTTTATTTTATTTTTATTTGGGATTTCCTTTCAATTTCTGTGGTACGTTGATCCTTTGTTGTTTTTGTCTAAGCGCAGATCCGTTCTAGACACTCATTATGGGAGAAAACATACAAATACCCCAAGACGCCATGATGCAAATGATGAGAACCCTCACAGAGCAGTTGAGAGGGCTTGGCTATAGGATAGGCCGTTTGGAGCAACCTCAGCCGAGGGTTGATGATGGACCAGTCTCGGAACGTACGAATGTCCGCAACGAGGAGGAAGAATCCCTTGACATGGATGATGATGATATTGATCCACCACCAGATCCATTACGGCGTCAACATCAGCGGAGAGAAGATCCTTTGATGCGGAACCACGCTCGAGAGGTAGAACCACGAGAACAAAACCGAGATGTCAAATTAATACCTCCTACTTTTGCAGGAAAGTCTAATCCGGAGGTTTACATGGACTGGGAGAGACGTATGGAGTACATATTCCAATGTTATGGCTATGGAGAAGCTCGAGAAGTAGCCCTCGCATCGGCGCAGCTCACCGACAATGCCTTGTCATGGTGGGATAGAAGGAGGCAGAGGTTTGCTACCATCAACAGTTGGGGTGATATGAAGTACCTCTTGAGGTTGAGGTATGTCCCTGATCATTATCAACGAGACTTACAAAAACGTTTTAGAAAATTGTCTTAGGAAACAAGGATTGTGGATGAATATTTTGAGGAGTTTGAGAAGCTCATGAACTCATTGGACCTAGAAGAATCGAGAGAGTCCCTAATGGCTCAATTCATTGATGGCTTACAAGAGCGTATAGCCCGAAAGGTGGAGACATAGAACTACAGCAGCCTACATGAACTACTTCACAAGTCTGTACAAGTGGAGCAGCAAATCCAGCGTAAGATGTCTTTAAGGAACCGCACTAGAAACAACACGCCTTGGAATGCAAGCAACAGTCGGAGTATGGACAAAGGAAAAATCGTAGACAACGACTCTAGGTTCAAGAACAAGTCTAGTGAGGCACCTAAAACCTCTAAACCCGAACCAGGTAAGTTCCCTAACACTAGTCAATCCCGTACCCGTTACTTGTTTTAAATGTCAAGGCAGGGGACACATGGTGAGAGAATGTCTGAACCAAAGGGTGATGATTGTCATACCTAGTGGAGACTATGAGTCTCAAGACGAGCAAGATGAGTGCCAGACTGATCTGGAGAATGACGTGGAGTATCCCGACGTAGGAGAAATCCTTGTGATCCAGCGTATGCTAAGTGTACTTGTCGACCCCGAGGAGAAAGTTCAAAGGGAAAATATATTCCACACTCGATGCACTAATCAAGAACAAGGTATGTAACTTGATTACTGATGGAGGTTCATGTACTAATGTTGCTAGCAAGTATATTGTGGACAGGTTAGGTCTTCAGAAAACAAAGCACCCGAGGCCATACAAACTTAAGTGGCTTAACGATGACACCGAGCTGAAAATTGCTGAACAAGTTACTGTATCATTCAGCGTCGGGAAGTACCAGGATCAAGTCATTTGTGATGTAGTTCCAATGAGGGTCGGACATCTTATTCTTGTAAGACCATGGCAGTTTGATCGAGCTACAACTCACGACGGCCGAAAAAACCATTACACTTTCACGCACAATGACCGTAAGTTCAACCTTGCCCCTCTAAGTCCTTCTAAAGTTCATGAGTTGCAAAAACACATGAACAAAGAGGTCGAGGTAAGGACTTTATTTGAGATCCAATGATATCTATAAAATCATTAGGGCCCAAGGCACCGTGCTACTAATGCTGTTCAAAGAATGTTTAAGTACAGGTACATGTGAGCTTGAACTAGCCGCTGAAGTACAAGCTGTACTTAATCAATACCAAGACGTGAATCTAGAAGAGATACCCCCATGATTACCCCCTATTTGTGGCATTGAACATCAGATCGATCTTGTACCAGGTTCTGCTCTACCTAACAAACCAGCTTACAGAATGAATCCAGAGGAATCTAAGGAGTTAGAGAAGCAAGTGCGTGAACTCATGGACAAAGGGTACATCAGAGAGAGCCTCAGCCCGTGTGCGGTACTAGTTCTCTTGGTTCCAAAGAAGGATGGCACATGGAGGATGTGTGTAGACTGTCGAACAATCAACAACATCACCATCAAATATCGACATCCTATCCCGAGGCTAGATGGCATGTTGGACGAGTTAAGTGGTGCAATCGTCTTCTCCAAAATTGACTTGAGGAGCGGCTATCACCAGGTCCGAATGAGGGAAGGCGACGAGTGGAAAATCGCATTTAAAACCAAGCAAGGTCTCTATGAGTGGGTTGTCATGCCATTTGGGTTAACCAACGCCCCAAGCACCTTCATGCGACTAATGAACCAGGTTCTAAGGTCATTTATTGGTAAGTTTGTTGTTTTTTATTTGGATGACATACTTATTTACAGTAAGTGCCATTCTGATCACATTAAACATCTAGAGTTAATTTTGAAAACGCTTCGGAAGGAAGGCCTTTATGCTAACCTAAAGAAGTGCTCCTTTTGTACTGATAAGTGTGTGTTCTTAGGTTTTGTAGTGAGTAAATAGGGCCTACAGGTGGATGAGGAGAAAATTAAGGCAATAAGAGTATGGCCTACTCCAACTTCGATTGGACACGTTCGTAGCTTTCATGGCCTCGCAAGCTTCTACAGAAGGTTTGTCAGGGATTTTAGTACAGTGGCTGCACCAATTACTGCCGTGATCAAGAAAAACGTGCATTTCTCATGCGGAGAATCTCAAGAACAGTCCTTCAACACGTTGAAAGAGAGGCTCACACAAACACCAGTCTTAGCCCTCCCAGATTTTGAAGTTATGTTCGAAGTAGAGCGTGATGCATCAGGCTTGGGAATTGGAGCTGTACTACATCAGAGAAAAAGACCCGTGGCTTTCTTCAGTGAGAAGTTGATTGGAGCTACGTTGAACTATTTGACCTACGACAAGGAGCTTTATGCCTTAGTTCGAGCACTGGAAACGTGGCAACACTACTTGTTGTCCAAGGAATTCATCATTCACACCGATCATGAAACACTTAAGCACCTCAAGGGTCAGACTTCACTCAAGAGGAGACATGCGAAGTGGTTGGAGTTCATTTAGACGTTCCCATACGTGATAACGTATAAGAAAGGCAAAGAGAATGTGGTTGCTGATGCTTTGTCAAGGAGGCATGCTCTTATAGCTACTATGGAGGCTAAAGTAATGGGTTTTGAGCATATCAAGGAGTTGTACAAAGATGATCCAGAATTAGGAGATTGCTACAAGGAGTATGGCAAAGGAGCATATCAAGCATTCTATCTGCAAGATGGGTTCCTATTTTGGGACAAGCGGTTGTGTATTCCTCAAGGTTCCATGTGAGAATTGATACTTACCGAAGCAGATGGTGGAGGTTTGATGGGTCACTTTGGTGTCGACAAGACCTTGGCCGTGGTTATGGAACACTTCTTTTGGCCCCAACTCAAGAAAGACGTTGAGAGATTTTGTGCTTGATGTATTGTTTGTCACAAAGCAAAATCCAGGTTACATCCTTATGGTCTTTACTTACCATTACCTATTCCTAACGCCCCTTGGGTAGATATTTATATGGATTTTGTCTTAGGATTGCCAAAGGTTAAACACAAGGATTCAATCTTTGTTGTCGTGGACCGGTTCTCCAAGATGGCACACTTCATCCCATGTGACAAGACCAATGATGCGACTCCATGGAATTCAAAGGACAATAGTCTCCGATCGTGACACCAAGTTCTTGAGTCACTTTTGGAAGACACTTTGGAGAAATTTAGGTACCAAGATTCTATTCTCTACAACTTGTCATCCCCAAACGGATGGACAAACTGAAGTGGTAAACTAAACTCTCTCTACTTTACTTAGAGCCACTCTTGGTAAATATATGGCAACATGGGTTGATTGCATTTCTTTTATAGAGTTTGCTTATAATCGTGCTGTCCACGCGGCTACAAAACTATCTCCTTTTGAGATAGTCTATGGAATTAACCCTTTGTCTCCATTAGATTTAGCACCCATTCCTCAGATAGAACAAGTTTGCCAACATGGGCTAAGAAGAGGAGAAATCATCAAGAAGTTGCATGACAAAGCCAAAGCAAATTTGGAAAAGAAGAATGCCGACAACAAACGCAAGGCTGATTCGGGGAAGAAAGGAGATGTTGTTCAAACCAGGATATTGGGTCTTGTTGCATATGAGGCCTGAGAGATTTCCAACACAACGAGCCTTTAAGTTATCACCAAGAGGCGATGGTCCATTTAAAGTTCTTGAGAAGATCAATGACAACGCCTACTGTTTGGGGCTACCAAAGGAGGTAAAAATTTCTCACACCTTTAATGTAGCTGACTTGTCTGCTTATGGCCCAGGAGATTCAGTTTTGAGGACAAAACATTCTGAAGAGGGAGGGAATGATATGGACATCGATCCTACCAACCATACCATTGAACCAGATCTTGTACAACATCCTGTACCAGAAGTACGAGAAGGCCATATGACACGATCAAAGGCTAAACAGTTAAGGATTAGGTTTAACCTAGCCGTTCAAGACATCGTAAGCTCCCTAGAGCTGAAGGACGTCAACTGGTCTGTACCACCATCATGCCGCCACAACATATATGATCACATTGCTGAGGAAGAGCTTTCTGAAGCCTTCACCCAAATGAGCCTTGATCAAACCAGTTTCCCAGGTATGAAACCTCTTTTGGCAGGTCAAGGAACCTCAAGAAGCCAAGAGAAGACATTGGAGTTGCAAGAGACGTCTAACACAAGCTACACCTCCGAAAGCGATCAAGATAGTGAAGATCAAGACCAAGACATAGAGGACATGGACGAGCATCAAGAGACTGATCAATATACTCTAGAGGAACTCTAGGAAGACTCCTACTTCAAGAAACAAGCGAACAAACCTATACAAGACAAGACTCCTGAAGTAGTTCATCGAGTAGTACAAGAAGTTTTTCAGAGAACATCTATTGGGCCTAGATTGCATCCAGGTAAGTCCTATTCAATATTTTCGATCCTTGCAGGTTCCACCAACCCCAACAACGGCTAGAAGGCGTGCTCATCAAGAGAGATCAAGTCTACTTTAGTATTTTCTTTAATTAGTTTATTTACTTTCCAAAAACAATGGTTTTGTGTTTCATTTTATTTGCTTTCCTTTGTTTTATTATTTTGCATTTATTTTTGGCCTTAGGGCTAGCTGAAGGACTCTTATAAAGTCCCCCTGAAGCAGTTTTGCGGTTTTTCACCTTATGATATTAATAAAACGCTGAATTTTCTTACTTTTTCTCTTTAAGTGTTCTTAAGAGAATAAGCTTGTTCTTTGTCTTGTGTGTGAGAATCCACAAGGCTAAGTTTGTGTATTGTATCAGAGACCAATCACATCTCTGTGGTGTACTTTGCTCTGCCAACACTTCCCTTCACCGATCCCACACGAGAGAAGCGACCGCCATCTTGTCAGATCTACATTATCTCTATCCGGTACAAGTCTCACCACTGAGTCTTGTATCACATTCACATTTGAAATTTGATTAAAACTTAAAAAAAAACAGAATACAAAAATCAAGAAGGCTTCGGACGGAGAAGACGGTGCGGCCAACGAGGGAGATCAAACTGTGAAGCAAGGAGATGGTTAGAACTACCTTGAAACGATGGGATAAAGCAATTGGAAACGTTCTCCATATACTAGCTGCAACTGTTAAAACTCAAAACGCAACCATCCATACACTTCCAAACGTCTTCAGTTTCCTTAATTGTGAAAACTAAACACTTTAGTCCTCAAGTTAATAAATGAGGTTTTGATTAATTGAAATTATGGTGATGGCAGGAAGATGTACAACTTATGAAGAACATAGGAATGTATGCTTACAGATTCTCCATTTCTTGGTCCCGCATCTTTCCAAGTATGTATTTCTAATCTTGTTGTGTTTTGTTTTGTTTTAGAATCTACTTTACATTGAGTAATGTAATGTTACTATATAAGTACTAAGTATGAAATTTTTAAAAACTCAAAGTGTGATAATAATACTATGGCCCTGTTTGTTTTAGTGTCGAGCGACTCTTTGCAGCGACTATTTCTAAAACACTGAATTTTGATTTTTTTTGTTTTTGTTTTTAAGTTAGGTTGTGTTGTACAGAGAAGGAAAAATAAGAAAAGTATAGATCTGAATTTTTTTGTCAAATGGCAATTTGATTTGGTTTTGCCAATCTGTAAAATTAAAAAAATAAGCGACTGTCGCTGTTTTAAGCAAAGACATTGGGTTTTGTGATTCCAAATTTTTAAAATTCAGATCGCTGCGACAGAAAGTAGAAAAAATGAAAAAGAGATAAAAAATATCTGAAAGTAACTTTCCGAACAGATGGCGTGGGACAAATAAACGAAGCTGGAATCGATCACAACAACAAACTCGTAGATGCTAAAGGTAATTTCTTTATTTATTTTTTGTTGCTTGATTTTTAGGGTCTAAGTCTTATAATAATCATACATTAGATGTCGTCTATTTATTATGAACATTTTTTATATATATTAAACTATGGTTGGTCGAGTTCCACTTGTAATAAACAAAATAATTGTAGGGCTCGAGCCGTACGTGACTTTGTACCATTGGGACATTCCTCTCGGGCACTCCATGATCGATACCTCCGTTGGCTATATCAATTTAGATTTCTATATTTATGAAATTTATATATTCCAAAAATCATCTAGATTACATCTAATATAACCATAAACACTTTTTTACAGAAGAATAAACACTAACTTTGATCCATTGTTTGACTATGTTTGATTATGGATCCTAATCTTCAGTAATTGATTTACTCTTCCCTTATTCCTTATTGCTTTCACTTGATCTTTGATAAAGAAGATCAATAATCTTCTTTTTTGTTGTGTATTTGGTTTGGTAGTTTTCTCACATCTTTGATAAAGAAGATCAATAATCTTCTTTTTTGTTGTGTATTTGGTTTGATAGTTTTCTCACGTTACGAGAACACAACTGTTGTTGTAACGATTCAACAGCCACACATATATATACATGTATATATAGTCACCTTTGAAGAGTTGTAATAGTTCATAATAGCACCCTTTAATAATGCATATACTTAACATATACATGTATATATATTACTTATATAATATAATTAATTATAGAGAAGAGGGCTTAGGGTTTACGGTGTTGTCTTTGATATTATAATCCACAGTATTAAATATAAACTTAAAATTTACTATTAAACCGAAAGATACATAGACCACATAGAATATAAAACACCTATGAACCGCTGTTTCAATTGAATAGAAAGGTTCATGTCCATACATAATGGTGCAAAATTTTGTTTTAGAGGATGCATGAAAAATTGTATTACACATAAACTCAAAACATAGCTACACACTAAGTAGGTGGAGGACGAGGGAGCTGGTGCAACCAACGAGGGAGAACATACTGTGAAAAGAGGAGATGGTTAAGAACACAGTTAAACCATGGGAAAAAGTAGCCACAACCATATACTCGCTACACCTGTTAAAACTCAAGACGCAACCATCCATACATTTGTTATCGCCTTTTGTTTTCATTGTGAAGACTAAACGCTAATGTTCTCAAGTTAAATATAAACTTGAACTTTATTATTAAACCGAAGGACACATCAGCCATATAAAATATAAAATATTTTTACATTCTCCCACTTGGTATTTTTGTCAATTTAATGGTTTAATAACTTTAATGCGCACTTTAATATCAAGTTCTCTTAACCTTTAATGACTTTAATAAAATCAAACTGATCGAATCATGGCGGTCACACGTCATTGAACGACATACTCCCTTCCATGTATCACAAATCAATTCCAATTTAATATTATTTTTTTATATATATTGAGAAGAACCTTAATTCTCAAAATAGTTATGTTATCTATAAACCATAAATGTCTACACATCCTTTAATGATAACATGTTTAATAAAAAAAAGAAAACATAACTTAAAGTGAATTCATAGTGTCTAATAAATAACAAGGATCCTATAATCAAAAGACCAAGGTCTTATCTATAACACCCATACACTCTACATGGCCAATGAACACATTGGGTGGTAATCCCTTAGTTAGCGGATCTGCAACCATCATATTCGTCCTTATATGACAAATAAGTACTTTATCTCCATGTGTTTAGCACCTTTTAAGTAATAGTAATTCTTTGAAAAGAAGACAGCTGCGGAACTATCACAGTAAATTTTCAGAAGCTTTTCTATGTTGTCGACAATCCGAATCCCTGAGATAAAGTTCCACAGCCACAACGAATGACTTGTGGCCTCAAACCACGCCACAAATTCTCCCTCCATAGTGGAAGAATCAATGATAGACTGCTTTCCACTTTTCCACGATATTGCTCCTCCAGCTAACAAGAACAAATATCCAAACGTCAATTTTTTACTATCAACGCATCCGACATTGTCTGAATCTGAATATCCAATGACCTCGAGGTCATCAGATCTCCTTTATGTAAGCATGAGCTCTTTGGTGCCTTGCAAGTACCTAAGAACCTTCTTTGCAGCCTTCTAGTGGTCCATTACTGGATTACTTTGATATCAATCCAACATACCAACAACAAAACTGATATATGGTCGAGTACTTGTTTGAACATAGTTCAAACTCCCAACCACTGATGCATAAGAAATTCTTTCCATTTCTTTACATTCCAATTCATTTCTTGGACATTGCATTTTATTGAACTTGTCCCCTTTCTGAATTGGAATTTTACCAGCAGAGCATTCACTCATTGTATATCTTTCTAAGACCTTATTGATATATCCTTTCTGAGACAAACTTAGCAATCAAAGTGATCTATCTTGAATTATTTCTATTCCGTTCACATAAGATGCCTCACCCATATTTTTCATTTCAAAGTTCTTAGATATATACTTCTTTATGTCATGTAGCATACCCATATCATTCGCAGCAAGCAAAATATCATCAAAATATAAGACTAAAATTACAAACTTGCTCCCACTGACTTTTATATAGATGCATCGGTCAACGATAACCTCCACAAACCCATATGACGTAATGGTATCATTAAACATCAAATACCATTGTCTGGACGCTTGTTTAAGTCCATATACTTCCTTTTTTTCAGCTTACACGCCAGATGTTCATTTCCTGTGGCCACAAACCCTTCAGGCTGATCCATATATACTTATTCCTCAATCTTTCCATTCAGGAAGGAGGTTTTCACATCCATTTGGTGAAGCTCCAGATCATAGTGAGCCACCAAATTCAACTCAATTCTAAGAGAATCCTTCTTTGAAACTGGAGAGAAGTCTCTTTATATTTAATGCCATCTTTTTGGGTGATACTTTTGGTGTAACGCCCCGATTGCCACCTCTTAGTAGGCCCCATGTCTAATACCAGTCCATGAGTTCACCTTTCTTAATGGGCCTCACGTCCTCTCACTAGGCCCGTGAGCCCATCTCTATCTGACGGCCGGTTTGCTACGTCTAGGAAGTTTGTTTCGCGGCAATAGACCATTTTTCAGAATTGTCAATTTCCTTAGCTTTTTGGAATGTGTTTGGATCTTCGTTAATGCTTAAGTCACATTCACTTTCAAGGAACCTAGCATTTCCCATTTCAACTATTCTTGTAATATGCTTAGGGCAGTAAAATACATACCCCTTTTATTTGTCTGGATAGCCAATAAAGAAGTCACTAACAGTCCTCCAATCAAGTTTCTTTTCATATTGATTATATGGCTTTAGTTCTGCTAGACATCCCCGAACATGTAAATGTCTTAAACTAGGTTATTCCAGTCCACAGTTCAAAAGGAGTCTTAGGAACTGCCTTACTAGGAACCCGATTTAAGAGATACGTTGCAGTTTTTAATGCATATGTCCACAACGAAAGGGGTAAAGAACTATTACTTATCATGCTCCTAACCATTTCCATTTAAGTACGATTCAGCCTCTTAGATACACCATTCTGCTGAAGAGTACCAGGCATTGTATAATGTGCACAAATGCCACTACTCTCAAGTAGCTTCGCAAATGGACCAGGACATTGTCCATTTTGGTGAACTTTCCATAAAACTCACCACCTCTATCAGACTTCACTACTTTTACTTTTCTATCTAATTGTCTTCTTACCTCATTAATGAATATCTCTAGGGTATTCACGGACTGATATTTTTCATGCAGTAGATAAGTATAACCATAACGTGAGTAATCGTCAATAAAGATGATAAAGTATTTTTCACCAATCCAAGATGGAGTATCAAATGGACCACATATATAAGTGTGATCTAACTCAACAACTTGATTACTTCTTGTGGTTGGTTTCTTTGTAATTTGTTTAGTCTGCTTTCCTTTCATGCAGTCTACACACATATCTAGATCACTAAAATCCAAGTGAGGAAGAATTTCATTCTTTACCAACCTTATTATTTTTTTCTTGGAAATGTGACCTAGTCTTTGATGCTACAAGAAAGCTGAAATTTCATTAGATGCACTACGCTTACGCTTAATGTCTTGACTTTCAATATTAAACAAAGATTCAGAAAACTTTATATCAAGATTGAAACGATAAAGTGAATCAAACAAAGTACCCCTTCCATTAAGGTAATCATTTCGGTAAAATGAGAAAACACCATGTCCAATCCTAAAATCAAAATCTAAATTATCCAACCTACTAACGGAAACAAGATTTCTAGCACACTCAGGTACATAGAGATACCCTTCAAGATCTACATGACATCCAATGTCCAAGATCAACTTATAATTCCCAATGCCTTCAATTTGTGCCTTCATTCTATTTCCCATGAACAAGAATTGTTTAGGTCCTCTTATGGGTTGAATCAAACTGAATCCCTGTTTAATATGAGACACATGAGTAGTAGCACCTATATCTACCCACCAAGTATTTTAAGGCACTTCGACAATGTTCAGTTCAGAGCAAACATAAATATGTTGCGTACTTTTCTTTTCGAACCAAGCCTTTCTTTTCGGACAGTCTTTCTTAAAGTGTCCCATTTTCTTGCAAAAGAAACACTTCCTTTCCTTCTGGGTTTGATTTTTGGGGCCTTTCATGAGACCTTTATCCTTCATCTTGTCCTTCCTACTTGGTTTTCCTTTATTGCTGCTAGCATATCCATAGCCCACAAGATTGACAACATGATCCTTTATTATCTTAATTCTCCCTTTCTCTTGAACCAATATAGCCTTTAAATCCTTAAATTCCCATTTATCTTTAATGGTGTTGTAATTCACCTGGAACTGGCTCAACTCAAAAGGTAGAGAGTTCATAATGAATTGGACCAGGAAATTCTCATGAACTTCCATTCCCAAAGTTGACAACCTTGCTGCCAAGTTAGACATGTGCGTCACATGATCTTGAATTGGCTGAGACCAGTCATACTTTTTTGTAGTAAGCCCATTCAAGAGACTTCCTACAATCGACTTGTCAGCCAAATCAGATTGTAAACACTCCTTAATTTTCTCTATGAATTCCCTTGATTTCTCTGTCTTAGGCATAGATGGCTTAACGCTTTCTGCCATGTCATTCTCATGAGGTTCAAACTCAGGCTGTTAAATTGCTCCCAAATCTCATAACGAGATTTTTGAGTTTCGGAGCTATCTCCTGTAATGGCTGCAGGTTCATTATCCGTTAGTATTGCATAGTCCAAATACCCAATGCAAACCAGATCTGATCAGACCATTTACCGTAATTAAGCCCATTGAACTTTATGACAGAGTTAGCAGAAGCTTACAAGTTTGAACATACAAGTTTGAAGAAGCTGCAAACATTTAAACATGCTGCTTACCTATGACACTTTTACAGAGACTCTTAAGGCTTAACTTAAATTTAATGCATGAATTTAAATAAGCTTTGGACAATATCTAAATACAAACACTTTTAACGATGCTAAATTTATAATTTTATAATTAATCAAATCACATATTAATAAAATAAATTTGTTACCTTTGGATATACATATTATTGACTATATTAAAAATGATGAAATCTTTTCATATTATTAACTATATTCAGTGATCCACCTTTAGGTGATCTCCAAGAATATAGATAACAAAATAGTTGATCAATCAAAACTTTTATGTCATTTTTAGTATCTCTTTAATCATGATCAGTTAATGAATTTTTAAAATTTCAATATCTATATATAATATAAAAAGGTCACTTTGATGATTAATAAGTTATATACAACTAGATAAGGGCCTGCACGATGTGCAAGTTTAAAAATTGTTGAAGAAAATAAATCCTAAACCTTGTAAATTGTTTTGAAAATATATAAAGAAATTTTATTTCCTAAAGTAAATATATAAATAATTTAAGTTAGAGAATATTTATATATACTTTCATACATTTATTTATATTTATATATTTAATATATTATAACAATTGTTACAATAATGTAAAGCTACATTATATCCCACTATAACTTTTGCCAAATATTCATCATTACAAATTTTATTACTGTCAAATTTTAAAAATGTTTCCCAACTTATTCCCAAAATATTTTACATGCAACAAATTTATTAAAGCAACATCTTATAAGTAACCACGTACAATTTTACTCTATATTTTAGCATTAAAAATATGTTCTTACATCCAAAATTATTTTATTGTTAAACTATGCTCTTTATCAACACCGATAAAATGTCTTCTAAACAAATTAAACAAACTTTAGGTTGCTTTACTTTCATTTTGGCATAATTATAGTTCTTATAATTACTAAAATTGTTTAGTGATATAATTTTTTTAACCATGAAGTTTTTTTTACTCCAAAGATATTTTGGATGAACAACTGGTGAAAATTATCTATTCGATTACAACAATTTTATGACTAACCCAATAATAGTTGAGCAATTGAAATAAAGGTAACATAATATAATAAAAATAAAAATTTGAAAATTATAATCAGGATGGTATTTATAAATCTTTTTTTTTTTTGTCAACCATTAGGCCACAACTGGCCGGCCCATTAGCCAAATTCCTACATTCGTAGGAGCCAGGACTCGATCCCGGGTGTGATGGTGCCTTCTACAAATGGACTTACCTCTTGCCACTGCACTAAGGTCACTTCACTATATAAATCTTAGCTAATTCAGATATACAAAATAGATCGACACCTCCCTTCCAGCAAGATGATGTTTGATTTCCTCGTTTGTATGTCTTGTTTGTTGATTGTTTGGAACATTGGTATCACTGTTGCTTGTGTCAAGTTCTGTGTATAACCCTGTGATAACCCGTCCTGCGGACCCCACTAGCCCACTGCTAGCTGCCCCAACGGACCGTCCGTGGACCCTACTAGCCCACTGCTAGCCGCCCAAACGGACTCTATTTGCCACGGTGAGAGGTTAGGATCGATGCCCTACAGGGCCAGCTTTGGGCCTATGGGGGCAAGCTAGCAGTGAGGCTAGTGGGGTCCACGGGACGGGTTGTTACATAAAAATTGATTTTTATATGACAACCCGTCTCGCGGACCCCACTAGCTGCCCCAACGAACCGTCCGTAGACCCCACTAGCCCACCGCTAGCCGCCCAAACGGACTCAATTGGTGGTAACTTGTCCTGTGGGAAGGTTGATAAAGGGTGAGGACCAGGGTTCGAGGAACGCCTGGCGCACCAATAACCTAATGTGAATTTGGATGAATAGTTCCATTTGCCACGGTGAGGGGTTGGGATCGATGCCCTGCAGGGCCAGCTTTGGGCCTATGGGGGCAAGCTAGCAGTGAGGCTAGTGAGGTCCATGGGACGGGTTGTTACAAGCCCAATAGATGGGAGGATTGCCTCACTAAGTGTTTATCAAATACTCATGCATCTCAATATGTGTTTGTGGTGCAGGTAAAGGCAAAGTGTGATCGTGGAATCAAGGCGATGAAGAGGAGGATGTTCTAGGGACTCGATTAGATGTTGTCTGGCATTGCTAGGTTGCTAGAGTTGGGTCTTTAGAAACATTGTTAGGTTGCCGGTTTCATGTTTCCTGATGTTTGATTATTGGATTGTTGATATGGATTATTATTGGTTATTTTATTATTGGATATTTATTGGTATTGTTATATCCGCTGTTGGTTGTGGTTGTGGATAGGTGGCTAGTGGGTATGGGACCACTAGTTGTAGTTTATATTATATTTATATTAATTAAAAAAAACGGGTCGGGTCATTTCAGTTTGGTATCAGAGCCCTTACAGTTCTAGGTTTGGGTTCACTAGGTTTCTGTTGTGATGTTTGGGATTGCATGTCTTGATTGATTATGTGAGTTAGTCAATTACAGTGTGATTCCACGGTGAGTATATGTTTTTGTGTTATGTTTAATTGCGTGATTAGCCTTCTGTTCATGGTAGTGCAGATGGTTAGAGAGGATGCTGTTGCTGGTCATGGTCGTGGACGCGGACGTGGTCGTGGTAGGGGCAGAGTCCCAATGGTTAGTGAGACCGAGGACCAGAGTGTGAAAGCTAAGGGTGTTGGCGAGTCGCAGGGTGTCCTGGAGTGTGGCCGGAGGGGGCGGTGTTGATGCTCCAGTGGTCGGTGATGCTAGGGTCCCGGGTGTGGGAGTCCCAGCAGGTGGANAATTAAAAAAAACGGGTCGGGTCATTTCAGTTTGGTATCAGAGCCCTTACAGTTCTAGGTTTGGGTTCACTAGGTTTCTGTTGTGATGTTTGGGATTGCATGTCTTGATTGATTATGTGAGTTAGTCAATTACAGTGTGATTCCACGGTGAGTATATGTTTTTGTGTTATGTTTAATTGCGTGATTAGCCTTCTGTTCATGGTAGTGCAGATGGTTAGAGAGGATGCTGTTGCTGGTCATGGTCGTGGACGCGGACGTGGTCGTGGTAGGGGCAGAGTCCCAATGGTTAGTGAGACCGAGGACCAGAGTGTGAAAGCTAAGGGTGTTGGCGAGTCGCAGGGTGTCCTGGAGTGTGGCCGGAGGGGGCGGTGTTGATGCTCCAGTGGTCGGTGATGCTAGGGTCCCGGGTGTGGGAGTCCCAGCAGGTGGAGTCCCTGGTGCTGACTTTACGGCTTTGTTAGCACAGTTATTGAAGCAGTTGCCAGCGGTGGTACCGGCTCAGGCTCAGGTTGTGCCACCAGTGGTGGCGGAGGAGCGGCAGCCAGTGGCTGCGGATGCAGGAGCACATGGACGTTATTTGTCCATGCTCAAGGAGATGAAGGGTCTTGTGACCGCGCAGTTTTCGGGTGGTACATATCCTACTACTGCAGATGCGTGGAGGACGAGTGTGGAACGTAACTTCCATACTCTGAGATGTCCTAAGGTGTTTTGGGTGGACATAGAGGTCCACCATTTTATTGGTGATGCTGAGTTGTGGTGGAGATCAGTGGCTGCTAGAAGTGTGCAGCGGGAGATGACTTGGGCTGACTTCGTGGGGGAGTTTAACCACAAGTACTTTCCAAGAGAGGCATTGGACCGGTTGGAGGTGAAATTCCTTCAGTTGTCTCATAGGACGCGGTCAGTGCGGGAGCTGGACTTGGAGTTCAGTCGACTTCTATGTTATAGAGGTCGGGCTATGGAGTCTGAGGAGGCTCAGATCAGGAGGTTTTTGAGGGCCCTACGTGATGATTTGAGGGTTCACTGTAGAGGGCGGAGTTATGCTACGCGTGCAGAGCTGGTTGAGACTGCAGCAGGGATTGAAGAGGATATTCAGGCACAGTTAGTGGCGGTTAGTCCAGCAGTTCAGCCTAGTAGGGCTCAGCAGCAGGGTAGTTCTAGCAGGGGCGGTAAGGCTGCACAGGGAACCAAAACAAGGTGGAAGGCTATGCACACGTCGAGTGGTGCGAGTTGCTTCAGGTGTGGAAGCAAGGATCACAAGATTGCTAGCTGTACCAAGAGGAGTTCTCCAACGACAGCGGTTCGTGTATGTTATCATTGCAGGGAGCCAGGGCATATCAGGCTCATGTGTCCCAAGTTGCAGTGGCAGCGTTGCAGCAGGTGCAGCCTGGAGGGCAGCAGGTGGCACAGATTGAGCAGGCGCCACAGGTTTACACGACTGCAGAGAATGGTGGAACCAGTGCCGGGGCGATCACATGTATAATTTCTGGTACTTTAACTTTGTGAATTCTTAGTAAGTTCAGATTTTATGTTTTCCTGTGATAAAGTGTTAGGTTCTCAACACATGAGGTTAGTGTAGGGACCTTGTTGGTGGGCGGGTTTAAGTCCCATGTTATGTTTGATTCTGGAGCTTCTCATAGCTTTATTACTCTGGAGTGTGCAGAGAGCGCGGGAATCAGAGGGGATCCCGGGGAGCGTACAGGAGTTGTCAGAGTTGCGGGAGGCAAGTTCCTGAGGGTTATTGGACGAGCCAGAGGAATTGAT
Source organism: Camelina sativa (assembly GCF_000633955.1). Classification (NCBI taxonomy): domain Eukaryota; kingdom Viridiplantae; phylum Streptophyta; class Magnoliopsida; order Brassicales; family Brassicaceae; genus Camelina; species Camelina sativa. The sequence goes on along the minus strand of NC_025692.1, from coordinate 18,702,188 downwards.
ATTCAGATCGTAGGGGAGTCGTGGCCAGCGGATTTGCTTATCAGTCCAGTGGAGTTGTATGATGTGATTCTTGGGATGGATTGGTTGCATCGGCATATGGTGCATTTAGATTGCTATCGGGGTAGAGTGGAGTTTGAGCATCCAGGAGGGAAGTTAGTTTTTCAAGGTATTAGACTGACTTCAGGGAGTCTCGTGATCTCGGCCATTCAGGCTGGGAAGATGATCGAGAAGGACCGTGAGGCTTATTTGGTTACCATATCTATGCCACAGTCAGTGGGAAAGTCTACGGTTAGCGGTATTCCGGTTGTAGAGGAGTTTGAGGATGTGTTCCTATCGTTGCAGGGGTTACCACCATCTCGGTTTGATCCTTTTACGATTGAACTGGAACCAGGGACGATGTCATTATCCAAGGCTCCTTACAGAATGGCTCCAGCAGAGATGGCAGAGCTGAAGAAGCAGCTAGAGGATTTGTTGAGTAAGGGATTCATCCGTCCTAGTGTATCACCATGGGGAGCACTGGTGTTGTTTATCAAGAAGAAGGATGGGAGTTTCCGGTTGTGTATTGATTACAGGGGTTTGAACCGGGTCACTGTGAAGAACAACTACCCTCTCCCGAGGATCGATGAGTTACTGGATCAGTTGAGGGGTGCTACTTGGTTCTCCAAGGTAGATCTGGCGTCGGGTTATCATCAGATTCCGATAGATGAGGCTGATGTGAGGAAGACTGCATTCAGGACGAGGTATGGGCATTATGAGTTTGTGGTGATGCCTTTCGGGTTGACTAACGCACCAGCAGCGTTTAGGAGATTGATGAACAGTGTGTTTCAGGAGTTCCTGGATGTATCTGTCATCATTTTCATTGACGATATCCTGGTTTATTCTAAGAGTCCTAAGGAGCATGCAGTGCATTTTAAGGCAGTTCTAGAGACGCTGCGAGAGCAGAAGTTGTTTGATAAGTTGAATAAGTGCAGTTTTTGGCAGTGTGAGATGGGTTTTCTGGGTCATATTGTGTCTGTAGATGGAGTTTCTGTAGATTCGGAGAAGATTCAGGCTATCAGAGATTGGCCCAGACCGCAGAATGCCACAGAGATCAGGAGTTTTCTTGGATTGGCAGGTTACTACAGGAGATTTGTGCAAGGCTTTGCAAGCCTGTAGGAGATGTTGACTACTGCGCCAGTGTTGGCTTTGCCTGAGCAGGGAGAACCCTATGTGGTTTATACAGATGCATCTAGAGTTGGTTTGGGGTGTGTTCTTATGCAGCATGGGAAGATGATTGCCTACGCTTTGCGGCAGTTGCGGAAGCATAAAGGCAACTATCCTACTCATGATTTGGAGATGGGTGCTGTAGTTTTTGGCCTGAAGATTTGGAGATCTTGTCTTTATGGTGCAAAGGTGCAGGTGTTTTCATATCATAAGAGCCTGAAGTATATATTCACTCAGCCCGAGCTGAACTTGAGGCAGAGGCGATGGATGGAGCTGGTGGCGGATTATGATTTGGAGATAGCCTACCACCCTGGTAAGGCTAACTTGGTTTGCAGATGCTCTGAGTCGGAAAAGGGTAGCTTTGGATGAGGAGCAGGAGATGTAGTTTCTAGTAGGAGAGATCGGTGCGTTGAGTTTGTGTGCTGTGTCTCAGGAACCGTTGGGTTTGGAGGCAGTTGATAGAGTAAATCTTCTGAGCAGAGTGCGGTTGGCTCAGGAGAAGGATTTGAGGCTGGTGAATGCCTCAAAGGATGTTGATTCAGAGTATCAGGTCTTAGATAATGGTACTATCTTGGTGCACGGTCGGATTTGTGTGCCCAAGGATGAGGAATTGAGGCAGGAGATCCTGAGAGAGGCTCATGGGAGCAAGTTTTCTATTCATCCAGGAGCGACTAAGATGTACCGTGATCTCAAGAGGTACTATCATTGGGTCGGGATGAAGAAGGATGTAGCTAGTTGGGTCGCAAGGTGCGATGTGTGCTAGCTAGTGAAGGCTGAGCATCAAGTTCCAGGAGGGTTACTGAAGACTCTTCCCATTCTAGAGTGGAAGTGGGACATGATTACTATGGACTTCTTGGTAGGTTTGCCAGTGTCGAGGACGGTTGATGCTATTTGGGTCATTATGGACCGGTTGACTAAGTCGGCACATTTTCTGGCCATTAAGAAGACTGATGGAGCAGTGGTCTTGGCTAAGAAGTATGTGAAGGAGATAGTCAGGTTGCATGGGGTACCAGCGACCATTGTGTCCGATAGGGATCCTAAGTTCACTTCGGTGTTTTGGAGAGCGTTTCAGGCAAAGATGGGCAAGGTGCATATGAGTACAGCTTATCATCCCCAGACAGATGGACAGTGAGAGAGGCCGATCCAGACGCTGGAGGATTTACTGAGGATGTGTGTGGTGGACTGGGGACGCCATTGGGCAGATCACCTAAGCTTGGTAGAGTTTGCTTACAACAACAGTTATCAGGCAAGTATTAAGATGGCTCCTTATGAAGCTTTGTATGGGAGGATGTGTCGTACACCGTTATGCTGGACTCAGGTTGGGGAGAGGAGCATTTACGGTGCAGATTTTGTTCAGGAGACCTCAGAGAAGATTCAGGTTCTCAAGCTGAACATGAAGAAGGCTCAGGATCGGCAGAGGAGTTATGCCGATAGGAGGAGGAGAGATCTTGAGTTTCAGGTAGGAGACAGAGTGTACCTCAAGATGGCCATGTTGCGGAGTCCGAGGTATATGGGTCCGTTCAGAGTGATTGAGCGTGTTGGACTAGTGGCTTATAGACTGGAGTTATATGAGGTTATGCATGCATTCCATAAGGTTTTCTATGTTTCTATGTTGAGGAAGTGTCTCTGTGAGGATGATCAATTGTAAGCAAAGATTCCTGAGGATCTTCAGCCTAACATGACTTTGGAAGCGAGACCAGTGAGGGTTCTCGAGAGGAGGATCAAGGAATTTCGGAAGAAGAATATTCCTATGATGAGAGTCCTTTGGGACTGTGATGGTGTTGAGGAGCAGACTTGGGAGCCTGAGGCGAGGATGAAGGCAAGGTTTAAGAAGTGGTATGAGAAGCAAGCTGTGACTTCAGCTTGTCTAGCCTGGTCCTATCTATAATCCGTGGCTGGAGCGGGAATGGAGTATTCCAGCCCATCTCTTTTGTTTACTTGGTGGCTTGGGATGGTTGGTTGTGCGACTAAGTAACAAGATGAGGTGGTGCTGGGGATACAAAGTTTCTGTGAGGCGGGGTATTTGGAGGAAAGTTTCCAGAAATAGAAGTTTCTAAAAGTGGAAGGTGGTAAAAGTGGAAAGTTTTATGTCAGTTAAAATTTGTCCATTTTAGTGGGGAGAGCCGTGGAGGGGCTTGTGTGGCCTTAGTGGCGGACTTTTTTGTCATTGTGTGGCCTTAGTGGCGGTCTTTTGAGACATTGTGTGGCCTTTGTGGCGGGCTGTTTAGCGAGATGTGTGGCCTTTGTGGCGGGCTATTTAGCCAGATGTGTGGCTTTTGTGGCGGGCTGTTTATCCAGAATGCCTGTTTAGGCGGTCCTTCGGGACAGATGGTCTTTGTGACGGTCCTTCGGGACAGATGGTCTTTGTGATGGTCCTGTTTAGGACATTTGTGTGGTCTTTGTGATGGTCTTGTTTAGGACATTTGTTTGGCCTTGGTGGTGGTCCTGTTTAGGACATTTGTTTGGCCTTGGTGGCGGTCCTGTTTAGGACATTTGTTTGGCCTTTGTGGCGGCCCTTGCAGCAGTGAGATGATCCATGTGTGGTCATGAGGTATCCCAGTGAGGGGATATGTGGTTGGTAGGACATTGTGATGTCTTACGCGAGCCACGGGAAAGAAACCTGGATAGGGATAGGACTCAGACGTGTTCAGAATTGTTTGCTCGCGACTCTTGGGGGACTTAGGTTCTCCTAGTACTGCCATATTCTGTGACATTATGGCTTGAGGGTATGGTTGGTATATCGACTTTGGATGACGATCCGGGGGTGCGCTGTAGGGTGGCAACCCGAGAGACGAGTATTGGATTTTTCCTTATATATTATTGGCATGCTGGTTTAGGCCCAATGAGGAGCCAACATTATGGCATGCAGACTTAGGTATGATGAGGAGCCAATAAAAACTCAAGGTTTAGACCTATGAGTAAAGGAAAGTCCAAAAGTCGAGAGCAAATAATGTCTGGAGCGTGAGTCTATCGCCTAGAAGTGACCTTTCGTAGATCGGTCGGAGGAGTGCGGGCCGTGGAGACGGTTGCATGAGAGTCCTTGGCTGATGGTTGTTCGAGATTCGAGGACGAATCTCTGTTGGTGGGGGAGAATTGTAACATCCGCAAACCAAAATATAGGTTTTTGGGATGGGTCGATCGACACCAATGTTGTCTGGTTCGATCAGTTCGATTCAATTATCAATTTAAACCGGTTTGGTATAGGAAAAAACACTAAACCGAGATATTTAAGTGGTTTGTCGACCAGAAGGGTTTTTGGAAGGTTGTCTTGTTCGCCGTTTATCATTTTTTGAGAGAAAAAGAGAGAAAACAAGAGTTCTTGAGCTTTTGAGAGAGATTGGTGAGATTCCTTGCTGTTTCTTATAACATCCGCGAACCAGAATCTCGATTTAGAATATGCATCGATCGATGCAGGTGGAGCATCGCTCGATGCTGACTCAATTTCGTGCGTTTTGACTTAAGTTAAACGCTGCGTTTTGGGAAAAGGGAGAAGGAAACCCTTAAGTCGAGCTTTTGTCTCATTCGACGTGTTTTAACCGTTTTCGAGAAAACGAAAGAGAGAAAGAGTTTTGTGGGTGTTCTTGGTGTTTTCTGGATATTTGAGGCTGTTCTTGTGGAGATCTGTATCTGGAATCGTTGTAGGAACTTCGTAGAAGTGTTTTCTTGCGTGGTTAAGGTTCAGAATCGTCTTGGCAAAGGTAAGTGCAGGACCATGGCTTAGCTAAGCTAGAGAACTCTTTAATCTGCTTGTTGTGTGATGTTAGACTTGTTAGATTGATAATTCGGACGTTAGGAAGCTTTCTTGTGGCTTGGGATCGAGTCTTGTGGTTGTAGGAACGAAGATCCGGCGAGAAGCTCTGGGGAAAACATGATGCTCGGCATTGCATCGGTCGATGCATATCTTGCGTCGGTCGATGCAAGTGCGAGGACGACGGTAAAAATTTAGGGTTTTCGTGTTATGTCGAGCATGCGTTGGCTGATGCCGATTGGGTGTCGGTCGATGCAAGTGTAACTTGCATCGGTCGATGCAAGTGTAACTTGCATCGGTCGATGCAGCTTCTGTGTCGGTCGATGCATCCCCATGTGGTGTCGGTTGATGCATGTTGGTGTCGGTCGATGCAGAGTCCTGGTTTGTTATTTGTTGTTTATTGATTGTTGTTTGATGGTTAGAGATGACTTTATTGCTTGTGTGTATTAAATACTCATGCATTGCAATATGTGTTTGTGGTGCAGGTAAAGGCAAAGTGTGATCGTGGAATCAAGGCAATGAAGAGGAGGATGTTCTAGTGGTTCGTTTGGTTGTCTGGCTTCGGTTAGGTTGCTAGAGTTGAGTCCTAGAATGTTGTTTAGGATTGTTGGTTCTCTGGTTTATACTGTTTAGATTATGAGTTTATGAATTGGAATTAATGTTGGAATATTGGTATCTGTGATTTCCGTTGTTGGTTGTGTTTGTGGTTAGGGGGCTAGTGGGTATGGGACCACTAGTTGTAGTTTATTCATCATTATTATTATTATTTTATTATTAGATATTGTATTATTAAAAAAAAAAAAAAACGGGTCAGGTCGTTTCAGTTTGGTATCAGAGCCCTNCGGTTAGGTTGCTAGAGTTGAGTCCTAGAATGTTGTTTAGGATTGTTGGTTCTCTGGTTTATACTGTTTAGATTATGAGTTTATGAATTGGAATTAATGTTGGAATATTGGTATCTGTGATTTCCGTTGTTGGTTGTGTTTGTGGTTAGGGGGCTAGTGGGTATGGGACCACTAGTTGTAGTTTATTCATCATTATTATTATTATTTTATTATTAGATATTGTATTATTAAAAAAAAAAAAAAACGGGTCAGGTCGTTTCAGTTTGGTATCAGAGCCCTTACGGTTCTAGGTTTGGGTTCACTAGGTTTCTGTTGTGATGTTTGGGATTGCATGTTTGATTGATTATGTGAGTTAGTCAATTGTGTGTGGCATGGAGTCCTAGAACATCCTCTTCGAGCCTACTGTGTGATTTCATGGTGAGTATATGTTTCTGTGTTGTAGTACAAATTGTTTGCGTAGTCTTCTATTCATGGTAGTGCAGATGGCTAGAGATGGTGCTGTTGCTGGTCGTGGTCATGGACGCGGACGTGGTCGTGGTAGAGGCAGAGTCCCAGTGGTTAGTGAGACCGAGGACCAGAGTGTGACAGCAGAGGGTGTCGGCGAGTCGAAGGGTGTCTAGGGGGATTCCGTGAGTGTGGTGGGAGGGGGCAGTGTTGATGCTTCAGTGGCCGATGATGTTAGGGCCCCAGGTGCGGGTGTCCCAGTGGGTGGAGTCCCAGGTGTCGACCTTTCGGGTTTGCTGGCACAGTTGTTAGAGCGGTTGCCGCCAGTGGCACCAGCTCAAGCTCAGGTATTGCCACCAGTGGTGGCGGAGGAGCGGCAGCCAGTGGCTGTGGATGTGGGGGTCCATTCTCGTTATATCAGTATGCTGACAGAGATGGGTTGTATTCGTACCGAGCGGTTTTTGGGAGGTACTGATCCTACCGCTGCGGAGGCGTGGAGGACGAGTGTGGAACGTAACTTCCATACTCTGAGATGTCCTGAGGAGTTTTGGGTGGACATTGGGGTCCATCATTTGACTTGTGATGCTCAGTTGTGGTGGAGTTTTGGAGTTCAAACGAGAGTATTTCCCTAGAGAGGCACTGGATAGTGCAGTTCCTTCAGCTAGCTCAGGGGACTCGGTCAGTGCGGGAGCTTGACTTGGAGTTCAGTCGACTTCTGAGGTATGGGGGTCGGGATATGGAGTCTGAGGAGGCTCAGATCAGGAGGTTTTTTAGGGGCCAATGTGATGACTTGAGGGTTCACTGTAGAGGGCAGAGTTATGCTACGCGTGCGGAACCAAGAGGAGATGGGTTCTAGCAAGGGCGCCAAGCCTGCGCAGGGAACCAAGAGGAGATGGGAGGCTACACAGAGGCGGGGTGGTCTGACTTGCTTCGGGTGTTGTTAATCCTATAAAGAAAAAAATTGTAAATACACTCCTATATATAAGCAAATAGATGATGACATATTTTTCACTAAACAAAATAATTTCTACTACCTTTCTTTTTCTAGGTAAAATTTTCTTCTTTGTTTTTTATTAACCTTTTGTTTGACACATCATTGTTCTTGAACAAGTCTCAAAGGCAATTTGTTTGTTGTCTAATCGAAGCAACTATATAAAAAGATTCTTAGATATTACCACGTGTTTATGTCATCGTTTCTTTGAATTTTGTTTCGTTTCTCAATTTCATAATGCATACTACGCAATCTTTGACTCTGAAGTGTTAACAAAGTTTCTTATGTATAATAACTAAGGTTTTTGGGATTAACAAATTCTCACGGTGTTATTATTATTTCTATTAATTTTCAGGACATGTAACGTAAAAAAAAAAAGATGAATACATAAATGCAAGATAACAACATAGATTATATAACACTAGATCAACTAAACAGAAAGCGTTCTTTTCGTCGAACGATAGTACGTCTTACAAGAAAGTGGGAAGCAACAATTTAAAAAAAAAAACAATAAGCTCATTGGAATAAATTTTCTCCTGCATGATGAGAAAGCAAAATTTTACTGTTCAACCAAAATAATTATTTCTTTATTAATTAATTAATTTATCTATTTTTTTAATTACTTCTAAAACAGGAAAATACTATTCAACGCTCTGTACATCATTCTCTTATTGAAAGGTTTGGAGATCCATTATGTGAAGGAAGTCTTATTGAAATTTACTACAATTACAAACATGGATCAACAATTTTGTAAAATACCTCCTGAAAGTTTTCGATTTAGAAATCATGAGGATTTAGCTAAACTGAAAGATATGACACAACACGGTAAATACTCTTTATTTTAAATATTCAATTTTTATAAATATATATTTAATTGATGTGTTTTCTTTTTCCCTATACAGATATAATTGGATATATCAAAAATATTGAAAAATGGATGTTCGTACTCCTACTACACCCATTCTAAAAATGGTTATACTAATTATCTTATTAGAAAGTTACATACTTTTTTCCTTGATAAATCTCTCTACTTACTTTACTAGTGAGAATTGCTATTATCTTATATATTATTATATTTTTTGTTTTAGAAAGTTGGATTTTAAAACTTAGACATTACCAAGATTTTAACGCAAGGTGAGGGAGTTTGGACGTATAACACCCGTGAACTAAAACTGTGCGTTTTGGAGAAGGGTGTCGATCGACACCAAGGGGGTGTCGGTCGACCCCAATGTTTTATGGTTCGACCAGTTCGATTTAATTATCGATTTGGAACGGTTTGGTTTAGGAAAAACCACTAAACCGAGATATTAAGTGTTTTGTCGACCAGAAGGGTTTTGGAAGGTTGTCTTGTTCGCCGTTTATCGCTTTTGAGAGAAAAAGAGGAAAAAGAGAGTTCTTGAGATTTTTGGTGAGATTGGTGAGATTCCTTGTTGTTCTTGAGAGATCCAAGGCTAGGAAGGAATTAGAAGCTTCAAAGAGAGTGCAATCAAGAAATCACAAGTCAAGCTAATTCAAAGAGAGTGTTTTTATCTAACAATCCTAGAACGGTCAAAATGCAAAACGGAATCGAGCCACAGAACTAGAAACGAGAATGCATGACGAGAAACTAAAATGAATGAAAACGGAGACAAGTCTAAGCATAAACTAAAAAGCAAGAAACGAAACAGTCTCAGGAATGTAATAAAAATTACAAAGAAAGAAGTCCTAAGGATGGGAGTAATTGATGTCGGTGGAGTATCCTAGTCTATAGAGTGCTTAACATGCCACAAGCAAACCATCCCTAAACAATGAACATCACTTCTTAGCTAATCCAATCTCTTGACAAAAGCTACTCAAACTCAACCACTTCCAAACCTAGCTCTCGCTAGAGAACCATGATCAAGCATGGCATGAAAAACAAGTTCATTCACGTCAACAAACATCATAGACAACTAATCTCTTAGGCTAGGAACTTAACTCTCTGGCACTAGTTGGTCAGACATTTCATCGAACACCTTTTGGGTGCGGAAATGTCTAAAACCTAGTTCCAATTGATCAGATAGAAACTAGCATACAATCAAAGCTCAAACACTCTACATCCTAAGATCCTCCACCTAATCTATCCCATCCTTAAGAACCACCACACTACTCAGGTCCGAAAATCATCATCAAGGATGCATACACAGAAAACATTGAAACAAGCATTATTAGGTAGATAAAAATAAGATGNCTTGTTGTTCTTGAGAGATCCAAGGCTAGGAAGGAATTAGAAGCTTCAAAGAGAGTGCAATCAAGAAATCACAAGTCAAGCTAATTCAAAGAGAGTGTTTTTATCTAACAATCCTAGAACGGTCAAAATGCAAAACGGAATCGAGCCACAGAACTAGAAACGAGAATGCATGACGAGAAACTAAAATGAATGAAAACGGAGACAAGTCTAAGCATAAACTAAAAAGCAAGAAACGAAACAGTCTCAGGAATGTAATAAAAATTACAAAGAAAGAAGTCCTAAGGATGGGAGTAATTGATGTCGGTGGAGTATCCTAGTCTATAGAGTGCTTAACATGCCACAAGCAAACCATCCCTAAACAATGAACATCACTTCTTAGCTAATCCAATCTCTTGACAAAAGCTACTCAAACTCAACCACTTCCAAACCTAGCTCTCGCTAGAGAACCATGATCAAGCATGGCATGAAAAACAAGTTCATTCACGTCAACAAACATCATAGACAACTAATCTCTTAGGCTAGGAACTTAACTCTCTGGCACTAGTTGGTCAGACATTTCATCGAACACCTTTTGGGTGCGGAAATGTCTAAAACCTAGTTCCAATTGATCAGATAGAAACTAGCATACAATCAAAGCTCAAACACTCTACATCCTAAGATCCTCCACCTAATCTATCCCATCCTTAAGAACCACCACACTACTCAGGTCCGAAAATCATCATCAAGGATGCATACACAGAAAACATTGAAACAAGCATTATTAGGTAGATAAAAATAAGATGAACAACTTTGTAGAAGGAATCAAATGCAAAATCTGAATAAATCTCGAAGATATCGGAATACAAGTCTCATAACGTATTTTGTGGCTAGGTTAAAAACCTTCTGGGAAAGAAAACAATACGAGATAAAAGATTCGATCCCTCAGCAAAGACTTAACAAAATGTATATATAGTAGTCCAACATGGAAAGCCCTAAAACTTAAAACGACAAGGTAAAGCGTCGGTTTGGTAATCTCCTAAAGCGTGTGAAACCAAACGTCTTTCTTCCTGACATGTGCGATCGAGTCCGTGTGCGTAGAATGGAATGCAACGTCATCATGGCTCGGACGGATGGTTGAAGAGCGTGGCAGGGGAGCATGGCTCGATCAGACAAGCTGGAGTGCGTGGTGGGGGAGCATGGCTCGATCAGACAAACTAGAGTGCGTGGCGGGGGAGAGTGGCTCGGACGAGAATGGCTTACAACGTCTCCTAAATACCTGAAATACTCCAAAATGCACAATGTATGCAAGGATGATGCAAGAACTACCTAGACAAGCAAAGTGTATAGAAAGGACTAGAAAATGATGCAAACCAATGAGTTATCCTAGCTAAATGCATGATAAAAATATGCTAAGGAGAGACAAAATATAGACATATCAGTGAGTGCATGACCATGGCTAATCTAAGCCTTTGATTTCCTTGGTCTTGCTTGTTGTTGTTGTTTTGTGTGTTTTTTTCTTGCTGGGGAATTGGTTGCTACAGGTTCCTATCGACGTATTTGGCTTGGGTTTTGAGTATTGGACGATTTGGAAGTGGTTGGGAAGCGAGATTCGACTCTTGGCTTAAAGCGGATTGTGGTTGCAGAGGGAGTGTCGATCGACACCACTTGGTGTTGGTCGACACCAGCAAATTAGGCATCGATCGACACTGTGGGGTAGTGTCGGTCGACACCAAGGCCAATGCCGATCGACACTTGGCTGGTGTCGGTCGATACCTCCCTTCCAGCGAGACGATGTTTGGTTTCCTGGTTTGTATGTCTTGTTTGTTGATTGTTTGGAATATTGGTATCACTGTTGCTTGTGTGTATAGCCCAGTAGATGAGAGGATTGCCTCACTGAGTGTTTATCAAATACTCATGCATCTCAATATGTGTTTGGTGCAGGTAAAGGCAAAGTGTAATCGTGGAATCAAGGCGATGAAGAGGAGGATGTTCTAGGGACTCGATTGTATGTTGTCTGGCGTTGCTAGGTTGCTAGAGTTGTCTTTAGAAACATTGTTAGGCTGCCGGTTTCATGTTTCATGATGTTTGATTATGGAATTGTTGTTATGGATTATTATTGGTTATTTTATTATTGGATATTTATTGGTATTGTTATTTCGGCTGTTGTTTGTTGTTGTGGATAGGTGGCTAGTGGGTATGGGACCACTAGTTGTAGTTTATATTATATTTATATTTATTGTTTATTAATTTAAAAAAAAATGGGTCAAGTCGTTTCAGGACGCAAGGTTATCTCTCCAAGGGAGGAAGGCGGAGCGAAAGTTCTCTCTATGGTGGAGGAGGTTAGACGCAAGGGTCTGTCCATAAGGGAGGAGGACAGAACCGAGGTTCTCTCCATGATTAGTAGAAACGACCCGACCCGTTTTTTTTTTAAATAAGAAATAATAATAAGAATAAATTCACTACAACTAGTGGTCTCATACCCACTAGCCACCTAACCACAAACACACTAAACAATGGAAATCATAATACCAAATAACCAATAATAAATATCCAATAATACTCCAATAGTTATAACATAAACAATATCTAATACTCAACCAACAAGAAACATAAAACCAGCAACCTAACAATGTTTCTACTGACCCAACTCTAGCAACCTAACAAAAGCCAAACAACAACCAAACGAGCCACTAGAACATCCTCCTCTTCATTGCCATGATCCCATGGTCATACTTTGCCTCTACATGCACCACAAACACAATGAGATGCGTGAGTATTACCAGAAATACTCAATGAGACGATCCTCCCATCTACGAGCTATACACACAATCAAATCAAGAGTACAACTACAAATAAAATATAACAAACCAACCATTTAAACAGAACAACCAATAACACTTTCACCACACCTACACATCATCACACAAAACAAGTCATACAACCCAATCGCTTAGATAAGCTCATGGTCACGCACTCACCTTAACAAGTGATTCCCGAAAATAACAACAACCAAATGAGAGGCTCTCCAATATCCAAGAACAACCAAACTCGCTCCTACAACCGATCACAACAATAAACAAACATTGAAAACAAACTGCCAGAAAAATCAGAAATGAGCAACCTCACAAGTGAAACCACAAAATTAAACGAACCGTTAACTTTCTAATCCCTCCGGTGAACGGCAAGGTCCGTACATCCTGAATCTTTTCACAAAATTTCAGCACGATCAGATCTTAGATGAAACCGAAATCGATCCCGAAACACCCGCTGGTCTCAATCCGCGACTGAGACGAAACGCCCCACGAAACTGCCAATATCTCCTTTCCTTTACTCATAGGCCTAAATCTTGAGTTTTTTATTGGCTCCTCATCAGACCTAAATCTGCATGCCATAATGTTGGCTCCTCATCGAGCCTAAGCTCGCATGCCATAATATCTAAGGAAGTCCAATATTCGTCTCTCGGGTTGCCACCCTACAACCATACTCCCAAGCCACAAAGTCTCACAATATGGCAGTACTAGGAGAACCAAAGTGTAATGACCCTTACCAAGGGGTAAATTATAAACTAAAAACCCCTGGCCAAAGGACCTGGAAAGGACATGAAGAGAAGGCAAGGAAGGAAGGTAGAAGAATTACTGAAGAAGTGTCCGAGAAATTCTGGATGGACCGAGGATGGCCGATGGTACCATGTACCGTACCGGACGTACGTTGAACGACCGGACATACCAGGCGAACGCCGAATGGACAAGGACTGTGTCCTGGATGGGAAGCGAGAGTGGGAAGGAACCCACTAAGGAGGGTGAATTAAATATTAAAAAGTAGAGTTAGTGGAGTCTCCACTAAGTGATTATTTAATCACAAAATTAACTAAGTGGAATTTTCCACTAAGAGTTAATTTAATCTCATGGAAGTAAGTGGGAGACAAGAGAAGATTCTCTTGGACAAGTGTTTTGCTCACTTAACAAGTGTACACACATGAAAATTGGTGGCTTAGAAGAGGGACACTCTTCAAGCATGCATTGGGACAAGTTGTCGCCTACACTCTCTATATAAAGACCTATATCCTCTCTCATTTCGCCAAAAATTCTAAGGGAGAAGAAGAGAAAGAGAGAAAAGAGAGGAAGAGAGAAAGAAGAGAGAAAAAGAGAGAGGTGTTGCCGCAAGGGAGAAAGAGTGAAGGAGAAAGGAAGCAAGACAAGACTATCGACTGTTGCAAGGTGTTGAGTCGAGTGGGAAATCGATTTCAACAAGGGAAGGGACTCAAGTGTGCTGTGAAGGAGCTTCATCAAGAAAGTCCGACCACTCCTTACAAGAGATCGCCGGTTTTCTGTGAGTTCAGGCACATATTGCTCCGGCTAGATGGGGATTAAAGACATCCATCTAGTGAACGGTTTGCATGAGCATTTAGTTGCATTTTTACTTGAATTTCTTTTGTGATTTTCTTGTTTAAATGCATGTGCTGTGAGGTTATACCAGTTACTAGTTCGAAATGTTCTAGTAACAAGGGTGATAACTATTGTTGATACTTGTAAAATTATAAGCTTAAAAACCATAAGAACTCAAGTATCAACCTTGTGGAAGTCTTAATGCGTTTTAGTCTGCGACAAAGTCCGGCTAGCGTAGTAAGACTGGGGTATTGCTGTCCTTCCTATTCCGTACCACATGCAGCTGCGACATGCAACCCATGTTCGTGTGTTTGTAGGGTTGGTTACGAAGAGCTCGGAGGTTACTGGGCTCGCTACCCTGGCCTAAGCTGTCTACACAACGGTGTGGCTCTAAATGATATCCGGTTGCATGCCTTTTTGGTTGCAACGCGGTTGTTCAGAAGGGTGTTAAGGAAAGGAAGCATACCGGGCCCACAAATTAAAACTTGTTTATAACTCTTTGTTTTTATTCAAGTTCGTGGTGTTGCATGTTGTTGCATGTTGTTTCATGTTGTTGCATGTTGTTGCATGTTGATGCTTGTTGTTGTGATTGCTGGCTAGATGAATTTGCGTAGCTCATTATCTTCCGCATGCTATCTCTGATTGGTTGTTGGTTGAATGCTTGCTTGCATGTTGTTTGTTATTGGGGTTTGGGATTGGGGCTAATCTCTTTGCAGGAACCCTGAGCTCACTAAGTAATCTTATATTACTTATGATAAATATTTGTGTAGCAGGTAACCCTAGAGGGAACTAGAGGGCGTGGTGAACGATAGGAACCCGGAGTAGTTTTATTTTGTATCTATTGTAAAATTCAAGTATGTTTCTTTTTGAACCAAACTTTGGCACTAGGCCATATCTAAAGCTCTACCATCTTTTGGTATCTATTTTGTAATAAACTCTTTTTATTTATCAAAGTATTCGGGTTTCTTTTCAACGGGCGAGTGGTACTGATATAGACTTTGTCCGAGTCAGCTCAACGCACGGTGTGTCACAAGGGTTGCAAAGCCTTAAGGATGTGCCGTGTGGTCGGGAACCTCACCGATGGACTGGCCAAAGGTTCCTGATCCGTTCTTGCACCCGGCCGGATTGTTGGTGAACGTTTCCAAAGTGGCGTCCCGGCGCCATACGGCGGTTTGGGGGCGTTACAACGGTGGTATCAGAGCATGGTTATGAGGCTATATTACTCGTGTTTTCAAATGTTTTATCGAGTGAAAATGGTCGTAGTGGACACTTAGGATAATCCGGTTCGTTCATCACTTAGGGTTAGATGGGATTAAGTAAACCTTGTTGATCGTGGATGCAGATGTCTGGTAAAGGATCCGAAAGGTCTGGATCGTTGCACTTTTCGCCGGACACAGGGAGGGGTTCAAGTCAACAGTTTGGTCCGGAGGAATGGGGTCCGCATTTTGGGGATGATCAAGGGGAGGAATTGTTTCCAGACCTATTCAAATCAAATATGTATATGCCTGAATGGGATGTACCTGTCACGACGCCGAGGTACACACCATCAAGTGATACTCGGTACAGTACGCCTGAGAATATGTACCAGCCGGCACCAGGATTTTCATCGATTGGTCAGTTCGCTGCCAATCCAAACCAGAATGTGCCAAGGGGAGACCAAGTTCGTGGAGGAGGCTCGAATGAGCCGAGTGTACCAGAGACTCAGCAGACACTTAAGATGATTCAAGATCTTTGGAATCACATGATCCAGCAACAACAGCAGAACCAAGGAAATCGGTCAGCAGAAACTCCATCAGACCACTTTCTAAGATTGGTGGTGATGATGAGGAATCTAGGACTTCGCAAGTTCAAAGGAGATCAGAACACGGTCTTAGCAGATGCATGGATAAGAGAATTGGTGACTAATTTTGAAATGTCAAGATGTCCGGAGGAGTTTAGAAGACCAATCGCAGTCAACTTCTTAGAAGAGGATGCTCGTGCATGGTGGGATAGCGTAGTTCCTCGCTATAGATACCAGTTTATATCATGGGGGATATTCAGGAGAGAGTTTGAGCAGAAGTACTTTCCACCAGAGTCACACGATCGACTAGAGAATCAGTTCTTGCGACTGGAACAAGGTGATATGAGTGTTCTCTAGTCACAAGATCGACTAGAGAATCAGTACTTTCCACCAAGTTTTCACTAGACTTCGGAGATATTTGTATCAAGGTAATGACGATGAGATAGCTATGGCCCGGAGATTCTTTAACGGACTCAGGCCAGATATAAAGGGAAGGTTGCACGTTGTGACATACAGAAGCGTTGCAGAAGTGAAAGAGAGAGCGGTGAGTGTTGAGGAGGGCAATGAAACGGAAAAAGATATTATGGCCCGAGATAAAAAGAAGGAGCTAGTGCAGCAAAATAAGGTTGTGAACCTTCGAAAGGTGAATCAAGTAGCGGGACAAAATTGGGGTGCAGGTCGTGGTAAAGTCAGTATGACTATTAACCAAGGAGGACGTACCGTGAGCAACATGGATCCTAGGGGATGCTATGTGTGTAGTCAACTTGGGCAATTTGCTCGAGCTTGTCCAACCGTTGTGGAAACGAAGAATACTAGTCTGTCGTCCGTCACATGTTTCTACTGTGGCGAGATGGGACACTATGCGACCTCATGTCCATCGAAGCCGACCAAACTGAACGCCCAAACTGTGAACCGTGCCCAGCCAGTGCAGCAAGTGAAGGAACCCCCAGCGAAGAAGCAATCAACCCCAGCAAATGTTTTTGCTTTAGGAGTAGAGCCACCCAAACCTCCAAAGCCTGCAAAAGGCCCTATAACAGGTTTGATTGGGTTCTAACTCTCTTGTGATTGATTGTGAGTTTGTGTGATTGTGTGTTTAGCTTTTGCATTGCATTTTTATATTTGCCTTGCATTTAGGAACATTACAAGTTAGAGGTAACCTGATAACTCTCTCATTTATATATTTTTAGCATCTTTTTTTGTCCATATTTTGCATTGTTCATACCTCTAACTTAGCATTTTTAGGTCATTAATTGTAGAAATTAACTTTTAGACCATTTAGGGTGTTGCATTTCTGCATTTGCATATTTTGGATGAAAACAGGTGCTAAAGAGCCAAAAATAGGAAAAAACAAGGACAATCCGAGCATGTACCCGAATGAGCCATTGAGCTGCAAGAACAAGTCTGAACCCCAACACGATCGAGGAGGATCCAAGACCATGAAGAACAACCCGAAGATCCACCCGAGGAGTAACCCGACTTCACCCTCGTGTACCCCATCGAGTAGACCATCGGGCAAGTCTAGGAAGCTAGGTCAAAGGGGTTTCCATATATAAACGCCTCCTCTCCTAGCTCGCAAACGAGCAGGCCGCAGACTCTCAAACCAGAGAGCGAGAGCTTTTGTGAGAAAACTGAGCGACTCAAACATTTTCCTTTTCGTTTTTGCATTTTTATTTCATAGTTTTTATAGTTTTCTTAGATTTATATCTTGTACTCTTTCTACTCTACCCTATCTTTTAATACAATGCAATTTTCATTCATTTTCGTTATTATGTTCCTTGTTGTCATGTCCGAGTAGTGTAGTAAAGTTTCTAGGGATGAGATAGATGATTTTGTGTTCTTGATCGGTTAGGATGCTTTAGTTTGATTGTAAATGATTGATAGATTTCCTTCTAGGTTGGTGTTCTTAATGCTGTCAACAGACCGAGAGGTTGAGATTAGATCTAGGGCGTTTCAGCGACCGAGAGGTGTAGATGAGATGCGTGAATTAGCCAATGCTAGAGGTTTACTTGACTCTGAGTAAGAAATTAGATGAGTTTGAGTTTACTGACAATAATGAATCGTTCTTAATGCCTGCTTGTTCATATTGCTAGTGCGAGAGTGTGGTAAGTGATCAAGGTTGATTGTTGCTAGTGCGAGAGTGTGGTGACAAGGTTTTAGAGATTCATTGTCTAGGAAATAATTGCTTGAGGCATGTAAGGCATCCGTACTGGTCTAGAATACTTAGGATTCGATTACCCCATCCTTAGGAGCTTTCGTATTTTATTTGTTTACATTTTCTTTACTTACTCGACTACTTACCCGATCAGTTACAAGATAACCTGCATCGAGTACTACCTCGAGTTGTTCATATCTCATTTGCTTACTCGATCACCCCACTCGATCATGTACTCGATTGCTTGCTTCGAGTGCTTAGGTCGTGTGGTTTCTTTGTTTACATTCTTTTCTTTTATTTATTCTAGGACTGTTAGAATAAAAACCCTATCTGCTTGGCTTGACTTGTATTGTTCTGATCATATCCTTCCTTCTAGCAATAGACAACCATTTGGATTGATAACCCTTTGTACTACAACTGCATAGGGAATTGATACCCTGGGTGAAAACTTGCTTATCAAAACCCCACACATGTATTGTTCGATTCGGGAGCGTCCAATAGTTTTGTGACTCCCGAACTGGCCGACAAGTTCGGAGATTTGTGTGAAGAGGAAGAAGTGAACATCAATGTCTACACTACTGGTAATCAACCGCCTCTGAAGACAAGAAGATTGTTCAAGGAAGTGTCGATAGTCTTGCAGGATACAAACCTCCCGGTGAATCCTCTAGTGATGCCGTTGGAGAGGTTTGATGCTATTTTGGGAATGGATTGGTTGTCGGAGCACCAAGCCCATATAGACTGCAGCAGGAGCAGAGTTGTATTTGAAAATGGAGGAAGGACACCTCTAGTTTTCAACGGAATTAGCCCGATTAAGACGGCATACTTCGCATCGGCAGTAAGGATTGGAAGATAGTGCGATGAAGAGAATTTTTACCTAGTCACTCTTACCGCCATGGGAGTAGATGACAAGGGAGACATGGGAGTTGAGGACATCGAGGTAGTCAAGGACTATGAAGATGTATTCAGGCCATTAGAAGGATTGCCTCCACCAAGGAACCATCCTTTTACCATAAATCTTGAGCTCGGAGCTGCCCCGATTGCTAAAGCACCATATCGCATGGCACCAGCCGAGTTGGCTGAACTCAAGACTCAGTTAGAGGATTTGTTGGAGAAGGGTTTTATTCGACCGAGTTCATCGCCATGGAGAGCCCCACTGCTATTTGTGAAGAAAAAGGATGGAAGCATGCGTTTGTGTATTGATTACCGAGGAATCAATAACATAACCATCAAGGATAAGTATCCGTTGACATGGATTGATGAGCTGTTAGATCAACTTAGATGAGCAAGTTGGTTTTCGAAGATTGATTTAGCCTCCGGCTATCATCAGATCTCGATTGCAGCACAAGATGTGATAAAGACGGCATTTCAGACAAGATATGGCCAGTACGAGTTCGTGGTAATGCCGTTTGAACTTACCAATGCACTGGCAGCATTCATGCGTCTAATGAATGAGGTTTTCCATGATTATTTGGATTGATTCGTGATAATATTCATTGATGACATCCTTATATATTTACAGAGTGTAGAGGAGCACGCGGTACACTCTTGATGCATCTGTGTACACAACATACGGTGGAAAAGGAGCATTGACAATGGCACCAATTTTAGCTATGCTCGAGCCAAATCAGTCGTATGCTGTGTACACAGATGCATCGAGAGTTGGCGTTGGATGCGTTCTGATGCAAGGAGATAAAGTAATTGGCTATGCCTACAGACAGTTAAGGAAGCATGAGGAAAACTACCCCACTCATGACCTAGAAATGGCAGCCGTGGTGTTTGCGTTAAGGATATGGAGATCATATTTGTATGGAGAAGCTGTTCAGGTATTCACAGATCATCAGAGTCTTAAATACTTTTTCACACAACCAGATCTTAATTTGCGCCAGAGAAGGTGGATGGAATTCATTGCCGATTATGACTTGAAGATCCAGTACCACCCAGGCAAAGCGAACGTAGTGGCAGATGCCCTAAGCCGAAGGAAAGCACAAGTTGATGTCGAGAAAGATATGGAGTCTCTAGCGGATGAATTGAAGAAAGTAAGGCTTCTAGCCTTAGAAGGAGAATCTAGTGATCCATTGGGTTTACAAGCTGTAATTCAAGCGAGCCTCCTACACCGAATTCGCGAAGAGCAACCCAAGGACGAGAACCTGAAGAAAATTATCGAGGAGTTGAAGGGTTTAAACAGACCAAATGCTAGTGGTTACCACTTAGCAGATGATGGCACCTTACTCCTTAATGGGAGAATAACTGTACCTGACCGAAATGGACTAAGAGAGGAGATATTGAGAGCAGTCCACAGTTCAGCGTTAAGTATACACCCTGGGAGCACCAAAATGTACAAGGACGTGCGTAGGTATTATCATTGGCCTGGACTGAAGAGAGCAGTAGCAAAATGGGTAAGCCAATGTGATTCATGTCAAAGAATCAAGGTAGAGCATCAAGTGCCAGCAGGATTGCTTCGCAACTTGCCCATACCAACATGGAAATGGGACTGTATCTCGATGGATTTTATTACCGGTCTACCAACCAGGAAGGGACGAATCAATGACGCAGTTTGGGTAGAGGTTGATCGTTTAACCAAGGTAGCCCACTTGGTTTCAGTAAAAAGCACGGATCAAGCGCCAATTTTGGCAGAGAAGTATATAGACGAGATTTTGAAGTTGCATGGAGTGCCAGCAAACATTGTCTCCGACCGAGATCCAAAGTTTGCATCGATATTTTGGCAAGATTTGCAGAGGGCGTTGGGAACAGATGTTCACATGAGCACCTCATTCCACCTAGAGACTAATGGTCAGACGGAAAGGACTATCCGAACCATAGAGGACATGATCCGACTATGCGCATTCGAATGGTCTACAGATTGGGAAGGGAATTTGCCATTGGTTGAATTTGCGTATAACAATAGTTATCACTCAAGTATCGGCATGTCACCATTTGAAGCAATGTACGAAAGGCCTTGTCGAACACCTTTGTGTTGGACCGAAGTTGGGGAAAGGACAAGTTTCAATCACAAGTTGATTGATGAGACGACAGAGAAGGTCAAGTTTATTCAAGAGTGCATGAAGAAAGCCCAAGATCGCCAGAAGAAGTACGCAGATCGTCAACGGTGGGAAGTGGAATTTGAAGTCGGGGATATGGTGTACTTGAAAGTAGCACCACAAAAAGGGAAGGATCGGTTTGGTAAAGCAGGAAAGCTCGCGGTAAGGTTCAAAGGACCATACTGGATTGAGAGAAGAGTTGGAGAGGTAGCCTACCGGCTATCTATGCCAGAGACTATGCGGCTACATAAAGTCTTCCACGTTTCACAACTACAAAAGCATGTACCGGATCCTAACATGATTGTGCCCAAGCCTATCGAGGAATTGGAGCCAAATCTCACATACCCCGAGGGATCGTTGGAATTAGGGACAAGAAGGACTCGGAAGTTGAAGAACAGGAGCATCCCTCAAACCCAAGTATTCTGGGGAAAACATAACCGAAAGGTCATAACTTGGGAGGATGAGGATAGGATTCGCAGCAAGTATCCTCAGTTGTTCATCGGAGAAGATGAAGCAGGGCCATCAGATCCTTATGGAATTCGGGACGAATTCTATTAAGGGGAGGGGGGAGAATGTAATGACTCTCACCAAGGGGTAAATTTTAAAATAAAAACCCCTGGCCAAAGGACCTGGAAAGGACATGAAGAGAAGGCAAGGAAGGAAGGTAGAAGAATTACTGAAGAAGTGTCCGAGAAATTCTGGACGGACCGAGAGATGGCCGATGGTACCATGTACCATGTACCATGTACCGTACCGGACATACGTGGAACGACCGGACGTACCAGGCGAACGCCGAATGGACAAGGACTGTGTCCTGGACGGGAAGCGAGAGTGGGAAGGAACCTACTAAGGAGGGTGAATTAAATATTAAAAAGTGGAGTTAGTGGAGTCTCCACTAAGTGATTATTTAATCACAAAATTAACTAAGTGGAATTTTCCACTAAGAGTTAATTTAATCTCATGGAAGTAAGTGGGAGACAAGAGAAGATTCTCTTGGACAAGTGTTGTGCTCACTTAACAACTGTACACACATGCAAATTGGTGGATTAGAAGATAGACACTCTTCAAGCATGCATTGGGACAAGTTGTCGCCTACACTCTCTATATTATGACCTCCATCCTCTCTCATTTTGCCAAAAATTCTAAGGGAGAAGAAGAGAAAGAGAGAAAAGAGAGGAAGAGAGAAAGAAGAGAGAAAAAGAGAGAGGTGTTGCCGCAAGGGAGAAAGAGTGAAGGAGAAAGAAACCAAGACAAGACTATCGACTGTTGCAAGGTGTTGAGTCGAGTGGGAAATCGATTTCAACAAGGGAAGGGACTCAAGTGTGCTGTAAAGGAGCTTCATCAAGAAACTCCGACCCCTCCTTACAAGAGATCGCCGGTTTTCTGTGAGTTCAGGCACATATTGCTCCGGCTAGTGGACGGTTTGCATGAGCATTTAGTTGCATTTTTACTTGAATTTCTTTTTTGATTTTCTTGTTTAAATGCATGTGTTGTGAGGTTATACCAGTTACTAGTTCGAAATGTTCTAGTAACAAGGGTGATAACTAGTGTTGATACTTGTCAAATTATGAGCTTAATAACCATAAGAACTCAAGTATCAACCTTGCGGAAATCTTAATGCGTTTTAGTCTGCGACAAAGTCCGGCTAGCGTAGTAAGACTGGGGTATTGCTGTCCTTCCTATTCTGTACCACATGCAGCCGCGACGTGCAACCCACGTTATTGGGCTCGCTATCCTGGCCGAAGCTGTATACACGACGGTGTGGCTCTAAATGAAGTCTGGTTGCATGCTTTTGTGGTTGCGACGCGGTTTTTCAGAAGGGTGTTAAGGAAAGGAAGCATACCGGGCCCATAAATTAAAACTTGTATAAAACTCTTTTTTTTTATTCAAGTTCGTGGTGTTGCATGTTGTTGCATGTTGTTGCATGTTGTTTCATGTTGTTGCATGTTGTTGCATGTTGTTGCATCTTGTTGCATGTTGTTGCATGTTGTTGCATGTTGTTGCATGTTGATGCTTGTTGTTGTGATTGCGTGCTAGATGAATTTGCGTAGCTCATTATCTTCCGCATGCTATCTCTGATTGGTTGTTGGTTGAATGCTTGCTTGCATGTTGTTTGTTATTGGGGTTTGGGATTGGGGCTAATCTCTTTGCAGGAACCCTGAGCTCACTAAGTAATCTTANGCATGAGCATATAGTTGCATTATTTTACTCGAATATCTTTTGTGATTTCCTTGTTTAAATGCATGTGTGGTGAGGTTATACCAGTTACTAGTTCGAAATGTTCTAGTAACAAGGGTGATAACTAGTGCTGATACTTGTAAAAATTATGAGCTTAAAAACCATAAGAACTCAAGTATCAACCTTGCGGAAGTCTTAATGCGTTTTAGTCTGCGACAAAGTCCGGCTAGAGTAGTAAGACTGGGGTATTGCTGTCCTTCCTATTCCGTACCACATGCAGCCGCGACATGCAACCCATGTTCGTGTGTTTGTAGGGTTGGTTACGAAGAACTTGGAGGTTACTGGGCTCGCTACCCTGTGTTGCGGTAACCCTAGAGGGAACTAGAGGGCGTGGTGGACAATAGGAATCCGGAGTAGTTTGATTTTGTGTCTATTGTAAAATTCAAGTATGTTTCTTTTCGAATCAAACTTTGGCACTAGGCCTTATCGAAAGCTCTACCATCTTTTGGTATCTATTTTGTATTAAACTCTTTTTATTTAATAAAATATTCAGGTTTCTTTTAAATGGGCGAGTGGTACTGATATAGACTTTGTCCGAGTCAGCTCAACGCACGGTGTGTCACAAGGGTTGCAAAGCCTTAAGGATGTGCTGTGTGGTCGGGAACCTCACTGATGGACTGGCCAAAGGGTCCTGATCCGTTCTTGCACCCGGCCGGATTGTTGGTGAACGTTTCCAAAGTAGCGTCCCGGTGTCGTCTGCGGTCCGCCCGGCCATACGGCGGTTTGGAGGCGTTACACAAAGTCCCACAAGAGTCGCGAACAAACAATTCTGAACACGTCTGAGTCCTATCCCTATCCAGGTTTCTTTCCCGTGGCTCACGTATGACAACACAATGTCCTACCAACCACATATCCTCTCACTGGGATACCTCATGAGCACACAAGGATCATCTCACTGCCCCACGGGCCGCCAAAAAGGCCAAAGAAATGTCCTAAACAGGACCGCCACAAAGGCCAAACAAATGTCCTAAACAGGACCGCCACAAAGGCTAAACAAATTTCCTAAACAGGACCGCCACCAAGGTCACTCGTCCCAAAGGACCGTCACAAAGACCACTCATTCCGAAGGACCGCCTAAACAGGTAACTCTGGCTAAACATCCCGCCACAAAGGCCACACATCTGGCTAAACAGCCCGCCACAAGGCCACACAATGGCTAAACAGCCCGCCACAAAGGCCACACAATTGGCTAAACAGCCCGCCACAAAGGCCACACAATTGGCTAAACAGCCCGCCACAAAGGCCACACAATGTCTCAAAAGACCGCCACAAACGGGCCTAATGACTCAAAAGTCTGCCACGAAGACCACACTAGCCCCTCCAAGGCTCACAACCACTAAAAATGGACAATTCTAACTCCCATTAAACTTTCCATTTTTAGAACTTTCCACTTTTGAAATCTTTCCTCTACTAGAAACTTCTATTTCAGGAAACTTCCCCTCAACACCATCATAGTCCCAAAAGACTCTCATCAAAGGAATCTTCTTCTTCCGAAGTTCCTTGATCCTCCTCTCGAGAACCCTCACTGGTCTCGCCTCCAAAGTCATGTTAGGCTGAAGATCTTCAGGAATCTTAGCCAACAACTGATCATCCTCACGGAGACACTTCCTCAACATAGAAACATGGAAAACCTTATGGACCCATATACCTTAAACTCAACTTAGTGTCTGTCAATGACCAGTTCGGACCCCTCAGCATGGTCATCTTGAGGTACACTCTGTCTCCTACCTGAAACTCAAGATCTACTCTCCTCTTATCAGCATAACTCCTCTGCCTATCCTGAGTCTCCTTCATGTTCAGCTTGAGAACCCTGAATCTTCTCTGTGGTCTCCTGAACAAAATCTGTCCCGAACATGCTCCTCTCCCCCACCTGAGTCCAGCATAACGGTGTACGGCATGGCCTCCCATACAAAGCCTCATATGGAGCCATCTTAATACTCGCCTGGTAGTTGTTGTTGTAAGCAAACTCTACCATCAGGTGATCTACCCAATGGCCACCCCAATCCAACACACACATCCTCAGCATATCCTCCAGCGTCTCGATCGTCCTCTCCGACTGTCCATCTATCTAGGGATGATAAGTTGTACTCATATGCACCTAGTGCCCATCTCTGCCTGAAATGCTCTCCGGAACACTGAAGTGAACTTAGAATCCCTATCAGACACAATGCTCGCTGGCACCCCATGCAACCTGACTATCTTCTTCACATACTTCTTAGCCAAGACCGCTACTCCATCAGTCTTCTTAATGGTCAGAAAATATGTCGGCTTAGTCAACCGGTCCACAATGACCCAAATAGTATCAAACATCCTGGACACTGGCAAACCTACCACGAAGTCCATAGTCATCATATCCTATTTCTACTCTGGAATGGGAAGACTCTTCAGCAATCCACCTGATACCTAATGCTCAGCCTTCACTAGCTGACACACATCGCACCTCGCAATCCAACTAGCCACGTCCTTCTTCATCCCGACCCAGTGATAGTACCTCTTGAGATCACGGTACATCTTAGTCGCTCCTGGATGAATAGAGAACATGCTCGCATGACCCTCTCTCAAGATCTCCTGTCTCAACTCATCATCCTTAGGCACACAAATCCGCCCATGCAGCAAAATAGTACCATTAGCCGAAACCTGATACTCAGAATCAACATCTTTTGAGGTATTCACCAGCCCGGAATCCTTCTCCTGAGCCAACCGCACTCTGCTCAACAGATCTTCCCTATAAGCTGCAACCAAACCCAACGGCTCCTCAAAAACCGCACACAAGCTCAACGCACTGATCTCCCCTACTAAAGACTCCAAATCCTGCTCCTGAGCCGAAGCCGCCCGCTTCCGACTCAAAGCATCAGCAACCAAGTTAGCCTTACCAGGATGATAGGCTATCCCCAAATCATAATCCGCCACCAGCTTCATCCACCGCCTCTGCCTCAAATTCAGCTCGGGCTGAGTAAATATATACTTCAGGCTCTTATGATCTGTAAACACATGTACCTCTGCACCATAAAGATAAAATCTCTAAATCTTCAGGGCAAAAACTACAACACCCATCTCCAAGTCATGAGTAGGATAGTTGTCCTCATGCTTCCGCAACTGCCGCGAAGCATAGGCAATCACCTTCCTATGCTGCATCAACACACACCCCAAACCAACTCTGGATGCATCTGTATGAACCACATAGGGTTCTCCCTGCTCAGGCAAAGCTAACATTGGAGCGGTAGTCAACATCTCCTTCAGGCTTGCAAAGCCTTCCTCACACTCCTGTGACCAAAAAAAAGGAACATCCTTCCCTGTCCACTTAGTCAACGGAAGGGCTCTGCTCGTAAATCCCTGTACAAACCTCCTGTAGTAACCTGCCAAACCAAGGAAAATCCTGATCTCTATGGCATTATGCGGTCTAGGCCAATCTCAGATAGCCTGAATCTTCTTCGGATCTACAAAAACCCCATCTGCAGACACAATATAACCCAGAAAACCCATCTCACGCTGCCAAAAACTGCACTTGCTCAACTTAGCAAACAACTTCTGCTCCCGCAGCTTCTCCAGAACTTCCCTCAAATGCACTGCATGCTTTTCAGGACTCTTAGAATAAACCAGGATGTCGTCGATGAAAATGATGACAGATACGTCCAGAAACTCCTAAAACACGCTGTTCATCAATCTCATAAACGCTACTGGTGCATTTTTCAACCCAAACGGCATCGCCACGAACTCATAAACCCATACCTCGTCCTTCTACTTGACAAACAACACTGACGCTCCCCACGGTGAAGTGATAAGACGTAAGAATCCCCTCTTTTCTTCCTCACCTCTACTAGACTAAAAATCAAGTATGCTGACATCAACTCACCACCACCCGGATATCAACACCTCTTGTCCATCCAAGAACCTCTAGTAACTTGTCTCTTAAGGAAACTTCCACAAGATAGATTATTACAAAATTAGCTTCCCGCTTAGCAATTCTCCACAGCAAATCATCAATAATAGCGTAATAAAACAAACAAGTACCATACGTTCGCATATTCTGATTCACCACATCAAATGCTTTGCAGGTCGCTAACTCAAACCACTTGACTTATTCCCTCCAACAAGCTTACCAAAACCTTGAATCTAGCAACCCTATCCATCTCCAATGAACTTCATCCAACATCGTCGCAACGATTAATTTATCCTGCCATGAAGGCTTCTCGTGAAGTTATGTATCTGGTAAACATGCCTTTCCCGGCTCATACCTACTGCAACTCCCCTTCCCGGGACTCCAGCACCACTGGCCGCACAATCATGATGCAACAGCCACATATTCATGACCGCTCTGGTCATAAAACCCTGACCCACTGTGCAACACCTCCGAAACCCGAGATTAAACCACCAGCACTCTCTCGAGGTCTACATTCAGTCATTATGTTTATACTCACGTCCTACGCATCGCTTGCTCCCAACTCTTCCACCCTTAGGTCGCAACCTTCGAGCCATACCGATCTCACTCTTGGACCATAATCCTCAAGACCTCGGTATTAGGAGAACTAATCATCCCCTCAGGGGAACATCATCCCCTCTGCCACTCTCGGAGCCCACAGCCCCTCGAGCTATCGGTGTTCTGGGAAAAACCACCATCCCCTCAGAAGCAACAATCCTTAAAGGTTTTAATCCTCCATCCTCCTAACATAAGATGGAAAAATCCTCAACATCCGCAGCCCTAGGCTGCACCCAGCCATATGCAGTACAACTAGAGCCTGCACTAGTACCCCTCACGGTAACCGCTCCAACAGCACGTCAACAGATCAGCCAAGCGATCATCTCGATCCTGGGCTTCACCCGCTGCAACCCCACACCTTGGTTCCCAGCACATCCGGCACACTTACCGGCTGAAACCCTCTCTGGTCCCTCCTGATACGCTTGCGACCCTCTGATATTCCTCCTCGTGGAACTCTGGACCACACACTCGCTGGCCTCGGGAACTCGCTTGACCACGGCCACGACAACGCCCACGTCCACGACCAGCAACTCAACAACCTTTAACCACTGATCTTCCAAGAACAGAGGCTAAGAAGCATAGAACAAAACAAAACCACACAAAGAAACATAACAATAACTCACCGTGGAATCTCATTGAAGGCTCGAAGAGGATGTTCTAGGACTCCATGCCACAAACAATTGACTAACTCACATAATCAATCAAGACATGCAATCCCAACATCAACAACAGAAACCTAGTGAACCCAAACCTAGAACCATAAGGGCTCTAATACCAAACTGAAACGATCCGACCCATTTTTTTTTTTTTTTTTAAATAAGAAATAATAATAATAATAAATTCACTACTACTAGTGGTCCCATATCCACTAGCCACCTAACCACAAACACACCAAACAACAGAAATCATAATACCAAATAACCAATAATAAATATCCAATAATAGTCCAATAGTTATAACATAAACAATATCTAATACTCAACCAACAGGAAACATAAAACCAGCAACCTAACAATGTTTCTACTGACCCAACTCTAGCAACCTAAAAAAATCCAGACAACAACCAAACGAGCCACTAGAACATCCTCCTCTTCATTGCCATGATCCCATGGTCACACTATGTCTCTACCTGCACCACAAACACAATGAGATGCGTGAGTATTACCAGAAATACTCAGTGAGGCGATCCTCCCATCTACGAGCTATACACACAAACAAATCAAGAGTACAACTACAAATAAAATATAACAAACCAACCATTTAAACAGAAAAACCAATAACACTTTCACCACACCTACACATCATCACACAAAACAAGTCATACAACCCAATCGCTTAGATAAGCTCATGGTCACGCACTCACCTTAACAAGTGATTCACGAAAATAAAAACAACAAAATGAGAGGCTCTCCAATATCCAAGAACAACCAAACTCGCTCCTACAACCGATAACAACAATAAACAAACATTGAAAACAAACTGCCAGAAAAATCAGAAAAGAGCAACCTCACAAGTGAAACCACGAAATTAAACGAACCGTTAACTTTCTAATCCCTCCGGTGAATAGCATGGTCTGTACGTCCTGAATCTTTCCACAAAATTTCAGCACGATCAGATCTTAGATGAAACTGCAATCGATCCCGAAACACATGCTGGTCTCAATCCGCGATTGAGACGAAACGCCCCACGAAACTGCTAATATCTCCTAGAATATTAACTCAAATTCACTTCTGTAAAAAGGAGAGTCTACGAAAATCTATTAGCTACAATCCTCCTAAAAATCAATACCTTTCGAAACGATTTGACCAGTCGGACCCTCCTTCTCCCAAACCCTAACAGCTCTGTTTATCTCTTCTTCTTCTACACCATAAAACCAAGGGTTCTCACACTTTCTCTCCCTCTCTCTCAATGTCAATGTCGACACAAGCACAAAAGAAGAGAGGAGGCGTGACATGAGAGAAATTAGGGATTTTTTTGGTTTAATTAGATTAAACCAGGATTTAATTAAACCAAAATCTGTTAAAACCTACCTCTTTGGTTTACTCAACACATTCCAAACTCTAATCCCGGAACACGGATGTTATATCTTTTTGAACAATTCTTGCATTCACTCCTAGGGTGAACCCATTCATTCACTTCTCCATATTTTAACCAATAAAAATGTGCCATGTGATAACATATTTAAGAGATTTATTTTTAAGAAGAACCTAAAACTTAAAAAACAAAGAACAATTCTTGTGTTCACCCAGAGATTTATTTTTAAGAAGAACCTAAACTTAAAAAACAAAGAACCTGCATACATATAGATATGTTAAATAATAACAATAAGTAAAATATGTATATCATGAATATTGTTTTAACATACATATTGTTTAACCCATAAAATGATATTCGCCAGCTCATTTCGTGGAGAGTTCTTTTTCGGTAAATCTTGGATATTTTGTCAAAATAAAATCCTCAAACATACTATATATAGAAAGATAAGATCACCACAAATGTATATGAGTAAAGATAGTGGATTATATATATTAAAATGTAAGTAATTTGTGACATGTAACTTATATACCTCTCAAAAGACTGAAAATAGTCACAATTCCGTAAAACATATGCGTGTACGCAATGATAGTTATCATCTGAAAGCCATATTTCATTCATTTATCTACTGCGACGGCCAACGTGAGTAAATATAGAGGGTGCTCAAGGGACATGATATACAAGGGCTTCGCCTTTATCAAATCTTGTTAACCTAACCAAATTATCAAAAAGTAATTATTGACATTAACATATCATATTAAAATATTCAATCTTAATTGTTCACCTTGATTTTGTTTGTATATTCGCAGCAAAGTAGTGTTCAGAGAAATAAGCAATCTCGTCATTGATATATGATTCAACAATTGATCCTGCCGCATATCTTTTGTTCTTTGCTTTTCCTTTCAACTTTTTAAAAAACCTTTCAAAATGATACATCCACCGATATTGGACAGGGCCTCCTAATTCAGCTTCGTAGGGAAGATGTATAGGCAGGTGCTCCATAAGTTCAAAAAGATGGTGGAAATATCTTTTCTAAATTGCAAAGAATTAAAACAATGTTCTGTTTTAGAATTTGAAGTAGACTTTTATGCAAAGTTATCGAGCATAAGTCCCGAAAAAATGTTCCTACAATATTTTATTCAAACTTCATCACATTAATTACGGAAAAACTTTAATCACTTCATATATATAGAACTTTAAGTAATTAATTAATATACCTGATAACGCAAGGTGGACATTCCGGTCAAGGAGTTCTGCAAAGATAAATGGGAGTAACCGCTCAATAAAAACATGGCAATCATGGCTCTTCATACTTGAAAACTTTCCATTTTCCATATCAACACAACTAGCTAAGTCTGACGAATAACCATCTGGGAATTTAACAGAGTTTTTCATACATTCCAATAAGCTTGTTCTGGCTTTATCTGTCAATTTATAGGGCGGGAAAGGTGCTTTACCCCTACTATCAAGATGTAGGTGTAGCCGAGAACAGAACTTTGCAATATCCAATCTTGACATGACGAAATCTTTTGATTTACCTTTCACACGCATAAGAGTGTACATGATGTTCTCCAAAACATTCTTCTTTGTATGCATCACATCAATACTATGTCGGAGATTAAGGTCCTTCCAGTACGGTAACGACCATAATATGCTTTCCTTGTGCCAGTTATGGTCCTTTCCATAGCCAGGCATCGTTCTTTCATGACCATTTCCACTGACGTCCTTGGTTTTTGGTGGATTTACACCATTCAACCAATCAGAATAAACTTGCTCACCGGTCAGAGACTCTGGTGGATACTCTCTTGTAGCGTCTTTTCCTTTTAGGAAGTCTTTTTTATTCCTCCTTAGAGGATGACCAGGAGGAATAAATCTCCGGTGACAATCAAACCAACACATCTTCCTTCCATTAGGTAGATAAAAAGACTTTATATCGTCAATGCAAACTGGACAAGACAATTTACCATGTGTTGTCCATCCAGATAACATGTCATACATAGAAAAGTCACTTATCGTCCACATCAGCACTGCTTTTAGATTGAAATTTTGGCTCAATGACACATCGTATTCATCGACTCCAGTAGACCACAACTCTTTTAACTCCTCAATAAGAAGTTTGAGAAAGATATCAAGACTAGCTCACAGATGGTTTGGCCCAAAATTCAGAATTGTAAGAAACAAGTACTTTGTATCCATGCACATACCATGGGGTAGATTATATGGCGTCAATATCACAGGCCATAACGAATGGTGACGAGACATCCCAAATGGATTGAACCCATCAGTACACAGTCCTAGATACACGTTACGGGTTCTTCAGCAAATTGAGAATTTAGTTCTTGAAAATACCTCTACTCCACCACATTAGAAGGATGACTCATTTCTCCCTCCTTTGCTTGGTGCTTGGGATGCCATCGTATTGTTGTTGCAGTCTTGTGACTCTGATACATTCTCTTCAGTCTATCAGCAATAGGTAAGTACCACAACTATATGGTACTTTGGTTCTGCGTCGGTCATTCTTAGACTTCCATCTTGGTGCACCACAAAACAAATATTTTTCTTCCTTTTTGTCATCTTTCCAGAATAACATACAAACATCAATTGTATGATATGCGAGTCCTAAATTGCGCATCAAATTTTTTTTTCTCTTAATGTGAACCCGCAGCCTAGTTTCTTTCGGGTAAATAATCACTCAACATTTCATAAACTAAATTCACTAACTTTTCACTCATATTATAATCTGTCTTATTTTTCATGACTCTAGCAGCTAACGATAATTGTGAGTGACCTTCAGGACAACCATCATATATTGGATTTTTTGCACCTTCTAAGTCATATAATTTCTTTGAATGGTTAATTATTGGTTCTTCTACATTCTGATAACCCCCATCCCAGTGATAGTTATCATCAAAACTCACATTAGAAAGAAATGCATCATTCACCATATCCACATATCTATCTTCTATTACATTATTCACTTCCTCACTAACACTTATAAATGTCGGATCAACAGTACTCGTTCCTATATCCATATTAATTTCTTCCCCATGCTTATACCAAACATAATAATCTGGCATAAACCCATAACTAAAAAGACGATTCCAAATTCTAGTCCCCAGAAAACGCTTCCCGTTTTTGCACTTACTACAAGGGTAAGAAAACTTACCCCCGTTTTCTTGTGCAAATGGCTGGCTATATGTAAATTCCATGAACTGCTCCATCCCGGTTCTGAACTCTTGTGAAAAATTTCATGTCACCTCATTGATCCTCTTGTACGTCCACTCCAGGAAATTACTATAATTTTAACTTCCTGACATTATTATAAATCTCTATGACCACATTTTTCTTCTAGTGCTGTTTAGTCGATAATTTGACAACTATTTTTTTGGGACAATATTCACAACTTCCTTGTTTCATCGCTATTTAGTCGCCATTTACTGACTAATTTAGCGACTACTTGTTTTTGAGGAAGAACAGTTTCATGGTACTAAAGAACAACAAAGAGTGCTTAGTAATACCTGGAGAGCAAATATAGCTGCAAGCATGTGGAATGATGCTATGAATATGGGGTCATGATACAGTACTATCTATTTTTTTAGATTATTTTCATTCACGACACTTTGATCTCTCTCACTTTGATCTCTCTCTCTCTCTCACACTTTGATCTCTCTCTCACTTTGATCTCTCTCTCTCTCTCTCGCTCTCTCTCTCTCTCTCTCTCACTTTGATCTCTCTCTCCTAAACACAATCAAATCTCCTAAACATCTCTTAAATATTTCAACATTCTAAAATATTAAAATCTTACCAAATCCTTTAAAATATAACTTAACTTAAATAGACCCTTCTTAGTATTTTTCTAGAATATAATACTTATTACTTTATTTACTTAAAGACTCAATTGATTATATTTACTTATTACTTTATTTACTTAAAGACTCATTGTAATTTTTTAACTAAACAACTTAAACTTCAGAAGATGTAACATTAACAACATAAAATTAATGACTGAAGTACAATTTTTTAATCAATTAAAACCACAAAAATAATCAATATATGTAATCTTAAGTTACAAAATAAACAAAGTTGATAAAGAAATATCAATTCGTTATTTACACAACTATTACCAATTACTTCAAACTAATCATTCATCAACATTAAACACAATTATCTTATGAAAATAAAGAATTCGTTTCACTTCATCACAAAATATTAAGGATCTTCACTTCCTGTGCGGTACCGCGCGGTTTTGTTTCCTAGTAATATAAATGACATAACTAACGGCTGCAACAAATGCTTTCTCTGAGGAAAACAATTAGGAGAAGGCGGTTTTGGTCCAGTTTACAAGGTAATAAGACTTGAAACAATATACTGAGCTTGTATATTAATTATTAGATAATGTAGTTTGGCTAAAGTTCTAAGAAAATAAATTAATTGATAAGGTAGTGACTACAATGTTCACAGAGATAGTTTAAATTTCAGCTTGATTACTTGATGGATAAATAAATAATTTTGTGCGCCAGGGATCGGAAAGCTAGCAAATGGGATGGATGTGGCGATCAAAAGTCAAGGTTTAACGGAGTCCAAGAATGAAGTTGTTTTGATAATAAAGCTTCAACACAAGCATTTGGTGAGGCTTTTAGGATATTGTGTTGAGGGCGACGAGAACCTCCAAATTTACGAGTACATGTCGGATAAGAGCTTTGATGTTTTACTCTTTGGTGAGTGGTGAAAAAATTTATTCAAAACTACTAAATTCTGAATTAGAAACCATAAATATTAGTTTAAAAACATTTCAACATTTTGAGTTTGGGTAAATATAAAGTCTGATTGGTAACGAATCCAAAATTGTACAGGAAAGCTAAGATTTTAGAAAATTTTAGGGAATAATGCAAAGTTGTAAGAAAGAGCTGTAAATGAAAGGTGTACAAAAAAACTGAGAGTAAAGTTTTTAGTAAAGTTTTTGTGATTGGTAAAAACTCAAAATTGTACCACTTGTACTGCTTTGTTTTTGTCACCAATCACACCAATAGTGGGAACTTTTAAAACGCATTAATTAAAGAGAATTTCACAAAAAATGTCATTTTTAAAACAAAATTTATGAGAAATGTCAGTTTGTATTTTTCTTTTCTAAACTACTACTTTTAAATTATGTGCCACATATAAAAAAGACAGAAATACCTTTAAATTAAAGAAATAAGAGAGATGAGACATGTGAGCGACTGTTTTGTTTTGTGTGGCTCCCAATGGAGCATTAATGACATGTTTTTCATTCATTAGGTTGTGTCTCGGTAGACAATATTTAGGACATTATAACAATAAGTAATTATTGTCCATCCATAACATGGTAGACAATGTTATTATAAGTCACGTTGTGGACAATTATTTTATGTCTATCTAATTATTGTAATACAAGAGAACGTTGGACAATGATTTTTATTCAAATTTGGATAGTAATGATAATTGTTGATATTGTTGTCTATCAAAATGTGATAGGCAATCTGTTCAATTAGTGTAAGACAAACAAGTCTTTTCTGCACAAACTTTTTCATTGCTCATATTAGTGATTGGCCAAAATAAAATACATTTAGAGGATCAAAAGAGTAGGGTTTACATAATAAAATTCTGAAGGTAGATAGACAAAAACGCAAGGAGGGACAACAGACAAATATGTCCACCGTAGGTCAGAGCATTTGTTGTCAGCAAACCTGAAATGTGAACAAAAAATGGTCAAACCAAACAGATATAGTCCACTTAAGAGAAAGAAGGACATAATAGTGGTGGACAAAAATCTTTCATGTTAAAATTGGTCCACTAGACTACAGACCTGCAGTGTAGATAATTTTTTTGTTAGCAATTGACACAAAAGGTCAAACCAAACATATATGTTCCATTAATTATGAAAACGAAAGACATAATAGTGATTGACAAAAACTTTGGCTGTTGAATCTGGTCCACCAGAACTACAGACCTGCAGTGAGTACAATATTTTCTATTAGCAATAGACAAAAAGGTTTAAACCAAACCGATGTGGTCCACTTAAGAGAACAAATAACATAATAGGGATGGACAAAAAATCTTAGTCGTTGGATCTGGTCCACCGAATTTGCAGACTTGTAGTGTTGACATTTTTTTGGTTAGAAATGGACACAAAGGGTCAGGCCAAACGGATTTGTTCTACTTAAGAGAACGAATGACATAATAGTGGTAGAGAAAAACCTGGGTTGTTGGATACAGTCCACCGTTTCTGCATAAATAGAAATTCTCCATTAAGTGTTGGCGGCGGACTGAAACAGATGGAGTTTGACATAGAGAGATTCAATTTGTGTTGGCAATAGATTGAAAGAGTCAGAGATTGAAGAAGATGAAAAGTTGAGAGAACCTGAGATAGAAGAAACGGAAAGTCGAAAGAATGAGGAGAGAGATTTGTGTGTTTGAAAAAAAAGTAATAGGTTTATGTTTCTAAAGAAAAAGGACATAAAAGTTTTTTGACTATGAAGTTGTGGCAGGCATGACAATGAGTAAAAGAAAATGGCATTAGACAAAAAATTTGGTACTGTTCATGGCAATATTGACAAATTTCTCTTTTAATTAAAGTTTTTTTGAAAGTTTAAAAAGGAGTTTCTCTAACATAAAAATAACGATTATCGTCCCTTGCTTTGGATATTTCCTCGTGGGTCAAGAAGACTCGTTCAAAGGAACTTGTGGTCGGTCATACGAACATGGAGACTTGCAAGAAGAACTTGTTATTCATCTACTTGATAGTCTTGATGTTCTTGTCTTATCAAGTTTCAGATATTTCTTGTGCAACTAACACTATTTCTACCAATCAACCTCTAACACTATCTCTACGTATTTCTACCAATCAACCTCTTACCAATTTTGGGATTGTTTGGTTTGCCTTTGTGGCAGATTCAATCATGTGCAACAAACCACTTTGTGTGTTTTTTTGTTGTCCAAGGCGTCAATTCACTTCTTGTCTCTAGTGTTATCAAGGACTCCACGATGACGTTTATTGCTTAAGTGTTAGACTTGCTTTGCCTTATCTATCTATCTACTTTTATCTTTTGTTTTGCTTTGCTTTTGTAGCAGCAAAATTGAAAACTCTGAAGGCTTTTGCCTCTTTTGTAACATTTCCCTCCAAAAGGATGAATAGTAATTTAATTGTTTGGGTGAACAAAAACAAAATAAGCCCAAACCTTTCCAAAAATATAGGTGAAAATTTGAGATGTTCAAGTTAAAAGTATTGTGGATCGTTTGGGGTTTGCAACGAAACAGAAGAGTTACCGCCGTGTAGTTGTGGTTGTATAAGGAATACCTTGTCTGAATGTGGAAAGGGAAATGACTGTTTTCAACCTCTTGAAAACATGAAATTAGCCATTGATCCACTCATCTTGACAGCAAGTCAGGTTCCAAAGTTGTGCCTCAGCTTTCCTATTTAGTTGCCTTGCCTAGCCTACGCAAATGATGGAAACAAGTGCTTGATATGGACAAGTGATGTCCTCAATCTACAACAATTCCAAGAAGATAAGAGCAAGGGACACACATTTTTCTTGGACTTGTAACTTCAAATATCTTTATATGCAGCTTCAATTCAAGGTAAGCAATTTCAAATTTTAATTAATCGAAATTTCCCCACAAGAATTATTACATCGTATCAGATAGAGCCCAAACTTTGACTTCGTCTCAGATGTCTTTCCACAAATGCTTCTCAACCGACATGTCCTCGATTTCATAGTTTTCATCTATTTCACCATAAATCTGGTTTATATAATAAACCTGATAAAAAATTGGTCATACCAAAAACTAAACCAAAATTAAAACCCGACCTGACCTAATACACTAGAACCCCATTATAATCCCAAAATTCTCAAATAAAATCCCAGAATCTTAAAATCTAAAAATCCTAAAAGCATAATCTTTTGAATTCAATCTCTACAATCATGAGCAATGTTTCATAAAATCTTCTCTTATTCACCTAATCAAAATCAAAATGGCTAACCGTTCTCGGTTTCATCATCGCTACCAAAGCAAACTCTAGATCATGATTGAGGACAGATAAAAAGCATTAAAGGAATAAACAAACCCACGAATTGTAGAAGGCTAGAAGCCATTAATGCTCTAGAAGATCTGGTTCCACTAACTTGACACAAACGATAGACGTAGATGAAGGGGAGAATACTATCCGATCTATAGACATCACCAATTTTTGTTTTCTTCTCTAACAAACTCAATCAATCGACGATGACCAATAAACAGAAAAAAAAAAAAAAAAAAAAAAAAAAAAAAAAAAAAA